>NC_064627.1:310378744-310710967 GCF_023864275.1 Schistocerca cancellata | reverse complement strand
GACCAATAAAAAGGTGTTAGCATGTGGACGTAATGTGCTGTTCCACTCTCTTCTGTACCTAATGTCCATCACCGTTCCCTTTGGATCCCTACGTAATTCGGTGCTCTCCGCTACACACGATCGAACAGCGGAGGAGTGGTACTCAAGCGTTAAATTTAGGTTACAATATCTCCGGATGTAATTAACATTTTACAATGCAATAAACGGCACCGATTACGTATTTGTTTATATGTTCAGATGTGCTAACAAAACTAACGGGGTTCCATTTAAAATAAACGTAGGTTTGTGCTAAAAAACATACTTCCGTGCATTTTTCTATGGTTTGTATTAACCAATTAAACTAGCCCCTCTCCTCACGTTCGGTCTGTGGAATCGATTCGTCAGTATTTGATGTGGTTTACGAAATATATCCAACGGTAATGTTAGGTGACTCACCCTGTATGATCAAAAGTATCCGGACACCTGGCTGAAAATTACTTACAATTTCGTGGTGCCCACCCTTAGCCTTGGTGACAGCTTCCAATATAGCAGGCATACGTTCAATCGTGTGCTGGAAGGTTTCTTGGGGAATGGCAGCCGACTCTTCATGGGGTGCTACGTTGAGGAGAGGTATCGATGTCAGCCGGTGAGGCCTGGCATGAAGTCGGCGCTCCGAAACATCCCAAAGGTGTTCTATAGGATTCAGGTCAGGACTCTGTGCAGGCCAGCCCATTACAAGGATGTTATTGTCATGTAACCACTTCGCCATAGGCCGTGCATTATGAACAGGTGCTTGGTCGTGCTGAATGATGCAATCGCCAACACCGAACAGTGGGAAGCAAGAAGGTGCTAAAAAATCAATGGAGGTCTGTGCTGTGTTAGTGCCACGCAAAACAACAAGGTGTGCAAGCCCCCACCATGAAAAATACGACCACACCATAACACCACCACCTCCAAATTGTACTGTTGGCACTGCACACTGTGGCCGATGACATTCACCGGGCAGTAGCAATCGGATCGCCACAATGTGTACCGTTAATCTTCACTGCTCAATCGTCCAATGCTTACGAAAAAAAATGGCTCTGAGCACTATGGAACTCAACATCTATGGTCATAAGTCCCCTAGAACTTAGAACTACTTAAACCTAACTAACCTAAGGACAGCACACAACACCCAGCCATCACGAGGCAGAGAAAATCCCTGAACCCGCCGGGAATCGAACCCGGGAACCCGGGCGTGGGAAGCGACAACGCTACCGCTCAACCACGAGATGCGGGCCCAATGCTTACGCTCCTTACACCAATAGAGGCGTCGTTTGACATTTACCGGCCTGATGTGAGGTTTATGAGCAGCCGCTCTATCATGAAATCCAAGTTTTCTCACCTCCCGCCCAACTGTCATAGTACTTGCAGTCGATCCTGATGCAGTTTGGAATTCCTGTGTGATGATCTGGATAGATGTCTGCCTGTTACACATTACGACCATCTTCAACTGTTGGCAGTCTCTGTCAGTCAACTGACGAGGTCAGCCTGTTCGCTTTTGTGCTGTACGTTGAAAGGGTCCTATATTCCTCTTTCATTATCATTTTATTTCACTTCCTGTGCATTTTGCATCCTACAGAACAATTCGGTTGTTTTAGTTGATAAATTTCGTACCAGAGAAGACTGAGCTAAGATTCAATCTAGCCATACCCTATTTGTTTTTTAAGTTTTGGGAAGCATCATATGATTGTCATGTTGGTTCTTTTCAGACTTGCAAATACGTCTATAAAGCCATCATGTCTTCCATGTTTTTATATGTAACCCAACTCACGACTATGCTTCCATAAAATGTTTATCCCTTGTTTTCCTATTCCAAAATTCTCTGGTGTGCGTGAGTGAATGAATGTAGGTGTGTTTAATTTTGTTGTACGGTGGTTTAGTCTGCTGCAGAGAATCAGCGGTAGTCTTACAGAATGGCCAACCCTTGTAGTTTTCAGGTGGCAAAGAGGTTTGTTCCCCTTGTGTGAAAGTTATCGGTGTTAAGTTGGTGGAGGAAGTCCATCTCTTAGATTTCCTGGGCACGGGGTCGTGTGGGAGAAGTTTTAGTGTGAGATGGGCAGTCGCTTCCAGCTCTCCGAGCGTTTGCAGCCGAGGTCTCTTCGAAGAAGGGTGAGTTGATTTAACCACGTGGCTCGTTACCTCATAGCGAGAGGGGAGCTTTTAGCATTTGCGCTGAAGTGCGCCCTCTGTTCAGTTAGAATGTTTGCGTGCCTGCGACTGCGTGTGTATACATTCTAATCTTTTCGGAACCTTGATAATTTTTGCCTGTTTGTGAATTTTCTTTGTTTAATTACTATATATCCGTTGGAAGCCATCCACTTGGGTTAATATGAAGAGTTTATTGGCCCTCTGTCATTACCCTTTGTCCATTCAAATGTGTCCCCTGTAAAATGTTAACTGTTCGCGACTGCGTGGTTTAATGTAGCTAAAATTTGGCCATGGTACGTAGAAATTGTATTTCCGCGAACCACGTGGCCACACGCGTTAACTGTGAACCCAAGGCTCCTGTGGCCCTCAGTCTCTGTCCAAGAGTCTACCTGTTGCTCTGATTTTGGAATATTAAATATGTCTTGTCTGGATTATTAAACTGTATTTTTGGTTTGTGATTTTGTGTTAAGCGTGTATGCGCGACCCTTATTGAGGCGGTTTCTACAAACAAAGGTTCAATTTTAAATGCAATCGTGACATTCAGATTTACCCTTTTATTTAATCATTTCTCAACACAGCAGAATAAACCTCCTGGCTTCGTTGCATGTTGGTGTTGGGGCCGTCCTTGCTGTTCTTTGAGTGAATTTGGGTCGTAATGAGAGTATTAAACCTTTCCCGTCCCCCTCTAACTACGACCGCGATTCTAAATTAAGAGAGTGTGTTGTGAATTGTATAGTGTTTTGCAAGCAGTCGTACATAGTTACCAGGCCACAGCAGATAAATACAGATGTCTTACATGAGTGTCTAAAGAAGTAAATAATTTTGTTTCAAGTCTTATCCTGTGTACTGATGTTACCTCTCCTTGACCTACGCCATTTACCTTGTAGTTTCCTTGTTAGACCTTCCATAGCATTTCTATGCGCACAGGTCCAATAATTAGTGTTCCCTTTTTATTTCAAACAAATTCTTTAGAATAGATCTTGTTTTCAGGAATGTTGCTGCAAGCTGCTCTTATGAACCGTGTTCACGCACCTTTTTCTTTAATAGTTGATTTATGTGAACAATCGCTGGATCATATTAGTAATTACATTCCATTCTTTCTGAGTGACACTACAATGAATGTCCTTTTATGCGTTTCTTCATATGACTGAATTAATTAATTTTCCAACTCAGTCGAACCTCTTATTTGTCGTGTGGCTAGAGTTGGTGGTGACCCAATCTTTTATTTTGATTTTAATGTCAGATAGCATTACCATTTGCGTGTGGCTCATTTAGCCATCTGTATATAGCTCAGGGCTCCACTCATTTCATAAACACCACTTAAGTTACACCCAGTCATCTGACCATGTGCAAAGTCCGTGAGTTCCGCGGAGCGCCCCATTCTGCTCTCTCACGATGTCTAACGACTACTGATGTTGCTGGTATTGAGTATGTGGCAGAAGGTGGCAGCACAATGCACCTAATATAAAAAAACGTATGTTTTTGGGTGTATCCGGATACTTTTGAGCACATAGTGTAGGTTGCGGGTGCTATTCTGAGATGAAACGACTGGCACAAGAGAGGAATTCATGGTCAGCCGCACCAAAACAGTTAAAATAAATTAATAAATAAAATAAAAAATTAAAATAAAATAAAATAAAAAATAAAATAAAATAAAAACGCTCATAGTACTGTGGTTCGGTGCCTCAGCGGTAAAGTGCCAAACTTCGGATCCTGACTTCTGATGCTTCTCAGTAAGCCCTACGATATTTATCAATCATTTACCACTTACTTCACATTGCTAATGTAATTAATGTGAAAACTGACAAGCTGAATAGTGGCTCGGTCACCCTACAAGTGGCTAAATTAGTTAATTCAAAGGTCAGATGAAGGAAACGCCATACCATCTCCAATAGGATCATGAATGGCAAAATGACGAGGAAACCGTACTAGTCTTCGGCTTAAAGACAGCTTTACGTCTCCATTAGCTGTCCGCTCTACCGAATATTCACCATTCTTCGGTAACACCACATTTAAAAAGTCTGCGACCGTCGTGGCCAGCACTGTAGCTCAATGTGGAACGATGGGTCCACACAGTCGCGAGATGCCAATCGAGGAGCTACTTGCAACGGTAACAGCAAAGCCGACAACGGCCGGGAGAGCACTGTCCTCAACAGCCTTGGAATTGGTGACTGAAATTTCAGGAAAAGGTCTCGCGTACCTTAGTTAAGACACCTACAATTTTGTCGATAGATCATACAACGCAAGCTCTCACGGCCCATATTACATCCTCGATTGTTTTTGATGTGTGCGTAACAGGTTCGAGGGATGTTTCTGTGCCCAATGTTCCTTATCCTCGTACTGGAGGCTTCCCCAGATGCTATAAAGACTAAAGTAGTAGTTTCAAGGGCAAACGGGTTAAGAAAGCTGAAATGGGGAGTAGCAACGACAGGATTGTTGAAGTAAATTTGCACATTTAAGGGGATCATAGGATACAGAGAGACGTTGGATGTGGATAAGGAGTAAGGGGCATTTGAGGGGAGTGAAGAGTGGTATATTTCCGTCAGTACTTTTAGTTCCGCTTTCCGGTGTTATCACGAAGAGAGTTCAGTGTGCGAAGTGTTCAGTGGGCGAAGCCACCACGTGCTGTTTTGTTCCCTTGGTTTTGTTTGCACGTTTTCTGTTAGTCCACGACTCCCCAGCGAGAAAAATCTGAATTTCACACAGGGCGCCAGACACTACACTTTGTTGCCAGTTGGAGGGTCTGTTCTAAACGGCAGAGGGCGTGGCGCCCTGCCCCAGAGGCACGCCGGCACGCTGCGTTCCCCAGGCGTGGCGCGGGCAACATTCTTGCGTTACTCTATGGGTGGGCGGGATTAATATTTAAACCGTGCGGCTGCAGGCCTGCGGCGGGGCACGTTTCAAAATAAATATTTGATCCGCAGACTGCGCCCGCTGCTCGATATGTATGCGGCAGAAAGGGCCGAAAGGCCGCGCCGGGCCGAGCAGCGCCGCGCCGCGCCGCGGAGATATTGAAGAGTGCCGAGATTTACTGCCCTGCGTCGCTGAAAGGGCGGCCGAGGGTCCGAGGCGCGGAGGGCGGGCCCAGCGGCTGCAGGGCCGGCCGCGCCGCGCGCAGCACCCTTTGTGCCCTTCCAGCCCTTCCCTCCGCCACTGGCTATTATGGAAATTGGTTTGAACGTCCGGGCCGCGTTACCTCGTCTTCCCAGCGAGGCGGCAGTCTCCTACCGGCTGCCGTCGAGGAGCTAATGCGGAACTCACTCAGTCGCGAACAAATTGCGTTATGGCCGCTCAGTTGAGCTCGCAGCGAAAAGGGGGCGAACTGCTGTAGGTGCGGAGCGTAGACGCGAAGGTTGTGGCTATAGGCGACTTTATGACTTCTCCGCTGCTACGTATCAAGTTGAAACGCTGCCACCTGGCTCAAAATAGCATTTAACAAACCGTATTCTGCTACTATTGTCGTCGATGATATTACAGTGATGGAAAAAGGAAGTGTTACCCCTTGAAAATCTTCACCGCGCTGAGCCGAACTGGTAATTCAGTATTTCCATCCTTTTAGAGCTCATTTTCGGTACAGATAAAAGCCATTGCCTCAGACGAAAATAGTCAGAGCAAGTTATGGCCCTTGGACGTCCCTAACTATTCCCGAAATTTTCAGCTGGACATCGCAACACAGTATGCCCAGAGGACGAAAATGGTAAGCATACATAATGGCTTTTCAATGTGCCTCGAACTTCGTAGGTGGACATCGGAACACAGTATGACCAGAGAAGGAAATTGTGCGCTTGTCTAATGGCTTTTGGATGGGCCTGACGACACTGGAACTTTTCAGGTTGACATCACAACACAGTATGTACAGAAAACGAAAATGGGACACATATTGGACCTGATATGTACCTAACGATACTGGAACTTTTAAAGTCGGCATCGGAACACAATGTACCCAGAGGACGAAAACGTTGAGTGCAGGTAATGGAATTTGGATGTGCCTAACATATTTGAACTTTTTAGGTGGACATCGTAATACATTATGGGAAGAGGGTGAAAATGAGCCGCGCGGAGTAGCCGTGGAGTCTGAGGCGCTTTGTCACGGTCCGTGCGGCTCCCCCCGTCGGAGGTTCGAGTCCTCCCTCGGGCATGGGTGTGTTTGTTGTCCATAACGTAAGTTAGGTTGACTTAGATTAAGTAGTGTGCAGGCTTAGCGACCGATGACCTCTGCAGTTTGGTCCCATAAGACCTTACCACAAATTACCAATTTTTGCGAAAATGGTGTACGTTGTTAATGGTTTTGGATGGGCCTAACTATACTAAAACGTTTCAGGTGCATATCGCAGCAAAATATGCCCAGTTCCATTTTTTCGTTTTTGGTCATCAGTCTACTGACGGGTTTGATGCGACCCGCCACGAATTCCTTTCCTGTGCTAAACTCTTCATCTCAGGGTAGAACTTGCAACCTACGTCCTCAATTATTTGCTTGATGTATTGCAATCTCTGTCTTCCTCTACAGTTTTTACCCTCTACAGCTCGCTCTAGTACCATGGAAATCATTCCCTCATGTCTTAGCAGATGTCCTATCATCCTGTCCCTTCTCCTTATCAGTGTTTTCCACATATTCCTTTCCTCTCCGATTCTGCGTAGAACCTCCTCATTCCTTACCTTATCAGTCCACCTAATTTTCAACATTCGTCTGTAGCACCACATCTCAAATGCTTCGATTCTCATCTGTTCCGGTTTTCCCACAGTCCATGTTTCACTACCATACAATGCTGTACTCCAGACGTACATCCTCAGAAATTTCTTCCTCAAATTAAGGCCGGTATTTGATATTAGTAGACTTCTCTTGGCCAGAAATGCCTTTTTTGCCATAGCGAGTCTGCTTTTGATGTCCTTGCTCCGTCCGTTATTGGTTATTTTACTGCCTAGGTAGCAGAATTCCTTAGCTTCTTTGACTTCGTGACCATCAATCCTGATGTTAAGTTTCTCGCTGTTCTCATTTCTACTACTTCTCATTACCTTCATCTTTCTCCGATTTACTCTCAAACCATACCGTGTACTCATTAGACTGTCATTCCGTTCATTCTTCTTCACTTTCACTCAGGATAGCAATGTCATCAGCGAATCGTATGATTGATATCCTTTCACCTTGTATTTTAATTCCACTCCTTTTATTTCCATCATTGCTTCCTCGATGTACAGATTGAAGAGTAGGGGCGAAAGGCTACAGCCTTGTCTTACACCCTTCTTAATACGAGCACTTCGTTCTTGATCGTCCACTCTTATTATTCCCTCTTGGTTGTTGTACATATTGTATGTGACCCGTCTCTCCCTATAGCTTACCCCTGCTTTTTTCAGAATCTCGAACAGCTTTGCACCATTTTATACTGTCGAACGCTTTTTCCAGGTCGACAAATCCTATGAAATTGTCTTGATTTTTCTTTAGCTTTGCTTCCATTAGTAGCCGTAACGTCAGAATTGCCTCTCTCGTCCCTTTACTTTTCCTAAAGCCAAACTGATCGTCACCTAGCGCATTATCAATTTTCTTTTACATTCTTCTGTATATTATTCTTATAAGCAGCATCGATGCATGAGCTGTTAACCTGATTGTGCGATAATTTTCGCACTTGTCAGCTCTTGCCATCTTCGGAATTGTGTGGATGATGCTTTTCCGAAAGTCAGCTGGTATACCGCAAGACTCATATATTCTACATACCAACGTGAATAGTCGTTTTGTTGCCACTTCCCCCAATGATTTTAGAAATTCTGATGGAATTTTATCTATCCCTTCTGCCTTATTTGACCATAAGTCCTCCAAAGCTCTTTTAAATTCCGATTCTAATACTGGATCCCCTATCTCTTCTAAATCGTCTCCTGTTTCTTCTTCTATCACATCAGACAAATCTTCACCCTCATAGAGGCTTTCAGTGTATTCTTTCCACCTCCCTGCTCTCTCCTCTTCATTTAACAGTGGAATTCCCGTTGCACTCTTAATGTTACCACCGTTGCTTTTAATGTCACCAAAGGTTGTTTTGACTTTCCTGTATGCTGAGTCTGTCCTTCCGACAATCATATCTTTTTCGATGTCTTCACATTTTTCCTGCAGCCATTTCGTCTTAGGTTCCCTGCACTTCCTATTTATTTCATTTCTCAGCGACTTTTATTTCTGTACTCCTGATTTTCCCGGAACTTGTTTGTACTTACTCCTTTCATCAATCAACTGAAGTATTTCTTCTGTTACCCATGGTTTCTTCGTAGCTACCTTCTTTGTACCTCTGTTTTCCTTCCCAACTTCTGTGATGGCCCTTTTTAGAGATGTCCATTCCTCTTCAACTGTACTGCCTACTGCGCTATTTCTTATTGCTGTATCTATAGCGTTAGAGAACTTCAAACGTATCTCGTTATTCCTTAGTACTTCCGTATCCCACTTCTTTGCTTATTGATTCTTCCTGACTAATATCTTGAACTTCAGCCTATTCTTCATCACTACTATATTGTGATCTGAGTCTATATTTGCTCCTGGGTACGCCTTACAATCCTGTATCTGATTTCGGAATATCTGTCTGACCATGATGTAATCTAATTGAAATCTTTCCGTATCTCCCGGCCTTTTCCAAGTATACCTCCTCCTTTTGTGATTCTTGAACAGGGTATTCGCTATTACTAGCTGAAACGTGTTACAGAACTCAATTAGTCTTTCTCCTCTTTCATTACTAGTCCCAAGCCCATATTCTCCTGTAACCTTTTCTTCTACTCCTTCCCCAACAACTGCATTCCAGTCGCCCATGACTATTACATTTTCGTTCCCCTTTACATACTGCACTACCCTTTCAATATCGTCATACACTTTCTCTATCTGTTCATCTTCAGCTTACGACGTCGGCATGTATACCTGAAGTATCGTTGTCGGTGTTGGTCTGCTGTCGATTCTGATTAGAACAACCCGGTCACTGAACTGTTCACAGTAACACACCCTCTGCCCTACCTTCCTATTCATAACCAATCCTACACCTGTTATACCATTTTCTGCTGCTGTCGATATTACCCGATACTCATCTGACCAGATATCCTTGTCTTCCTTCCATTTCACTTCACTGACCCCTACTATATCTAGATTGAGTCTTTGCATTTCCGTTTTCAGATTTTCTAGTTTCCCTACCACGTTCAAGCTTCTGACATTCCACGCCCCGACTCGTAGAACGTTATCCTTTCGTTGATTATTCAATCTTTTTCTCATGGTAATCTCCCCCTTGGCAGTCCCCTCCCTGAGATCCGAATGGGGGCCTATTCCGGAATCTTTTGCCAACGGAGAGATCATCATGACACTTCTTCAATTACAGGCCACATGTCCTGTGGATACACGTTACGTGTCTTTAAAGCAGTGGTTTCCATTGCCTTCTGCATCCTCATGTCGTTGATCATTGCTGATTCTTCCGCCTTTAGGGGCAATTTCCCACCCCTAGGACAAGAGAGTGCCCTGAACCTCTATCCGCTCCTCCGCCCTCTTTGACAAGGCCGTTGGCAGAATGAGGCTGACTTCTTATGCCGGAAGTCTTCGGCCGCCAATGCTCCGTCTTACACAGTTTCAAAAAGGCCGAATCCTTTGGAATGGTGATTATACTGACACATTGAATAGGGACTTCACTGCGGCGCAATCGCTTAAGAACCAGTGTCGACGAGATGGAGTCAGGGCAACAGTGTGCCCAGCAAAACGCGTATGGCTCCTTCCAGAAATGCTAAACCTTGAGCAAATCATAGGATTGTTCAGCTTACTCAGACGAATAAACAGATGACAGTACCTAAAATCGGAACTGTGGTTACTAGCAGACCATTACCGGGAACTGTTGATAACAGATTATTGGGAACAGATTACTGGAAACTGGGTAAGATAATCTTTGTTTGGAGCTTCTTGATGCGGAGTGGCATGATGAGCTTAATCGAAAGCGTGACAGTAATGATCAAATTGGCTGTAAGTTTGCCTTTTTCCCCTATTGCGATGATGGATCTCACCTGCGGCTCTGCGGTTATCCTGCCCATGGCCGGTAACGCGCTCCATTACTTGTAGCTGGGGCTTCAGCATTACACAGCGGGGGAAGCCACAGACCAAGGAAAAACAGACATATCACGTAAAAGTTTCGCAAATATTGTCCCAGAACCACATATTAAATGGGAAGTAGCATGTTACAAGTGAGTAACGGTTACTGCACACAAATTAAGCTGAGAAATTGGCGAGAACGTGTCTTGCTGCAGGTCAAGATACAAGAGGAATAACAGGAATCAAATGATTCGCACTGTGGTGAATGGTCTAACACCTGATTTAAGACAGAGTACACACGGAGATACCTGAAATACTAATGAAATGAAGTCCCATGCTTCTTGACAGAGAGTAGGGGAACGATGCGGGAGACCAGCACCGCCGTATTAGGCAAGGTTCTAATGGAGGTGGGTTGCCGTTGCCTTTCTCCGACCGTAATGGGGATGAATGATGATGATGATGATGATGATGATGACGACGACACAACAACACTCGGTCATCTCGGGGCGGTGAAAATCCCTGACCCCGCCGGAAATCGAATACGGGATCCCGTGCTAGGGAAGCGAGAACGCTACCGCGAGACCACGACCTGCGGACTTGAAATATTAATAGCCTTGAGAAATGAGGAAGCCGGTCCAGGCCGGAGTGGTTTAGATTTGTTGCCTGATAACCTCTATAGGGCAGTAAAATGGGTAAAATTTTCAATGTCCCAGAGCGAAGTTATTTGACTATGTAATGACCATGTCGAAACGCCACAGAGAATGGGTCAGGGCAAAACATATCGGTATTTCTATCGAGCCAGGCAGCAGACTTCAGGAGAATGTAATCGTGCGGAGCAGCCAAACAGGAAAGGGTCACGTCAGCTTCGTTGCAAGACGAAAGAGAGCCTAAGGCGAATGCAACGAACGGTACCAAGAGCTATTACGAACCAGTTCTATGCTATAACAAATTCGTTAAGCAAGTGCAGAAGGGAAACCGCTGATACCCTGTGGTAGCAGGCCTACGACGAATGAGCTACTATTTCGCTCCAAAAGTACAGCAGCAGTTGAGCTCGTAAGGCAGTGAGTCTGACGGGTCAATGACGTACATGAAGTTCGCATTCGATTCCCTGATTACCGTGAAGTGACATCTAGCACAAGTCTCAACAACCGCTACAGGAGGGGATGACCTTGCTATAATCACCAGTCGCCAACACCACAGCCTGCCTTTGTCGCCGATGGGAGGGCCTGGAAGTCCTTCCGCCCCACCAAGATCAGGATAGCAGCGTTCCTGACATTTTAGCGGACTGAACAGAGCCTTCCTAGACGGCAGGCCAATATCGACGAATTGCTCGGGTACACGGCAATCGTCATCGTGATGCGATGGATGACGAAGAAGGCTGGGAGGGGACAGAGCACCTTCCAAGTCGGTGTATGTAAGTTCAAAGAACTCATCGCTGTCATTCACTGCCGCAACTTCTCGGTACAGCCAGAACTGGGGCCACCGCAAGCGGTAAACCGCCATTGCAGAAGCCGGCTGAAACAGGTGTGCCGTGTCAGCTGCCATGACCGGTCTGAACACCACTTACACCGCAATTCGCAAGCGGACATTGATAGACGATGCCAACCATAACTCAAGACGCTACGTCTATTTTTCATGGAAATAAATAACTAACTCTTTATCTTGTTGCACATGCCCTCCCATTAGTCGCCTCTTGCAGAGTGCTACTCCCAAAAGACGATGATTCCCCGTGCCAACGGTTTCGCACGCGGGCTGATGTTCCACATCGGAATTATTACCGATCAGTAGGTGGAAACTGATTTCTGACTGCGCTGTAGTATGTTACACGATAAATGGCCACTACCGACGCACGAAGCATGCGCATCCGTGCGTAATGATGGCAACTCACTAGCTGACGAGGGTCACAACCTGCTCTAACAACAGACTTCTGCAGCGTCGATGACACCCTCGTCATTTTCGTGTATTAAGACTCAATGACGCTGTATGTCTCCACTGGCAACAAGAGGAGCCCTGTGACCAACCTAACAAGAGCCCCTCTTGCGAATTTGTTCCGGCTCGTGATGGCAGTACCTCCGGCCCACAAGTTGGGAGACCTGCAATAGCCTATCTGCTACAGAAACGAGAGGAGACGTGTATCACTCCATCGCTGGTGACAATGGACCGAAATTCAAACTAACAGCTACCCCGGCCTTCAAGGAATACTCCATATTGTACTAATCCTGTAGTAATTACAACAGGCACAAAATTACTATCACTTCACAAGCTGGACCTCCTGTGGTTAGGCAAGTCTACAAAGATTCCTCATTGGTGGGGAAAATTCACTTGATACGACTTTAATTAAACTAACTATGAAAATACATGGTTGATTTTCCCGTGATCAATATCAGTCGACTCGTAATTTGAAGACAAAGGGCTAGATCAGCTGCTGCCCTGCTTCCGCATGCTTTCTGACTAGGTAGCACAACATATCAGTGCTATGCGTCGTTTGCCGTTGACACCATATAAGCGGCCACAGAGACTTGAGTGGTGTAGAAGCAGAATAATCGTGTTCGGATAAAGGCATTCCGTTTTGTTAAGCGATAAAATTCGCTTCTTTTTGTGGCGGTCCGATCGACTCCAGCGTGTCCGTAGAAATCGTGGTAAATGGTCACAGAAAGCAGCGCTTCTCGAGACTTATGCCTCTCCCTATGGATATCATGGCTTGGGGAGCTATTGCCTGTGGCGACAGTGCTGATTTTGTAACTGTCGAAGGGAGACTGTATGCTCACCAATGTGCGACCAGAATGGTAAATCTAGCGGTCATACCCTCCATGATCAGCGCACCAAATGGTGTACTCTAGCGATAGACGCAAGACCCACACTCCACGCCACAAACGCTCCGAGAAACGTACAGGCCTTCCCGGCCTCCTGATCTGTCACCTTGGTAGAATTGGAAGATTTGTATTTTGATACTGTCAGTCTTACCACTCATTAAATCAGTGTAAAAGGACTGGATGAAAATAAGGAAACACCATGAGAAATTCATGCTTGAACGTTATTGCAAATGCTAGCAAAGTCTGCAGGTTGCACTGTTGTATTTGACGAAGAACGTTACCTGTGTAATGTTGTCGATACCTGTCAAGTGCCAGTCATTTTCAAAACAGTGTTCTGTGTAGTCAGAAGTACATTATGTCGAAGATAAGTGATTTCTAACGTGGGTAAATTGTGGGTGGTCGTATGGTAGAAGATTCCGTAATCAAAGGAGCCGAAGCGTTCGGTATTTCGATACGCGCCGTACCGAAGATTTACACCACATGCAGGGAAAAGCGGAAAAACATCATCTGCTAAGTCACAACGCAGAATAAAGCGTGTGAAGAGTGATCGTGATAGACGGTCATTGAAGATAATTGTGCAAAGACAGGCATAATGTCTGCAGAGATACCGCAATCACTTTTTATGCAATGTTACTTATAATCCGTCTTGATTCCAAAATATTTATTCACATGACCGGTTTCGGTTGAATGTGACGCAGCATGTGAAGGTTGCTGAGTGTGGACGGGTTACTCCTGTAACCGAAATTGCAGATCTGAAGATCTGAAGATGGTTCTAGAGGAACCGAAACCGGTTATGTGAATAAATATTTTGCAATCGAGACGGGTTATAACTAACATTGTAGAGAATTGTGACGAAAAGTAAGAGGTCGACAGCTGCAAAAGTCACTGGAAAAATGAATGTCACACTGGTGAACCCTGACAGCAAGAAAACGACACGAACGACACTAAATGGAGCTCCGTAAGCAGCGCTTTGCATGGTGAGTATTAACTCCAAAACCACTCGTCAGTGACGCACAAGCGTGTAAAATGAAAGTATGCTGCCGAAGCCGTAAAATCTGGACTATGCAGCAATGGAAGGAACTAATTTGGTTGGGTGTGTGTGGGTCACACTGTTTCCAACATTCGCGAAGTTTACATACCAAATATAATACATGGCGGTCTTTCGCTGAAGATTCATCCTCATCACGGCAATTCGCCCAATGTGGCGTCGACTGAAATAAGACTTGCACTTGGCGGTCGAACTTCCCCGATGGTGCCTCCCGGCCAACGATGTCATACGCTCACTTCCATTTTTATTTGAGCAGCCGTTTCGTGACATTCCGCAGGCCCCAAGTAATTCTGTTACTGTCAAGAATTATGTGACCATTCCGGCTGAACTAGTCCATCCCGTGGTAAAATGTTTGTTCTAAAATCGTGATGCTGTTTTCCAAGACGATCGAGCCACTACTCATACAGCTCCAGGACTGGATTTGTGGGCACAAGGACAAATTTCCGCATCTCTCCTGAGCAACACACTCACCAGATCTCACTATTGTTGAGGTTTTGTGGCCTACTTTGGACAGAAAGGTGCGTGATCGCTATCGACCTGAACTTGCCACCCTTTTTCAGGAAGACTGATGTAAGACTCCCTGTAAAACCGTACCATGTGGGTCATTACGGGACCAATGGGAGCTGATTTGAAGGTCAACAGATTTACTACGCTGCTTTAGGCATGGTAATTTGTTGTGTTTTAGTGTTGACATATTTTAGTCCATCACCTGTATAAGCAACATAGAAGTGCCGTTCCACTGAAGTTTCTAATGAGATCACACGCGTTGACGTGTACATTCTGTGAGCGAGGTGCGTGTTTTAGATGCCAGCTGAAGGCGGCCCCTTCCAGTCTCAGGGCACGAGTTTGGCGAGGAGGGCTATAGCGCCATAAACTCACGCCGTCATTCAGCAACGCATCGTTGACGCGATGGCAGAACTTCGTGTGTTACGGGGAATGATGGGATTATAAACTGTTTGGAAATATCCTCAATTTTGGAAGTTCAATGCATGTACGCCCACGGGAAAGTTGTGCCCGCGTGTCTGGCGGTTTGAGAGGGTCTGCCAGCTGAGTTACGTGAGACTCTTCGCGTGTAGATTACTAATCAAAAATACATTCTGGATTCTGATTCCCAAATTAAATTAAACTAATAATGTAGGTAGCTAAGGCTGGACTCCCCAGATATATCCAGAATGACTAAATACACGAACAAATAAATAAATGTGTGGTCTTCCTTTAAGTTATAGCTGCCGTTGGGATGAATTTTTTTAAGTGAGCACGCAATATTTGTTTATATCTGCCGAATTACAACAGTGACTTTGTGTTTTTAATGCAGCTGCGTACTGTCTTCTGAGACACTGGAAATAGTCGACGAAAAGAATATCGACGATACGAGAAAGGCGCAACTTAATAAAATTGTTAAACGCTAAGAGAGTGATAAATCCCTGTTACGCTGTCAGGGAAAAGCGTCCCACAAAAACAAATGTAAGCAAATTCCTAACTCAGGTAGCATTCGTGTATATTTATTGGTATCCCATCAGTGTGCCTTCTAATCTTATAACGATCAGTCAATTTGACCGCAAAGTTAATCGCAGTTTCACAAAGTCTGTTACTGTCGAAAACGGGATGTGGTTAACGATTTTGGCGTAAGCCGTCGAATTGTAAGTGAAGGGCTCTGATTGAATGTTGAATCGTGCCAAGCACTTGCGATTCGTATTTTCAGACACTATAAAAACCAAGAAACTAAATGACTGAACGATATAATATAATATAGCTTCTGGGTTTGTAATTATTCTTTCTCATATGATGACAATGCATATATTGATACCAACAATCCAATACTTGATAGTATGTTTCGTGATGTGTATACATTTGGATAATCTGAATATCGTCGTTGTACTCCTGCTAACCCTAGGAAGTGTTGACGGAACCAAGTAAGTTTTACTCCAGTAAATATCATCGTAAATTGGATTTTTATCATGTATTATTTATATTTAGCCTGTAAATAACGAAACGGAACAGCAGAAAAATGCAGCCACCATTTTAGCAGCAGCAACGTGTCTGCAAGGAGACCTGAATTTGTGAGTGAGATCAGCCGAATTATATGTACAGTCTACTGTATTCCATCATTTCCATATCTTACAGCTGCGTTGTGTTAACTTTAAAAACTGGTTGCTGATCTTCGAATGGTGGCTACGGAAACTGCAGTGTGATGCGGCATTCCTATGCAAGAATTTGTTTATAGCTAAACCACCCGTCTCTCCAATGGGCACGTTAATGGTGGTAGCCCAGTTAGTGCTATACGAGAAGAGGAGGTTCTTTACTGGCGTCAGGATTCACCCCCTCCCATCACGATGACACCAAGGTATACCCTATATACATTATCTACATTCGATATATGCACGTAAGATACAACTCTCTTACATTCCACGAGGAGTGCCCTTTACGCACGGACAAAGAAGATCTAACAATTTTAAATACAAATGCAAGATTAGCAAATCCAAATAATAAAGAAAACCCTTATCCGCTCGGCGACTGAACGACACTTCCAAGAACCCCAGCTAGCAAATCCATATCATTCATTTCTTTTATGTCACTCGAATTGGTTCAGACAAATTCCAGCATGGTTCATTCTTAAAAGACATAGAATATTTGAGTTCCCATCGTTTTTAATAATACCATCCCGGATTCACAGGCGAAAAAAAGTGGAATATTGTTTGTGTGGCAAAAACTTCAAGAAACACTGCCAACATCTGTCGTAAATATGTTTGTGACCTTTTGACGCCGGCCAGGGAGATCGAACGGCTCTAGGCGCTACCGTCTGGAACGGCGCGACCGCTACGGTCGCAGGTTCGAATCCTTCCTCGGGCATGGTTTAAGTAGTTCTAAGTTCTAGGGGACTGATGACCTGAGAAGTTGTCCCATAGTGCTCAGAGCCATTTGAACCATCTTGAACCTTTTGACATTAACTTGAATATTGGTTCTTGCTTCTCCTAACTTCTTAGTCTGTTATGAAGGCGCAACTTCTTACGTTATGTGACAACTTCTTTCGTTACTTAGCCTCCACCAACTGTCGCACTGTCCATTTTGCGGCGAGGCGTGGTCGGTCATCTCAGTGGTCTTCTTCGTAAGAAGTGCTCGCCAAATAACTCCGTACAGAGCACGAAACACGCCACCGGAGTTGTTACTACGACTAGAAAGTTCACACACCCATATCTCCCAGACTATTTAACTTAGAAACACCAAACTTTCATTAAAATGTTCGTAACTCCAATCGCTTCATTCAAGATATGTTCGAACCGAAATTAGGTCACTATTTATTCATCCTACAGAGTATTTTTAAGGAGCGATCTGACATCATGCTATCCGTAGACCGGCTAGCAAGCGACTCTTCTCGAGGTATTCTCCTGCGTGCCCATTCCTCTTTTCGCATGGGAACAGCTTCATTCTGATTTGCTGCTGATAAAAACGACCAATCAGAACGTTCCTTCCTGATAATTGTCGAGGCAAATCTTGCCTTATTCAATCACTAATTTGATAGTCATTAATGTTAGAAATACTTCAATTTCTTGTATTATGTTTAATCAAAATAAGCAAAGCGTGAAGTATTCTTCCAATTGATAAATAAACTTATTCCGCCTCTAACTGCCATTCTGACTGCTTTTATACAAAAGCATGCTCACATACGTCACCTGAATCATGGTTGCAACGTAACTTTCTCACGGTTCGTTTGTACAAGGTTTTACATAAAATTAAATACTAAATTTTAACATATGTCCCACATACACTCTCTCAATCACTCTGGCGCACTCACACAACAAAATATAATGAAATAATAAATTTGACCTATTTTTATATCAAGTAATGCAAAGTGACTAAAGTTTTAAAAATAAAATTCTAATTAATTGATTTTTATGCGATGCCAACTTTATAATGGCTTCAAATGACAATGAAAGTCAATCTATTATTGTTCCTAACATGGTTATAAAAAACATGCGTAGGGTTTAGGATTTTTAGGTAATTCTCTTTATCTACGGAACTATAATAAATAAAAATCTGACATTTTGACAGTATCATTCCATTAATGGCAAAAGGCTGTGTACAAAATTGAACATATTCGAATAATAATTAATACTGATTAATTAGATTCGTAGAGGGTATGAATCGTATCGATCGAATGTTACGCTATGCAGTTCTCACGGCAGGCAGCGCCAGTTGTGCTGTGAGGACAGCGAAAAAAAACATAGCCATCCTGCAACCACCGTACTACACGGCTGCGTGCCTTACTGTAACGAATGTTATCTCGTAATAACTTGCTGCGTTACAATTGGTGTGGACGTTGTTAAGTGCTGCTTGAGTGTCATAACAGCGGTATCTGTGTCCATTTTTCTATGCTTTATTCCTTCGTCTGAACAAGCTTTCCAGACGTGTCCTCCATCCAGAACTTCTTTACCCAGCAGCAATACCCCGATGATTCATGAAGAAACAACATATACAAGTGTTATTCTGAAATATCAGGCAAGCCAAGACAGCTTTTAAGTCTTCCTATCAATAACCGGTTTCGTCATATACCCCATGATCGCTTGTAAAGAGGTTTCGATAGATATGAGCTGTCATCATCGGAACTGAGAGTTTAATGAAGAAACATTCCAAGTCACGGTGGCTACTACTCACGTTTAAATGCTGTATAGGTTACTGAAGCATACAAATTATCTTGCAACACGTTTACAGAAGTTCATTACCTTTAAAAATGTGCCAGTCACATATTAATGTTGCGTTGCTATTACCAATAAAAGGTATCATCAGTATGTCAGACATAAAATGTCGTAATGAACTCGATTACTTAACACCACAACAGCGACTGAGCAAGTACGATATTAGCACAGATATTTTGTACACATGGTCTAGGGCACCGTTACGGTAGCTCAGCGTGTTTCGTCACATGGCTGGCTGCCCTCTGTAATAATAATTAAAAAAAAACTGAGCGAAGTATTCAACTATGAACTTAAAAGGGAATTTTATAACGTCAGACCGGACCAAATGCCGACGAAACGAATAGCGTCTTTGACTAGGAACTAAAATGTCATCGGTCCTCTGTTCTAACCTCGCAATTGGTTAAATTTTTACTAAAAATCATCAGCGATGACGGCAGACGACTTCCGGTTGAGTGTAGAAGCAGTACAGGAAGACAGAGATTGGAACACATCCAGCAAATAATTGAGGACCTACGCTGCAGTTTCTGCTCTGGGGCAGGAGAGGAGTTCGTAGCTGGCCAAATCAAACCACTCACAAAAAAAGCAAGAAAGAATAGAGAAAGAGAAGAGTCTGCGTACAGTTGTTTACATTGTGGTACGCGACAGTCAGTATGTACTCGCATAAACCGAGAACTACATGTGCTACGATGCAATTTATTCTTCACGCCAGTCTCATTCAAATTATGTCTGACAGAATTAGGTAACATTTTTAAAATTGTAAGTCTACGATAGATTATGTTTTGAAAATATGGATTGTAATTATTTAAATGTAACTCTGCAATAAAATTATCATTTATCTCCACACAGTATACGTATCGACAGCAACTGACAGAAATAGATCACACTGGTAACTGTATATAAAACAATACAGACCACAGTCATTGAATCGGATGGAATAAAAGTTATTGTGGAGCTCGCGGTTTTTCCTCACGAGTGCCACGACGATCGTAATATTCGACAGATATTCACTCAATGTCAATAAGGTGGATTGCTTTACGGCACATAGACACTGCCAAAATATGTGTACACATGTGGTCGATCTAACACTTTGTAAGTACCTCTGGTGGCCCACCAATACCGTAATCTCTAATACGACTACAGTGGTCTGCTCTTTGATGACCTACCTACCAATATTCTTCAAAACTTCGACTGACTCTGCTGTGGGTTTGCTCTGTTGTGGCCCATTACCTGTCTGCATGTCAAGTGTCAGCACTGTCTTTCCGTTGGAAGGACAACACTACTTCTTCAAGACTGCATGGAAATCCACTGCTTCCGTGTGCATTTTCTTTTACTGCTCAGACTTTGAGGGAAAAAAAACACTGCAATGTTACTGTGATGAACGATCAGGACTGTCTTTATGGACTGTTAGAAAATTTTAGCTTTTGATCAACATTGTATCAATAAGTGTGTGCATTTGATATCTTTGTTATTGTAATTATGAAAAATTTTATCAAATCTTTATTGGCCACTGCCCAAAACAATTTGTAAAATTTTTTGTGGGGAGCATGGGGGCTATGTAAGTAGGCTGTTTAGGTTTTCTTATTGGTAACGCCGCGTAGCGCTCTGTATGAATATCACTGGCTGTGCTGTGTGCAGTCTGTGGCTAGTTTGCATTGTTGTCTGCCATTGTAGTGTTGGGCAGTTGGCTGTTAACAGCGCGTAGCGTTGCGCAGTTGGAGGTGAGCCTCCAGCAGTGGTGGATGTGGGGAGAGAAATGGCGGAGTTTTGAAATTTGTAAGACTGGATGTCATGAACTGCTATGTATATTATGATTTTTCAACACTATTAAGGTAAATACATTGTTTGTTCTCTGTTAAAATCTTTCATTTGCTAACTATGCCTATCAGTAGTTAGTGCCTTCTGTAGTTTGAATCTTTTTTTAGCTGCCAGTAGTGGCGCTCGCTGTATTGCAGTAGTTCGAGTAACGAAGATTTTTGTGAGGTAAGTGATTTGTGAAACGTATAGGTTAATTTAATCAGGGCCATACTTTTGTAGGGATTTTTGAAAGTCAGATTGCGTTGCGCTAAAAATATTGTGTGTCAGTTTAAGCACAGTCATGTATAATTTTTCTAAGGGAACGTTTCCACTTCTTGACTGAGAGAACACTACGCTATACCGGACGGCCAGAATGGAAGAGAGAAACGAAAACAAAATCAGGTGGGCGCACAGCAAGGATAACAGAACTATTAATGTTCAAGAACGGTATGTCAGGTACGGTAAAGAGCAATCAATTTTTTCACTGATGATGATAACGTCTACAGAAAAGCATTCCCAATGGACAATTGTAAGAAAATAGAAAACAGTATTTCTTGTTGACAGATCCCCTCCAATGAGGATGTATACAAGATAATGCTTTTAACAAAAGAACCCGGTGATATTAGACGAAAATTTTACTTGAGAACTTTTGGACCGCGTACCAACTTCTAAAAAACTAAAGGAAATAGTAAGAGCCGATGTACAACACACTGCTGCGCAAAACTTAAGGACGAAACTAACTTCCGTGTGGTGTTTCACTGCCAAGTAACATAGGTAAATGAAACTTGGACCGTACTTAGAAAGAGCTGCTAAGTGTTGTACAGAAGATAATTGAAATAATTGCGCAATGACACCTTTATTCGAAGACCATAATTATACTGTAGTCATTGCGGTTTGCGTTGGACTCTTGGACAATACAAAAAACGGGACATGGGTCTTAACAAGGTGTGTGATCAGCACAGACAGCAGTGCATTCACTGGAACGTACTCCTATGCAGGCCATGAGGATGGAAAGGAGTTCTCTTGAAAGGGCTTTTCCATTCCTCCACGAGCGCGGTTGACAACTACCTGATGGTCGCTGTGGTATCTAGTGCATGTGGAGGTGATTCAGTATGGATACATCTCCCCAGTGCATCTCATTGGTGCTCGATAAGATCTAAGTTGGGGAAACAGAAAGACATTTCCATTTGCCGAATATTCTCTCGTTCCAAGAGCTCAATCTGTGTTGTGCGATAAGGCCGCGCATTATTATCCATAAAAAGTGTAGTCAGGATACAATGCACTCCCTGAAAATACGCATGTGAGGAAGGAGTGGATGCTTGACGGCCGGCCGCGTGGCCGAGCGGTTCTAGGCGCTACCGTCTGGAACCGCGCGACCGCTACGGTCGCAGGTTCGAATCCTGCCTCGGGCATGGACGTGTGTGATGTCCTTAGGTTAGTTAGGTTTAAGTAGTTGTAATTCCAGGGGATTGATGACCTCAGAAGTCCCATAGTGCTCAGAGCTATTTGAACTATGTTGATAATTCTTCCGGGTTATATGGCCGTGCTCCATGGAATTCTTCTATTTCTAACGTTTCGTCCAATACTACGTAGGACATCTTCAGAGATAAGACTGGTCCTAGTATTGGACGAAACGTTAGGAAAGAAGAATTCCATGGACCACGGCCATATAAGCCAGAAGAATTATCAACAACAGTTCCATGTGGTCGTGAAAGCCTTCATTGTATCATTTGAACTTTTTTTTATGCTTGACGTCGAAGTACTGCAACGGTTATGTACACATAAGCGTTGGCAATTCCACGTCGTCTGGTTAGGTCTGGAGTAGTGACACGCACGTCATTGCCTCAGTTTCCACTTAACAGAAACTAAAAACAGCTCACACTCCTGTGGGCACGTGAACGACGTCGTCACTGGCATGCTTAGTGGCCAAATGTAATGTTTTCTGAAAAGTCTAGCTTCATAGTGTTTTAAAGTGATGGGCGCTTATCTCTTACACTGAAGAGACAAAGAAATTGGTACACCTGTATAATGTCGGGTAGGGCTCCAACAGATACGCAGAAGTGCCGCAATACGACGTGGCATGGACTCGACTAATATCTGAGGTAGTGCTGGAGGGAACTGACACCATGAATCCTGCAGGGCTGTCCATAAATTAGTTATAGTACGAGGGGGTGGAGATCTCTTCTGAACAGCACGTTGCAAGGCATCCCAGATACGCTTAATAATGTTCATGTCTGGGACGTTTGGTGGCCATCGAAAGTGTTTAAACTCAGAAGAATGTCCCAGGATAAAATCTGTAGCAATTCTGGCCATGTGGGGCGTTGCATTATCCTGCTGCAATTGTCGAAGTCCGTTAGAATTCAAAATGGACATGAATGGGTGCAGGTGAGCAGACAGAATACTTACGTACAGTACGTGTCAGAGTCGTATCTAGACGTATCAGGGGTCGCATATCAATCCAACTGCTCACATCCCACACCATTTCGGAGCCTCCACCAGCTTTAACAGTTTCCTGCTGACACGCAGTGTCCATGGATCCATGAGGTTGTCTCCATACCCGTAAAGGTCCTTCCGATACGTACAACTGAGACTCGTCCGACCAGGCAATATGTTTCCACTCATCAACATCTCAATGTCGGTGCCGACGGGCCGAGAGGTGGCATAAAGCTTTGTGTCACGCAGTCATCAAGGCTCCGAAAGCCCACCTCGACGATGTTTCGTTGAATGGTTCCCACGCTTACACTTATCGATGGCCCAGCACTGAAATCTGCAACAATTTGCCGAATGGTTGTCCTTCTGTCACGTTGAACGATACTCTTCAGTCGTTGTTGGTAACATTCTTTCGGATCTTTTCCCAACCGCAGCGATGTCGAAGACTTGATGTTTTTCCGGATTCCTGATATTCACGGCACTCTCGTGAAATGATCATACGGGAAAATCCCCACTTCATCGCTACCTTGGAGACGCTGTATCCCATCGCTCGTGTGCCGCTATAGCACCACGTTGATAACCTGCCATTGTAGCACCGGTAGCCGACCTAACAACTGCGCCAGACTCTTGTCCTATATAGGCGTTGCCGACCGCAGCACGTATTCTACCTTTTTACAAATCTCTGTATTTGAATACGTATGCCCAGTCCAGTTTCTTTGGCGCTCCGGTGTAGATGCTGATACGCAATCGGGCAGACTGCATCGTTGAGCAGCATAGCGGACAAACATGAAGTGTAATAGTTTGAAGTACCATTGGTTACAACATGCGACCTCATCGCTTACGTATCTAAGACAATATGAACACTACGAGGCACTCCTCATACTCTACAAGGCCGTCCATATTCCTACAGGATAATACTCAGGCACATGCAGCGAGGTACATGCAAGCCTCCTTCGAAGACACACTGCTTCTCTGGCTTGTTCCCTCGCAAGGCATGTGGCTCATCCAACTTGATCGTGACATGGTCTGACGACCACTTGTTAGTTATGGTTCTCCTGCAACCATTTGCGATGCTTTGCGTACGTTTGCACAAATCTGGCAGCACGTCCAAACCCTCTGATTCCATGCCAAATCTTTAAATTAATATTTTCTATTCTTCTTGGTTGATAAGTGCTGCGTATTTAGTTTTCTAGCTGTCAAACCTACGAGACAACATTTGTCAACCACAACGAATAGAAAACACAAATTTGAAGGTACCTACGCTTCAATATTTAAGGCACAGTTTTCTTTGGAAATAAAATTAATGCACCAAAAGTTGAAAATTCCGCATTCTTATAATAAAATCATTGGTGTGGTATCCATTATGAAGAAAGTGGGTGATACTGGGAAAAAGTTTTCTTCGATATGCAGTACATTGTGTCTTGCGGAGCATACACATAAATTTTGAAATTATCTTAAAGGAATTCTTTCCTTAAGAAATAGTTCCGTTTTTATGATAAGGCTGAGTACGCACTGACTTAGGAAACTGGCCTGCAGTTTGTCGAAGATTACAGATTATCTGAAGAGGAAAATCCACCGCCCCCGGAAGGCTTTTGAAGTACTTAATCCCGGGAAGCCGCTCGCAGCAGATGAAGACCGCTGCGTGGGAGACGGATAATGAGATAAGTCCATCTACGCAATTAAGCTCTTCGCCGCAGCTAAGGTGATCAATCATGCTCTAATGAAGCGTGTGTCGTACTACACAAGATTAAACGTCATCATCAGCTTTTATCCGAATTTTTTTTAAACCAAACAACCTTTAGAATAGCCCTTGATTGCCAGAATGATTTTGGTACAACTCACTGCAAGGATATCTCTAGTTCTAAATTTGGATAGTCATATTCTGACAGCTATCTGAAGCACTCGAATCATGATATTCTGTAATAACATCTTCAATCATGGAGATGATTCAGATGAAACGTTATGCCTTTAGGTACACTTACCCTGCAATAGCTTTTCAGTAGCTCTTTTAGTTGAACTACCCAAATGTAATGTGTAAAATTTTCTAAAAAGTATCGTTAGAGAATGCTACTGTTGAGATCGTAAACGGATCATATACCGATGTTCCACTTATAGATATGGAACTTTCATTTTATATCCTCAAACAGTTGTTTCTTAGCACTTTGACTTTCACGGTTTTTGTAACAGTTTTCCGAATTCTCAATAGGAAAACGATACATATTCATTCGTAAGGGTTTAATTCGCTGCTGAACTGTAGGACTGTAGTCTGTAATGCAAGTGTTACAATTGCAATTAGGTCCGATGAGTGCATTATGGCGCTTAAAATGCACTTATAGGCAACTTTGAATGTTGTTCTTTTGCTCAACTCTAAAGAAGGCTTGAACATTAGACACATTGTAATTTAAAAGGGAACGATAACTAATGAAATCAAGAAAGCACCTCATTGCGTATCCAACATTATTTTGCAATATTTTCACAAATTCTTCACCAGTATTTGCATAAAAAACAGTTTTATATTCATCCTTTTTTGGGTTCTCAACATTTATGGTCGCATAACATATTCTTACCAGTCACCGTTGGGTAAAAACAACAAGCAGATCAATAAAGATGTTCCTAACAATTAGTGCTGAAATTATTCAGAAGGAAGAGGATCCTATACTCAGTACTCTGTTGGTAACCTTTTTTGAGAAATACGATTTTCAGGTTATAGCTCTATCTGAAATATTCCATCAGTTGTTCAATAAGACGTGCAGCTGGGACCAAGTCAACCAGTCTATATCCAGTTGCTCCTGAGCATTCGCATCCCGATTTTAAGAGAACTTGTTTCAACTGTCGAAATATAGGGTTGACATGATGGAACGGATGTTAGGTTGTTTTTTACGTGTGAGAACATGGACAAAACATTCAAATTGCTATGTCAATCGTATCGATGTGAACTGCAGAAAGAGAGTGATTTCTACTGAGTAAACTGTGAACTGGGTGCTGTATTTTTATTTCTCGGTGGATTAAATCGGCTAAGATTTCGGTATGCGAGCAGGGTCCTGGCTCACGTACCATGTCTCTCGCTTGGCTGCACAGTTCGCCCATCACCATCCCATGTTGTCTGAACGTGACGAGGGGGAATCTGGGAATGTGCTGCAATCAAACGGCAATGCAGTCGCACTGCATACGATTGGTTTCATATTTCATGGTTCTGTACAGCATATATCACAAACAAAACTGATTCTGAATATTATTTTTGGAATTCAGAAAGTGCAATATAATTTTATCTGGTACAAACTGTCAGCATACGAACAGACACAGATGACACAGATTTTTACACTCAGATTGCTACGTTATCTTGACTTTTTTAGTTTCGATATTGAAAAAAGATTTTCACGCACATTTGTTGACCGAACTATTTTATCACTTTTGGAACGTCATTATGAAGATGTGGAATCTGTTCCAAAGAAAAAGCAACGTAGACCTCCTGGAAAATGTTTAGCAAAAGAATTTCGCTTTTAAATGAGAATTACTGTGCATTGCAGATCAATCATTTCCATCCTCACGTGTTTCAACTGAATTGTAAAATCGTCTCGAAAACTGCTCGAAAACGATTGTCAAATCAGTAGTGTCCTCAAAACGTTTAGAAAGCTACCTTGTAATTGTTTCAAAGCAGCAATGACTTCTTCAAACCTCGTACTTTCTTTAATGCCGGTGAGCTTAGGAAAATGGACATCACTTTTTGCCAGAAATTGTCTCTTCCACAATGCAAGTTTCTTTTCAAAAGCGTCCCAAACCAATCAGAAATAAGTTTTTTCTCACTTCGTTACGTCTTACTGTCGGTAGTGCACATGTAAGTCCACTTCGAATGAAGGGTCTGTAAACCATTCCGGGTGTTCTGATTTTCGTTCCTGCAATTCTTCTCGGGTTTTAAATTGAAAAATCGCTACAGCCATGTCCCTTGACTTACCAAATGTATCTCACAGTAATATGGAAAGTCTCCATGCTCTTCCTTCAGTTCAGTAGGAAAGTTTTGCAAATGACACTGGATTAATGCGTGCGACATGAGAAAAGTTACTGTTTGCACCACAGAATTTGCTGTTTACAGCACAAATTCAGTGATGTGGTCCATTCCTGCATACTACCAATATCATGACGTGCTCTATGCCTGCATATTTAGCACAAAGTGCATCTTGACGTTCAGAATAATGAATCCGATGTTTAATATCGTTCCATGACAAATTTGCGATACCCGTCGATTATGCGACTGTATATCTCTTAACAAATATTAAGAAGTTTGTACTTTCATTCTGTCACTCCCATTCATTGGTCGTAGACCCCCCCTATTTATACACAAACAGCTACTGGACCTGCGAACTTATTTTATGCCACGAACAAATAGCGAAGGGTAAATTGCGATGACACCACAGTTTTGCCGAACGGAAGAAAGTCGTGGCGATAGAGAAATGCAGCACCGCAAAGCTAAATGAAACGTCTCACTGTATCGAGTACTTCCGAGAAGTACTGAGAAAAGTCGAATGAGACCGAGATGTGGCCAGCGCACGGTCCCACACATGGTGCTCGCATACCATTTGGAACCTCATGTGCGGAACTGACCTACAGTGCAACCGACGGCAAAATTATTCCGATGACCTTTGGTTTTACCTTAGTATGGGGAGGCATTGCGCAAGACCCAACACTCCTTCAGAAGCTCGCCTGGAAACGTTATACCTTGGTGTCAAATAGGCGGTAAATTATAGTCGTCTCTCACAAGTATGCGTTGGTTGAAGCTTAAAATTTTTACGCTACTCTAGCTTTTATGAGAGAGTTGTAGTCACAGAGCCGGTTAAGATTCTTACGTCTGCCTTAAACGTAGCTTTTGTATCGAATATTCTGTAGGAGTTAAATCTTTGCACTCGTATTTAATAATATCAAATAAATTCTGTCAGTATTTTTACTTATTACTGAGGGTAGTTGTATGAATATTACGAAATTTCTCCGTTTAATTTAAACTAAAATTAACTTTTATTGACTCTATCTTTCCATAGTGTCAATACTAAATTATCTTTCAGCACTTTGTTTCGTTGATAAGTATTCAAAAATGGTTCAAATGGCTCTGAGCACTATGGGACTCAACATCTTAGGTCATCAGTCCCCTAGAACTTAGAACTACTTAAACCTAACTAACCTAAGGACATCACACACATCCATGCCCGAGGCAGGATTCGAACCTGCGACCGTAGCAGTCGCGCGGTTCCGGACTGAGCGCCTAGAACCGCGAGACCACCGCGGCCGGCCGATAAGTATTGATGAGCTTATTTTACATTTAAGAAACAGTTAAAGAATGTAATTCCGAGAGTTTGCTACACTTGTGTGACGGTGTAAATGGTTCAAAAAGTTTGACTGAATCACACATATTCTGACCACCTCTAAACAGTGATTAATTAAAAAGGGTAGTTACTTGATCTCCACGAAAAATATTTTCCCTCATTCTGGATGTCATTGTCATCGTCAGGGAAAGCGTCACACGTCGCTAAATGTATTGTAATACTGAAAGTAGCGTACCGAATTTACGCACGCTACATTAAACGGAGATATTCGTATTGTACACGTCGGACATCTTCGAAAATCGAACGCGAATTTCTTGTGTAACCCGTGTTTTCTTGTTTTAAATTAAAATATTAATCAGTCTTTATCGCTAGGATTCATTAAAAATTAATAATGACTGGTCAAATATGGTGACCGGTTTCGATTTTATCAGAAATCATCTACAGAGCACGTCTCATCAGATGGTGAATATAGATGACGGCTGGAGCATTGATATATGTTGGAGGAGATCACTGGTCCCCGAAACCGGTAGATGACTAATGAGACAAATAAAAAGTTGATAATTAAAATGCATTTTATGAAGTTTTAATAAATCCTTTCGATCGAGACTTACTAGGATTTTAATTATCAGATCACTGACATTTTTCAGGAACGTTTTTAAAAATTATTTCCATGTTTTGTTCACTTCATACCACGCTGTCCGCATTCTAGTTAAGTTACATCACACTACGCACATAATAGTAATGAGTATCTCAGATTCGGCGATTTCTGATTCAGTGAGGGAAACCAGTAGGCTTGACGATAGATAAAAATCCTCATTCAGGGAACAACTAAGCTTCAGTAAGAGAACAATGGCTCTGTAATGAGGAAACGGGACACGAGTACGTGATTGTGTAGAACGCCTCATGTCATCCTGACATCAATCAGATCACTCGCTGACGCACTGCCCATCACACACAATGCCATGAATGCTATGAAATGAGCACATACAAGGACAGCCAAAACAAGGACCATAGAGAGATTACCGTATTAAGTCCCGCTGACAGGAATTTCGACAAAGCCAAGTCAGAAACTGTGTATCCACCCGCCTAACACCAGGGATACCACTCGAGCCGAGTTTACACGCTGCGGAGCGTTGGCAAGTGGAGAGAGAGGTAGAATGAATGAACTGACTGTACTACTACATATCCGACACAGACTGTGTAGTGATGATAAATAATTTCTGCCCTGTCTGTAAAACACATTAGAGATTTATTTGTAGATATTTCTGCAAAGTATGTTGCGAATATAGTCAGCAATAAAGACGTAATAAATTGAAACGTCAAAATGGTTCAAATGGCTCTGAGCACTATGGGACTTAACTTCTGAGGTCATCAGTCCCCTCGAACTTAGAGCTACTTAAGCCTAACTAACCTAAGGACATCACACACATCCATACCCGAGGCAGGATTCGAACCTGCGACCGTAGCGGTCGCGCGGTTCCAGACTGTAGCGCCAAGAACCGCTCGGCCACTCCGACCGGCTTGAAACGTCATCCCTGATGCCGAAGTTCTCCTGTACGGACACCGAAAATGTAGTAAGCGATAAACTTTCTATGTTTCATCATTTTGTGGGGAACGTCAGCGGGAAAATGTTCCGTAAAGGTTTGAAATGTGTAGAGTTCGTTGGAAATCGCTTAGTGTTCTCATTCTCAAATATTGGATGAATAACTTCCAGATATTTGCTCCCCGTCAGTTACTCTGCCTCAAGAGAAACACACAGTTTCTAGCCGCAATAGTTGCCTTACTGTGTTGAACATTTAAAATAAGACTAGCAGAGAAAGCCGGCATTGGCCAGGTATTTATTTATAGCTGCGCTTACCACGCAGCATCTGAACTACGTGTCATAGAATGACATAATTTGTGGGTACATTCAGCGACATAAGTGAATAATGTCTGCACAATGCCTTGCGAATGGAATTAGTAGCAACGAAGTAATAAATTTAAACGTCATGCGCGATGCGGCAGTGTTTCACACAGATCATTGTTTATGACGTCATATATCCGGGACTATGGGTAGTACAGTTTAAGTATTATAGGTACAGTTAGAGATATACGTGGATACTGCCTGCAAAATTTATTGCGAATTATTGCGAACAGAGTTAGTAAAGAAGAAGTAATAAATCATAACGTCATGCACGATGTGACAGTTTTTTACGTAGCTCACTGTTTATGACGTCATGTCTCCTAAACTGTGCTGCACAATGATATTATGTTGCAGTTACATTCAGTGGTATAAGTTCTGTGCATTCTGTCTGCAAAATGTGTCACGAATGCAACGAGCAGTAACGAAGTGAGCAGTCCGGAACCGCGCTGCTGCTACGGTTGCAGGTTCGAATCCTGCCTCGGGCATGGATGTGTGTGATGTCCTTAGCTTAGTTAGGTTTAAGTAGTTCTACGTGTAGGACACTGATGACCTCAGATGTTAAGTCCCATGGTGCTTAGAGTCATTTGAAGCATTTTTTGAATGTAATGCCCCACGCGATACTTCTACTGCTCTATGAATAAAACAAGTACACTTTACACACTTCATTTTAGATTAATATTCAGTCACTGTACCACTTTGATTACTCACACTTCGCTGTTCCTTTTTATTTACTCAATGCACTACTTTTTCGGTTCCTCCCTTCGTCGCTGATAAGAAAGTGACGTTCGAAACCACGACTGATCGTCTTTTATATAACTCCTACCAATGGGTAACTGCACCAGTCGTAAATTCCAGAACAAACCAAAAAGCCATCGAATGGTACACAATGTTCTAGAACATTTCACTACATCCTAGAGTTTTATGGAATACTCCACAATGACCTGGGATGTTTCGGAATGTTCCTGAACATTCTGGAATCTTCCGGAATGTTCTCGAATATTCCGAAATCTTCCAGAACGTTCCAGACTATTCCCGAACATTCCAGAACATCCTGGATCATTGTGGAATACTCCGGAACATGATGGAAAGTTTGTGGAATGCACTCGAATGCTCTCGAATGTTCTGGAATGTCCTCGAATACTCTCGAATGTTCTGAAATGTTCTAGAAATTTCTAGAGGGCGAATTTTCCCAGCCCTTGTATCTTCAAAAGCACTCCCTTCAGTTAAAAACGGGAACCTTCTTCATGGATGGGGGATAGACAAATACCACACCATATAACTCCCTTGATCTTACCAGGACTCGTTTCTGCGTATGACCAGCATTCACACTGAACGCTTAATTTTATAATATATATTTGTTACATAATGCTTAGGTTATGACAGAATTTCAAATTTTGAAACCGTCATTAAGCACGCGATATATCGGAAATCAAATGTTTGTAAAATGTCAGTTCTAGTATAATCTATTTGTCCAACGAATTTTCCGTTTATCATCTGCATTTCATCTTTGTGTAGCAATTTTAATGGCCAGTAGTGTACTTTCCTCATCGGAGAACCAATTTCACAAGCGGATGAAGCATTCTGCGTGCCGCAGCTGTTCACGACATATGAACACGAGTTGGCACATGACGACTGTAGCCTGGTGAGACTGTCCGTGGATAAAGTAATTTCATGCAGAGAGGAGGCATTGTAATATACCTATTAATGACTACACCCAATCATAACGATGCAAGGTGAAAAGAACAGATAAATATAAATTCGTGTCTCAACTTTACTAAAGAGATTTTAGTGAAGAGTACTTTCTTACATAAATCAGATAGCTTATAAAACCCTCTGAAGAGACTCGGATTTTCTCTGCTGTAAATGAATGGCCAGGTAACTTTACTTTTAAGCACTTTATACTCCAATACAAGATTTGTGCCCACATCATGTGGACGCAATGTGGTAGGTGTCGAACCCATTGTGCATGGTGCTCAAGAGTCCGGCAGATGTTACACCCAGAGCGTTGTGGACCAGGGTTACGTACTTAGGTACATACAGATAAACGGCAGTCAAGCGGACTGTTTATTCAGAAAAGTTACAGGAAGAATAACACTTTAGCTTACTGTACAAACCTGATGATAGAGGAAGGGAGAACAGTACCAAGTAACCTCATGTGAAGGTTCATGATGAAGCCATAGAGCAGTGAAACGTAGAACGATGCCTTGGTCTGCGAGCCCGTGTCCACTATGACCAGGTCCGTCCAAGATGGGTGTTGGTTGGTGCCGGTCAGGAGTATACTCCAAATGAGGGACTGTGTGGTTGTCAGCGCAGTTTCCCTGAGTAAGTCCAGACAATGAGTGACTGTTCGGAGACTTGCGCTGGCCTAAATACTGCCGTGTTAGAGGTATACAACGCGGAGTATTTTCAAACGTATTACTTGCGGATGGAAATAGTGCTGCATTGGCTGCGACACCTGTTGTTGATCGGAACGCCAACTGTTGATGGGATTAGCCCGTGCAGTGGTGGCGTCCTGAGTTCCCAGCGATAACAAGCAGCATTATTTTTATTGTTGTTGTGCTAGATTTACTATTGAAAGTTCGAGAGAGCACTTTACGGTAGTCGGACGACTTATTACTCCCATCCACATACGTCTCGCATAATGACCACGAGGGCAAAATTCGAGAAATTAGAGCCAATACAGTGACGTACCCTTAAACGCTCTTCCTACGCGCTATTCGAGCGTGGCACAGGGTTGGATGGCTCAGGGAGTGGTCCAAAAAAATGTTCTCCGCCATACACCATTAGGAGGCATGAGGAGTCTGATGTAGATGCAGTTATTAATCGACGGTGACGCTTCGAAAAATATGAGAACTTACTTCAAATACCGCTACCATTCAAAATATTTGTTGACTACTTAAATTATTTATTTAGTAACGTGTTCCGAGGTTAGGTCTGATCATCAGGCAGCAGTACAGAAATATTTAATATAAGTGTACACATATACTGAATTCTGTTGTGTCGTCTTGACATGTGGTGTGATCATGTTTGTTCTTGCGAACTTATTATTATTATTATTATTATTATTATTGCTTTTATTTTTGTGGTTGTCTTCTTACTATGTGTTCATGTACCTCAATTTCTGTGGCTCTTCTAAAAGTAATTATAAACGCGATATCACAAAACAACTTAACAGTGCAGAAAAAGAAAATGGAAGTCAAAGTAAAGCTACTTTCCATTTAACTATCGATATGTCGATCCTAATGTCAGTCGCTTGCAGTGTCTTCTACACGTCTTACTGTCACATCACAGATGTTGGCTGTCGAAATACATTACGAGGGTGTGTTGAAAAGTAATGCCTCCTAAATTCTTATACGAAAACTCTTAAAGCTTTTTGCTGTATTGCAATGCCTGTGTCGTTGAGAAGAGCGGTGCAAGTTTTTCCCTCCTTACGCGAAAGGTCGCCTTGACCACTTTGGCTATCCGCGCACGACCCACGATCAGACTTCCATGTGTCGTCGTTTCTGCGTCACAACCTATACTCTTACACGCATTATATATTTTCTGTTACATAGGACAACATTTTAATTGAAAGAATATAAGAAATATCGGACACAGATCGTGCACGGATAGCCAAAGCGGTTAAGGTAATTACTTGCATAAGGTGAGAAATCGAATTCGAGCCCTGTCCGGAACATATTTTCATTGCTGTCATTCCCTGTACAGCTGTTGTTTGTTCGTATTAGCAACTGCGAATACATGTAGTATAAAGTTTTCTAATAAAGCAAACGTCATTAACATCTACATCTTTGTTACTCATGCCTACATACTCATCTCTCAAAATTGTCACCCTGGCAACGAACACATTTCTCCGAAGCGAGACCAGTTTGTTGGTACCGTCACCGCAGAATGTTTGACCTTCTTGACGGTGCCACAATCTCACCTATGCTTGCACCGCTTCGTCACTATCAAAGTGAAATCCTCGAAGGTGGTCATGAAGTTCTGGAAACAGATGAAAATCGGACGGGTCCAAATCAGGATGTATGGAGGATGATCGATTACAGTGAACCTAAGGCGTCAGAATATTGCAGGCGTTGCCACGCCAGTGTGTTTACAATTCAAATTCTAAACTTGATTAAAGCATGCTGTTTGTCAAGCACTGACATAGTTATGTTACACACTGCCAAGTTACGTGTTACAATTCGGAGCCCTATTGCGACAGAGGGGAGCAATTATGTAGACATGAAGAATGAAAATGTATAATGTTAATAACGATCGTTTTAATAAAATATCTTGAAGAGCTTTTAGATAAAAAATTCCAAGGCGTTACTTTTGCATCTCTCCCTCGTTCAAAATAACGGACAGTGGTAAAGTTATATCAGAAATGGTAGTATAATTATTTATTTTAATGGGTGACGTACCCTAAAGCTATCAAAATTATGAAAAATTTTTTATTGTATCTTCATTTACTACATCGTACTGAAGTTTCAATTCCTGAATATTACATTCCAATTCCACTTCCAAGTATGTTAAAAATAATAATTAACAAAAGTATTTCCTCATATTATTTACTCCAGCGGTGTTTTCTTCCAGTTTTATACAGTCACAATGTGGGGAATATTTCGATGTTTAGCATATCCAGAAATTTTACAAAAGTGTGTGCATGGAAAACTCAAAATCCTAACGAAAGTTACAACTCTCTGATAGCAAAACCATGCCCCAAGACAACATTTGTTTCCACAACTGCTGATGAAGTTGCAGCTTATGATGCTCATTTAGTTTATTTCTGTGCTAATCTCAGCGGACTACGGACTCAACAGTGGGTTGCGTTTGATCCATGATCTTTCACGTTGTCGGTATTGAAGGAAATCGATGACATGAGAATCGATGCAGCTGACATCATTGTTGCTCAGTTTGGAAATCAGGTTAACCTATGACAAGCAAAAAAAAAAAAAAAAAAGAAAAAATAGACTACTTGAGGATGAACAGGAGAACGCATATGGTTTGCACTAGTTCACCCAGAAAATGTAAGGCCTAATGCAAACAATGTCGAATCTTTGATTCACGTTTCCAGTAACTTACATTTTGCCAGTTTTATTTATCTCTCTCACAAACCACTGCCACTGCAGTATTTAAATTCGGCATGCAGTCAGTCAATGCTATAGCTAAACATTCTGTGGAAGGTAAGGCATTTATGTGAAAGGAAAGCCCTAAGGTTTGATATATTTTTTCAAAGCAATTTTGAGAGCTGTAAAAATTTAGCAAAAGACAGTATAAATAGTCTGTTCTACAGATATATGTAATAATATCTGTAATAATGGTATAGCAAACTTTGTACAAAAATACATTAATTTCGTTTTGACAGATTTTTCAAGAAAGGAACATTTGTACTCAGCTTGTTGAGCACTTCAATTGTTTGTAATTAGAAGCCCTTACCTTCGGTAACCATGGAAACGAATGTGTTTATCCATGTAGCATTCCTTAAAAACCGTGCAAAATTTACGTTGCCTTGAAAACTTTGGATTTTATAAGATTTTTCCAAAGTACTGGAACTTTTCATACGTCCCCCCTTAATGTATTATAAAGATATTACTGCAACCTCGATTCATATATAATCTTAATCTTTTCTGTTTTAAGAGTATTGATTGATTAAAAGTTGGTGAAGAAAACTGAGTTCTGAAACTTCGTCATTTCATTTTAGGTAATCGGTAGAACAAAGACCTTGTACACACTATAATGCGTAGGACATTTGGAAGTCTGGTATTTTCCCTTTTAGATTAAACTACAGACCAGACAAAATGATGTACTATCTAGATGTAGTGATAATTTGTATTCTACATTACAAAAAGAAAAGGTTTAAGGCGAACAAAAGATTTGTTGATAAATTTTTCATGTTGACCTACTCATGAGTCACAACTCGTAACCTGACAGCTTGTGTTACAAGAAAGTAAGCTACTACTGAATCATGTAACTACCGGGTTTTCGATATACGAACTTGTACACGCGCTGATCTGTGATCTCCACGTCGTTCAACATAACCGTATAGTTACAACCAAAGTTGGCACGCTATCAAAGATATAGGCACAATCAGTTGACAAACGAAAACTTACATAGTGAAAGCTACGCAACTGCCTAATAACGATTGAAAAATCTTGCTTCTAACGTAGTTTAATGCTTCATAGCGATGCCGATATATGCTCTACGTTAGTTTAAATAGAATGTGGGAGGTAGAATGGATGAACGTCGTCAGCGTACAGCCCTTTTAAACTAGAATGACTGTAGGAAACAAGATATAGAATAAACCGTTGTCACCATAGTAATATTTCTAAGTTCGGTTTGAGTGACTCTGCCAAAAGAGATCTGCATTCGTAAACATGTTGCCAATATGTTTATTTCACGACAAAAGTATCGAAACGTGTTGAGATGGTAATTTGGTATCCGTAGCCACATTCATGTTAAATGTGTAAATTATAGTAAATAATTTTTGAGGACTGCTGCTGCTGCTGCTGATGAGACTCTCCATCATATATGTTGTGATGGGATTAATACTGATGGTTAATGTATTATATAAGATCGCATCCTCCCTGGTAACTACATTTTTAACTCTTTAACAGTCGCCTTTGGCTTAAAGCCTACGTCTCTCTCGAGTCTGGTTTATTTTACATTCAATTAAATATTCTCATCACTTTCTCTCTCTTTTGTTTTTTTCTCTCAATGCATGAGACACGTTAGAAAGATGGTAGAACACTTACATTAAGGTTTCCTACGCAAATCCCATACAAAGCATCTATTAACAACTACATATCATGGCTTTCTCCCACGGAACACTCATCAAGAATGAGCAATATGACGCTAAGTATAAGACTTCAGATCCTTATTCGAAAACAGTCGAGTGTAAATTCCATCCACTTACCCACATTTAGAGGCCCCTGATTTCGCAATACCTTTTCAGGTGGTGATTCATCCCCCAAAACAACAGCAAATCTTTCCACCCCTTCATGTTCTTTATCAGTAACAGCTAGTGCTTAGTACCGACCCAGACGACAAACCGTTCAACCATATAATCCGTGCCTTCCTGACAACACTTCAGTTAAAACTAATACACGTGGCCACCTCAAAGAGAGGATGCTAAAATCCTCCACCAGCTAACACATTCACATTACATTCTCCCTACCACCGTAAGTGCTGTTTTGATTATGCATTTCTATAGTTTTAATTAATGTAGATAAAAGAAAAACGTTCATACATTTGTGAACAGCTCCATAAAATTGTAAACGGCGGGCTTGAGGAAGCGTTTCCGTCCTGCAGGTGATATCACGTTAACACCATATAAAACCAAACTGATGTTGATGACAGTCGAAGTTAGGCGAGGAAGAAATTCCACAATCTTTTTCAGATATAATGTATTTAGCTGAAGCCAACCATTTACGATTCAATATCATGGAGCGATTAAATAATGGAGACGTAGCTTGCTACGTCTAACCTACTGCTCCGAATACTTCCGGACATTTATTAACATCCGGTGATTTTGTACACTAATCGATGATCGATCTAGTGTCTGAGTCAAACAATGAATCTTCGCGTACTTCCGTATGAATATAGCTGTTCGTGATCTTGGAATACGAGAATTTCCACAGTACACTCACTGTAATGTTGTAGAGGAAAGGACCATACTTCGTCACCTTCAGTGTTGAAATAAACACCATACTCATGGGGGCTTGAAAGAGTGGGCAGAAGTCTTGGTACGAAGAACACATCAAAAATATCACAGAACCACCAACATCATAGACGTCGATATAAGGATGTGATAAATGCAGGTCACAGCAATGTATTGGCTGTCAAATAAGCAGTACAGTTAATTGATGCGTACTTTATATGCACAATTTCACCAAATTATATTGCTTTGATATGTACTTATACGACAATTGGTTTGTAAGACCACATAAATGTTACTTCAGCGATGACACATCATTTAAACATTTTCGACATTATGGAGATTTCAAATTGCAATTGAGACTGGCCGTAAAGCCGAAATCTTGGATGCAAATCTACAGTCAAAAGATGAATCTTCTTTAAATAATCTACATTAATTTCTGTACCAAACAGACGCAAGATGGTTTTTCATCATGCTGCTGCATTTATTGGGTGAAATCGCTATATTCTCTTGGCTTAAGCTTAGTTTCCATGCATGTTTGAGTTGTGCTTCCTGCAGAACGTAGTATTTTTTGATTATGTTTATCAAAACTAGATATGATTATCTTACTGGGATAGCCGCGATCGTTCTATGAACAAAAATATGGCATTCCAGTCTTTGTTCGCTATTTTTTGATTTTCAATAAAATAGCCTGAAACAGCTTATTGAAAGTAAAGCAATTAGCGATCAAAGACTGAAATGCCATATTCTTATTTTTGATTATGTTTGTCTCAGAGTAATGTCTCGTTTCATGTGTTCATTGAAGCTATGTAGAACACGGCATTCCTTTTCGTCATGTCCGAAAAGACAACGCACATGAATAAAGATTTTCAGTTGCTTTTATCATGTCCATGAGCCCTCTTGCAAATCGTTCCCTATCTCCCTTAACTCATAGTAAACCGAATATGTGGATCATGTTATTTCTTTTCTTGTTGTTGTAGTTGTGGTCTTCAGTCGTGATACTGCTTTGATGCAGCTCTCCATGCTACTTTATTCTGTGCAAGCTTCTTCATCTCCCAGTACCTACTGCAACCTACATTCTTCTGAATCTGCTTAGTGTATCCAGCTCTTGGTCTCCCTCTACGATTTTTACCCTTCACGCTGCCCTCCAATACTAATTTGGTAATCCCTTGATGCCTCATAACATGTTCTACCAACCGAACCCTTCTTCCTGTCACGTTGTGCCACAAACTCCTCTTCTCCCCAATTCTATACAATACCTCCTCATTAGTTATGTGCTCTACCTATCCAATCTACACCATCTTTCTGTAGCACCACATTTCGAAAGCTGCTATTCTCTTCTTGTCCAAACTATTTATCGTCCATGTTTCACTTCCATACATGGCTACACTCCATACAAATATTTTCAGAAACGACTTTCTGACACTTAAATCTATAATTGATGTTAACAACTTTCTCTTCTTCAGAAACGCATTCCTTGCCATTGTCAGTCTACATTTTATATCCTCTCTACTTCGACCATCATCATTTATTTTGCTCCCCAAATAGCAAAACTCCTTTACTACTTTAAGTGTCTCATTTCCTAATCTAATACCCTCAACATCACCCGACTTAATTCGAATACATTACGTTATCCTCGTTTTGCTTTTGTTGATGTTCATCTTATATCCTCCCTTCAAGACACCATCCATTCCGTTCAACTGCTCTTCCTAGTCCTTTGCTGTCTCTGACAGAATTACAATGTCATCGGCGAACTTCAAAGTCTTTATTTCTTCTCCATGGATTTTAGTACCTAATCTGAATTTTTCTTTTGTTTCCTTTACTGCTTGCTCAATATACAGATTGAATAACATCGGGGAGAGGCTACAATCCTGTCTCACTCCCTTTCCAACCAGTGCTTCCCTTTCATGCCCTTCGACTCTTATAACTGCCATCTGGTTTCTGTAAAAATTGTAAAGAGACTTTCGCTCCTTGTATTTTACCCCGGCCATCTTCAGAATTTGAAAGAGAGTATTCCAGTCAACATTGTCAAAAGCTTTCACTAAGTCTACCAATGCTAGAAACGTAAGTTTGCATTTCCTTAATCTTTCTTCTAATATACGTCGTAGGGTCAGTATTGCCTCACGTTTCTCCGGAATCCAAACTGATCTTCCCCGAGGTCGGCTTCCACCAGTTTTTCCATTCGTCTGTAAAGAATTCGCGTTCGTATTTTGCAGCCGCGGCTTATTAAAATGATAGTTCGGTGATTTTCACATTTGTCAACACCTGCTTTCTTTAGGAATGGAATTATTATATTCTTCTTGAGGTCTGAGGGTATTTCTCCTGTTTCATACATCTTGATCACCAGATGGTAGAGTTTTGTCAGTCCTGGCTCTCCCAAGGCTATCAGTAGTTCAAATGGAATGTTGTGTACTCCCAGGGCCTTGTTTAGATTCAGGTCTTTCAGTGTTCTGTCAAACTCTTCACGCAGTATCATATCACCCATTTCATCTTCATCTACATCCTCTTCCATTTCCATAATGTTGTCCTCAAGGACATCGCCCTTGTATATACCCTCTATATACTCCTTCCACCTTTCTGCTTTTCCTTCTTTGCTTAGAACTGAGTTTCCACCTGAGCTCTTGATATTTATACAAGTGGTTCTCTTTTCTCCAAAGGTCTCTTTAATTTTCCTGTAGGCAGTATCTATCTTACCCGTAGTGAGATAAGCCTCTACATCCTTACATTTGTCCTCTAGCCATGCCTGCTTTTTCTTTTCTTTCCTTTTCTTATTTAGTAAATTTCTGTATATGATGATTTTTGTGTAATATTTGAGACAATTTACATTCATTTATGTATACAACCTATCACGTAACCAGGTTACTTCAATACTGGGTGTTTATAGATGAATACCGGTGTTTTAACGCTTTATAATATTTATTATATTAAACTTACAGTTATAAATGATATGTCGAATCAAAGAGCAACTCAAACGGTTTTACCAAGAACCTTATAAATGTTCAATGTGAGCACCATTTGTCAGACGGCACACATAAAGTCTATAGCCGAGTTCTCCCAAAACGTTTATAAGTGTATCTTCAGTGATTGTGGCAACAGCTGCTTCCATCTGGTTTCTTAAATCAGGGAGGTCTGCTGGTAGCGGAGGCACGTACACACGATCCTTGATGAAGCCTCAAAGGAAAAAATCGCATGGCATTAGGTCGGGTGAACGTTGAGGGCATGCAAAGCAAGCCCTGCCATCGGGACCCTTGCGGCCTATCCAGCGCTTGGGCATATGGGTAAATAGTCTTGATGTGTGCCGTGTGACAAATGGTGCTCACATTGAACATTTATAAGGTTCTTGGTAAAACTGTTTGATTTGCTGTTTCATTTGACATGTCATTTATAACTAAGTTTTATGTAATAAGTATTATAAAACGTTAAAACCCCGATATTCATTTATAAACACCCTGTATTAAATAGCCTATATAGAAAGATCACGCATTCGTCATTTCACTAAATTAAAATCTCGCTTTGTGTGGAGATGTTAACAGATAGCTTTGCTTATTCATGAGTAGTAATGGCTTTCTAATGACTGTTTATCATACAACTTCTGACAATAAAGTTCGGTGAATAGTCCTGTAACATTAACTTAGATGAACTATGAAGTACCGTTATCTTACTGTCCTTCAAAATAGTCACCTCCCGTAACTATGCATCGCTGTGCTCTGCGATCATGTCCTGTAAACTTTGCACGAAGTCTTCCTTTGGGATGGTGTTCAAAAGCCGGGTCACGTTTCGTTGGATGTCAGGAATATCCTCGAATCTCATTCAGTTTCAAAGCGCGTTTCAGTCAAGGGATTGGAATAAGTCTGGAGGACTGAGATCCGGCGAGTATCGTGAATCTTCAAGTTGCATCGCCCCCTCTTTTCCCAGGAACTGTTCGACGATATTGACTGTGTTTGGGCGAACGTTATCATGAACAAGACACCAGGAACCTTGTTGTGCGTACTGGGGTCGTACCCTGCGTAGACGTTGCATGAAACAGGTCAAAATTTCAGTATACCGTCCAATGTTAAAAGTCGTTCCCTCAGGTATGAATTCCTTGTGGATAATGCCTTGACTATCGAAAAAGGTGATGAGCATCGTTTTGATGCGTGATGTTTCGGCTCTGACTTTTCTCCGACGAGGTGATGTCGGAGAACGCCATTCCATGCTTTGGCGTTTCGTTTCAGGGTCGTACCGGAGTAGCCAGGTTTCATTCTCAGTGACAATACAGTTCAAGAAATTGGATGTCGCATCCACCGTTTCGACAAAAGCTAGTGAAGCCTCTAAACGGGCCTGTTTCTGATCGTCAGTCGTGATATGGCACAAGACAACACGTCTTCCTCTTCCCTAACTCCTGGATAAGCATTTGTCGCATGGATTCACGGTTCATCTGCAGTTTATCCGCTATCATGCGCACAGTTAGTCGATGGTCGTTCTCTATTAATGTCCTCACTTTCTTTCGTCCCCTGTCGTCCGCTGCTGGGTCTGTCAGAAACACTTTCCCGACCTCCTCGAAAACGGGCGAACCACTCATACACACACTTCATGGACAGTACCTGGTCCACATAAACAAGTACCAGCTTGCATGCGTTTCTTTCGGTAACTTGTCAAACTTAAAATAAAACTAAAAACTCATCCTTTACTCAAAACATGGCTCTGAGCACTATGGGACTTAACATCTGTGGTCATCAGTCCCCTAGAACTTAGAACTACTTAAACCTAACTAACCTAAGGACATCACACACATCCATGCCTGAGGCAGGATTCGAACCTGCGACCGTAGCGGTCACGCGGTTCCAGACTGAAGCGCCTAGAACCGCACGGCCACAACGGCCGGCAGATCCTTTACTCGTTCATTGTCCTGTGGTCAGTTCAGAACCAACGCACTAACAAGCACTTGTCCAACAGGTCTAACACGTAACACACACGATGCTACACTGAACAACGATGGAGACAGATTGTCAACACCGGCCACTAAGCAGGCGCAGCGTTGTAAGTCGCCAGTGTAGCCAGATAGACTGTCCTGATTGCATTCACCGAACTTTATGGTCAGAGGTTGTATTTAGCGGTTCTCTGGCAGCAAATAATACACATGGTTTGTATCGCCATGCACTATGCTGCAGCTTACGTAATTTTTACATCTCCACGATAAGTATTTGCTTCGGTTTAAAGTTGTTCCTAAAATCTAGTGAGCACTAAAGTAAAGTTTAAAGACAACGGCTAGCTTTCAGCTTAAAGATTATTCATTTCAGTGGGTCTGGACAAAACGACCAACTTGATAAATTCCAACTCCTTTACGCGCCGAGTGGTATTTGACGATTTTTTATATAGAAGGATTATGAAAACACTGGCCCTCATCTCCAGGGAAACAAAAGCCCTCAGCCCTTGGACAGAGGAAACTACTCCTGGTGTTCACAATAACAGAAAATAAATAAATAAATAAACTGCAGCGGGTGCGCGATCATCCTATGTTAGTTGTATTTTATAACTCTGTAGTTGGTCCCATCACATTGACATTTATTTCGAAAACTCAGATTAAATGAGCTTAAGGTGGATCAAGACGGAAATTGAAAAATAAAGCTCCTGTGTGAGATTTATTTTCTGCAATGTGAGAATAAAGAAATCCCTCTTTTCTTCACTGTAAGAGAAGTGAATGAGACAGAAGAGCGGGTGTAGTAATGATACGCAATTTCGGTGTGTGTCGCGGAAGCAGCGGAAAGGCAACGCTGCGCCGACTTTTGTGTGGGCTGTTGCAGCGGCAGTACCAGGCCGTAGCTGGGAGATGGGACCCGCCAGATAGGGGAGCCTGCGTTTACGGCGCCTGTAAACGTGACTGATAGGCCGACCCGCCACGCGCACGTTTTATGCGGCCCCGCGCGGCTCGCTGCAGTGGCGCTGGCGGCTGCGCTTATCGTGCTGCTGCTGCTGCCGTCCAACCGACCCCGGTGACGCAGAAAAGACGGCGCGCGCGTAATGAACATGGCGGCAGACTACGTCCGCGCACCGCGTGATTTTTATTTCCGCAGACGGCACAGCGCAAATAGGCCGGCGTTTAACGGTACGGCCGCTTTCACGGAATAGCGCTGTGAAAGCGACAGATGGAATGCCTCGCCACTACAAGCCCTCTTATTCCCACCTTACTGTCCGTCCTTTCAGCGCAGTGCATCTACGACGAGCACCAGTGAAACATTTCTCATTTGCCAAAAACCAGTAAACCAATGTAAAATATTAAGATCTGTATTTCTCTGCGTCGAGGTAACGTGACTGAAAAGTTTCAGGTGACATATCTATTATAAAGGTACTGCTGTTACTATTTCCTTTATCTTCGTATTGACCCATTTGAATTATATAGAAACTTCAATTTCTGCGCTTTCTTTCTTGTTTCCTATTTCCCTGTGCATTATCTTCTCCTCATGTTGTCTTTTCTCTCTTCTATCCATGTGGTTCGTGATTTATAATTTACACAGCTTTAAAACTTTATTTGTTTAGCATTCTGTTTTAAAAAATTTTCTTTCTATTATTACTTAGTTTTGGTTATTGCTTCTATGTAGTTATATTTTCTTTATTCCTGTAATTTACTTGGTATTGTCTTTCTAATTTTGGAGTATTTGTCTCGTTAGCCTGTTGCCACAAGTTTGGCAGAGATGTCCAAGGAAGATTAACCTTTCTTACCACTATTCACGATATTTCCTATATCTTTTTGCGCATGTCGCCATTGAATCCAACATTTTTTCCGTAATTTTTGTGACTGGTGTGATGTGGCCAACCACAAATTCTCTCCTGTGGCAATCTCTTAGTTTCAGACTAGCTAGCACCGTACTTCGACAACTATTTCCTGGATGTACTCCTGTTTTCCCCAACAGATCCCTCTAGTACCGTGGAAGTTATTCCCTGGTGCCTTCACCCATGTTTTGTCATCCTGTCCCTTTATCTAGTCGGGGTTTGCGTACGTCCCCTTCTTCGGCCAATCATTCTGCAGAGAACCTCCTCATTCCTCATCTTATCAATCCCTCTGATTTCACTGTTCGACATGGGTTCTATTTCTGATATTAAAGTATGTGCTTCTAGACCATTTTACCGTGGGAAATTCAAATATGTAAACAAAATATCGTTGTCAGGGATACTTTTTATGTAATATGTATATTCACAATTCATGGCAAACAGAGAGACGTTATAGAGAAATATGGGCACGTTGCCGCATCCAGTAGTGATAGAACGTGATAATTTCTTGTGCAACAGCAGGTGGGAAGAATCAGACATCATTAGATTATCCCCCGCCACACCTATGTCATTAAGACCACCTGAAACATCTCATTAACTCGAACGGCGACAGCCGGTTGCTGCCTCGGCAGTAAAGCTTCACGCCTCCTAGGGGCAGCTGCATCGAGTTTACAACAGTGGTGTTAGCGGCAATTTGTGTCAGTCTTAACGAGTGGGTGTTTTGGCTGACAAGTAACTGTCTGTCATTTCCGAGCACGGTTGAATTTTTTAGTTCCTGTGTGTAAACTGATTGAGCCTGGTGCTGAAGGTAAAGCGACAGTTTGTTTTTACACATCAGCATTCCTCTAGTTCCCTACTATTAATTTAATACAGGTGTATTACCAAAGACGTATTTTTAAATTTGCAGAAATGCCACGTCGTCGTGGATGTCGATATAAGCCGGACAACTTCTGCCACATCTGTGGGAAGTTCACTTTTGCCAGAAATAGGAAGAAAATTTCCTCAGTCATAAAGAAAGCATACAAACATTACTTTGGAGTAGAGGTAGGAGATCAAGATAAAGAATGGGCACCACATTTCTGTTGTGCTACATGTTACTGCAAACTAATTTAGTGGTGGAAAGGTAAAGAGAATGTGGCATCGTTTGCTGTTCCCTTGGTGTGGAGGGAGCCTACGGACCATGTTACTGATTGTTATTTCTGTCTAACAAAAATTCTGGGTTTTACCAACAAAAAGTCGAAGAGGCACATTGTTTACCCAGATCTGCCTTCAGCGAGAATGCCAGTGCAGCATTCTGACAACCTTCCAGTACCTTCAAGAGCTCGAGGTCAAATTCCGAGTGACAGTGAAATAAGTAGTACTGAAGAAATCACAGATGATGATTCTTTATATCACTGCACCAAGTGAGTCATCGCCATATTTGTTAACACAGGCAGATTTAAATGATTTAGTACGTGATCTAGGACTAAGTAAACAAAAGGCACAGCTGCATGGTTCAAGATTACAAGAGTATAATCTACTACACCAAAGTACTAAAATCAGTGTGTTCAGGCACAGAGAACATGCCTTTATTACTTATTTTTCAACTGACACAGCACTGACATTTTGCAATGTTGCTTGCCTGATGAAAGTGCTGAACTTCACTTATATGTTACAGGAGTGGAGACTTTTCATAGATGCATCGAAAACAAGTCTGAAGGATGTTTTGCTCCATAACGTAAATAAAATACCCTCTGTTCCAGTAGCTTACGCTAGTTTGACAAAAGAGAATTACGAATTCGTACAAAAGATGCTAAATTCATTAAAATACAATGAACACAAATGGAAAACATGTGCAGATTTCAAGGTAATTGCTATGGTACTGGGAATGCAACAAGGCTACACAAAGTATGCCTGTTTTCTTTGCGAGTGGGATAGTCGAGACCGAAATTCTCACTACGTGAAAAAGAAATGGCCTAGGCGAAGATGGAAAGTTGGCGAAAAGAATGTACAACGTGGAAATCTGGTAGCTCCTGAATATATACTACTTCCACCGCTTCACATCAAACGTGGCCTGATGAAACAGTTCGTGAAGGCCATGGATCCAACAGGCTGTGGGTTTGCATATCTAGCTACCAAATTCCCCCATCTTTCAGCTGCAAAAATTAAGGAAGGTGTATTTGTGGGCCAACAAATCAGGGAGCTGCAGAAAGATCCAAATTTTTGAGCATGTTTAACTGATAAAGAAAAAACTGCATGGGACTGTTTCAAGATGGTGTCGGAAAACTTCCTCGGAAGAAGAGCTACTAACTACAAAGCAATGGTGAAGGATATGATCTAAGCATATCAGGATTTGGGGTGCAATATGTCTTTGAAGGTACATATGATGGACTCTCATCTGGACTACTTCACAGAGAGTTGTAGTGACGTATCGGATGAACATGGGGAAAGATTCCATAAAGACATTTCTACCATAGAAAGGCGCTATGAAGGGAAGTGGGTACCTTCCATGTTAGCAGATTATTGCTGGAATATCATTCGAGAGAAGCAAGATTCACAATATAAGAGAAAAAAGTGATGGGCATTACAAGGCAGTGGCTCACTGTTTGTCAATTTTCTGTAATTTCTCATGTCAAATAAATGCTTCAAAGTGTATACACAAAGGTTACTGTGTTATATGTTAGATCCCACCCTCCATTAATGTGATGAACTTATTACATCATAAAGATGTGCATTTGTTTGTCGAATTTCACCTCACGTTTGCTGCACTATATCAGAAACTGAAAAGAGAAATAAAATTGCGATTACTCATAAACTATCCCTGACAGAAGAAAACCAAAAACAGTTTTCAATTCAGCACTCAAAATACAATTAGGATCAGAATATTTTTATCAGAAATAGAAAAAAAAAGTTTTTTTTTGTAGAACAGTGTTTTCAACATTTTTCTGTAGCACCACGTTTCAAACGCTTTGAGTCTCTTCTGTTCATGTTTCCCACAAATGTATCACTATCATACGATGCTGAGTCTTATGTTGGGTGAAGGTAGACTTCTCTTGTCCCGGAATCCCCTCTTTGCCTGAAGTAGTCTGCTTCTTATGTCCTCCTTCCTTCGTCCGTCATGGGCTATTTTGCTTCCAGGGTAGCAGAATTTCATACCTTCGTCTACTTCGTGACCACCAGTTTTGATGTTAAGTGTCTCACTATACTCATTTCTGCTGCTTCTGATTACTTACGTCTATCTTCGCTTTACTCTCAGTCCATGCTGTGTACTCATTAGACTGTTCATTCCATTCATCATAACATGTAGTTCTTCTTCATTTTCGCTGAGGATCGCAGCGAATCTTGTCTTTGATATCCTTTCGCCATGAATTTCAAGCCGACTGCTTAACCTTCCTTATATTCCGCATTGAGTGTTCGATGTGTAGATTGATTGCAGTAGAGAGAGGCTCTGGTGCCTTTACCTACACGAAAGTCCCACTGATCGATTCCTAAGAAATCTCAATTTTATTTCCCAATCTTTCGCATACTATGTCAGCAATGTGATTCATGAGCTGGTAAGCACCTCTGTATCTTCGGGGCTGTGTGCATGATATTTTTCCGAAAGTCTGATGGAATGTGTACAGTTTCATAGATTATACGTCTGGATCACGGGGTCCCAGGCTAAATTCCCGGCCGGGCTGGGGATTTTCTCTGCCCGGGGACTGGGTGTTTGTGTTGTTCTTATCATCTCATCGTCATTCGTGATGTGGCTAGACTGGATTGGGTAAAATAATTTGACTGTGTAAAAATTAGGACTTTGTAGGGGTGCTGATGACAGCTCAGTTGAGCGCCCCACAAACCAAATATCATCATCATAGATTCTATATATCATCCTGAATAGTGGTTTGGTTGACACTTACCTCGATGATCGTAGATATTTCGAAGAAATGTTTACAAACCTTTTGCATTATTTGAGTGCTTAACTTTTAAAGCTCTGTTAATCTCTGACTCTTAATACTGAAACCCTTTTGTTTTCTATACCGATATCCATTTCTTCTTGTATCACGTAATAAGTTGTGCCCCTCGTGGCGGATTTTAATGTACTCTTTCTAGCTCTCCTTTATGTCCTCTGCATTTAACAGCGGGATTTTCGTTGCTCTCTTGACCCTGTGGTGCACTTGTCCACTGCAGTGGACGTCTGTTAATGTCGCTTCTTGACGTTTTCAATCAGTCCTTAGGTTGAAAATGGACGCGGGGCACAGCACCAATAGGGTGTATATACTGAAATAGAGTGCGTACATCCGCAACATCAGAACTGATTAAAAATTCCAGAGAAGTGACATTCATAGCCATCCACTGCTGTGGACAACTGCACCACAGGGCTGATTTCCGCCCTTGCTTTTAATTTCACCAACGTTTGATTGACCTTTCTGCATGTTCAATCATTACTGTCGCAGGTTCGAATCCTGCCGCGGTTAGTTAGGTTTGAGTAGTTCTAAGTCTAGGGGACTGATGATGGTTCAAATCGCTCTGAGCACTATGGGACTTAACATCTGTGGGCATCAGTCCCCTAGAACTTAGAACTACTTAAACCTAACTAACCTAAGGACATCACGCACATCCATGCCCGAGGCAGGATTCGAACCTGCGACCGTAGTGGTCACGTGGTTCCAGACTGTAGCGCCTAGAACCGCACGGCCACACCGGCTGGCAAGGGGACTGATGACCTCAGATGTTAAGTCCCATAGTGCTCAGAGCCATTTGAACCATTTTTCTCTTCTACCTCTTATTTCCATGTTTCCCTTCATATCCCTTCCCTCTTCAAATAGCGGTTGGTCGAATTTAGAAACAAATTCCTAACTGAACGATGGAATCAGTTTGTTTACTTCATCGACAAATTTTCGGGCTGATTCCGCAGGTTACCTCGCATCTTCAAAAGTTCACACTTTTTTGGAAATCTATTATAGTACGTCTTCTAATTTTGTAGCACTGTTTGAAGTAAAGCTACCATCCATTGCTTCTCTACAGATCAATGCCATCTATGACGTCTGAAATTTGATGTGCTTCCATGGACATTATATAAATATTGTATCGAGAGTCCCTGAAATGTGCAAAATCCAATTTCTGTAACAAGTGCGCATTGTCCACCTTTGAATATCCGTAAAGTTTCTTAAGCACTACCCGGTCATATTGCCCTGGACGTTTTCGAAATCTGTTCACAACTGGTTCTTTACAATGCTGTGGATCATTTTCAAGTATTTAGTTACGCAGCTTCTAAGACAACAATTGTCCTTTACGACGTTTCACGGAAGACGGAATTTGTTCCCTGCCCGACAAGGATGATGACCTACATGACTCGACACCTGTTGCGTTATCACTTTCAGTTGTTAAGCACCTATTTTCGTCATTGTGCTGCTCATGAACATTGTCAGCACAGTCGAGCATATATGACACCACACATGCCATTGATTCATCTTGATATACTCTTCATCTTCCACTTCTTTCTTACTTTATGAAATTCTTTGTGTTCGTTTCTGACGACATCGGCAACTGTTGTTGTAGACATAATGCAATGTTTCCTTTGGTTATCTCTGCCATTGCTCTACTTTGTATCTGCGCTAGTAGCACTGTTGTGAGTTACTTGTCGACTAAGCAGTCCGACTACGCTCCGATGACATATGCTGTGGAGCTGTGTTCACCTCTAGATACCTCCAGTCCCATCCCCTGTTACTATTAGCAGCCAATATTGTGGTTTCATGGTTCACAATATGTGGGGCGTCGGATGCCTTAACAGCGTTGGCATTTCCCCACCTCGCAGTCAATGTGTTTCTTGTTAGAATGTTAGTAAGATTTATGGCACGGATAAGTTACATGACACTGACATAATGTGGTTCGCCATGCCAAGGGCAGTAGCAGGGTCGTGATGCCCAGTTGGTGCCTGCTGACGACAAACACAGTGGAGAGAGGAGCGCATGGCTATCGTTAGCTGGAACACGCGCCACGCAGAAGAGCAATTTGGCGCGCCTGCCGCAGATATCTGCGGTGGGTTCTAGGCTGCCACGACAGGGCAGTGACCCACGCCAGGGAAGCAGTTCGCTGTTTCCACGGTAATGACAGCTGGCGGCCTGCCAGTTCGCTGATGGCTACGCGCTGACGGCCGCTACTGGCAATTGACGCTCTGATCGACGGGGAACGGTGAGAGCATCCCTCTGTGATGTTAACGGAGCAGGCGAGTCAGGGACCGTGATCGTGCACGAGCGGCAGCCAAAATATTACGCTTATGGCAACATGCAGTACCATAAATCCTTACCTCTCTTCGAGGTCGTAAGCTCTAATTTCTGTTCCACCTACGCTGTTTGACACTCTTCCTACGTTTCTACGAAAGTGTGTAGCCATTCAGTTACTTATCGTATGACGATTCGAGACTGAACAGCCCGCTCAAAAATTGTTGAAATGGCTCTGAGCACTATGGGACGTAACATCTGGGGTCATCAGTTCCCTACAACTTAGAACTACGCTACTGGCCATTAAAATTGCTACACCACGAAGATGACGCCCTACAGACGCGAAATTTAACCGACAGGAATAAGATGCTGTGATATCCAAATGATTAGCTTTTCAGAGCATTCACACAAGGTTGGCGCCGGTGGCGACACCTACAACGAGCTGACATGAGGAAAGTTTCCAACCGATTTCTCATACATAAACAGATGTTCACCGGCGTTGCCTGGCGAAACGTTGTTGTGATGTCTCGTGTAAGGAGGAGAAATGCATACCATCACGTTTCCGACTTTGATAAATGTTGGATTGTAGCCTATCGCGATTGCGGTTTATCGTATAGCGACATTGCTGCTCGCGTTGGTCGAGATCCAATGATTGTTAGCAGAATATGGAATCGGTTGGTTCAAGAGGGTAATACGGAACGTCGTGCTGCATCCCAACGGCCTCGTATCGCAGTCGAGATGACAGGCATCTTATCCGCATGGCTGTAACGGATCGTGCAGCCACGTCTCGATCCCTGAGTCATTAGATAGGGACGTATGCAAGACTACAACAATCTGCACGTACAGTTCGACGACGTTTACAGCAGCATGGACTACCAGCTCGGAGACCATGGCTGCGGTTACCCTTGACGCTGCATCACAGACAGGAGTGCCTGCGATGATGTACTCAACGACGAACCTGAGTGCACGAATCGCAAAACTTAATTTTTTCGGATGAATCCATGTTCTGTTTACAGCATCATGATGGTCGCATCCGTGTTTGGCGACTTCGCGGTGAACGCACATTGGAAGCGTGTATTCGTCATCGCCATACTGGCGCATCACCCGGCGTGATGGTCTGGGGTGCCATTGGTTTCACGTCTCAGTCACCTCTTGTTCGCATTGATGGCACTTGCAATAGTGGACGTTACATTTCAGATCTGTTACGACCTGTAGCTCTACCCTTCATTCGATCCCTGAGAAACCCTACATTTCAGCAGGATAATGCACGACCGCATGTTTGCATGTCCTGTACGGGCCTTTCTGGATACAGAAAATGTTCGACTGCTGCCCAGGCCAGCACATTCTCCAGATCTCTCACCAATTGAAAACGTCTGGTCAATGGTGACAGAGCGACTGGGTCGTCACAATACGCCAGTCACTACTCTAGATGAAGTGTGGTATCGTGTTGAAACCTGTACACGCCATCCAATGTCTGTTTGACTCAATGCCCAGGCGTATCAAAGCCGTTATTACGACCAGAGGTGGTTGTTCTGGGTAGTATTATCTCAGGATCTATGCACCTAAATTGCGTGAAAATGTACGAACATGTCAGTTCTAGTATAATATATTTGTCAATCGAATACCCGTTTATCATCTGCATTACGTCTTGGTATAGCAATTTTAATGGCCAGTAGTGTACTTAAACCTAAATAACCTAAAGACATCACACACATCCATGCCCGAGACCGGATTCGAACCTGCGACCGTAGTGGTCGCGCGGTTCCGAATGAAGCGCCTAGATCCGCTCCGCCACAACGGCCGGCGAACAGCCCGCAATCTTGAGGCAAATTCTCGTTGTGAAATAATTGGAAATCTTTCATGTCAACTGTCTTCAGTGATAGAGCGAGTTTGGGCAGTGTTAGAACGCGGGACTCTAATTTTGTAGGACGACAGTTCAAATCCGCATCCGTAATCCGGAGTTAGGTTTTCCGTGATTTCCCTTTATTGCTTAAAGCGAATGCTGGATGGTTCCTTTGAAATGGAATGGTAGATTTCTTCTCCATCCTCGGAATATTTCTAACTTGTGTTCTATTTGTTATGATTTCGAAGTCGACGGGAGTTAAACACTCTTGCAATATAATTTCCATAAACATGGATGTTCTTACGCTCTACTTAGACAGAAGCTATAGTCCCTGATTTCAGATGGAGACTATCCAGTTCTGCACTTTTGCTTAGAACAGGAGTTCTACGCGCCACGGCTCCAGAGTAGGGCGTTGCTGTAATTTCATAAAAATAATAATTTTCATTATTTTCTTTGTCAGTAGAGGAACAATGGTTGCGATAACAGTGGCACCTGGTGGGCGAGCAAATCAGTGCTTTTACTATGGCGACTCAGCTGTCGAATCGTACTACGTGCCTGATTTTATTTTATTCGTTAACAGTCAGTTTAACGGTATTTGGACCCACTCTGTTATTCACCAAGGAGCAGGCGTCCAAGCGTCTTTTTCTTTCTTTCTTTTTTTTGGGAGGGGGGGTCTAGGTTGTGCCGGACACATTCATTCTGGAGAATGTTTTGAACACTTGATTTAGATGTGTTGCTCCAATGTGGTTTGTGACACAACAATGCCGACACAATAAGGCGAGACGACCGCTGCTTAATACTGCCTATCTGTAACACACTAGTAAATGCACATCTGTTTGTTTACAGTTGTTAGTTCAAGCTGCCACCGCAGTTACTGCGCTGACGTCACTTTTAAGCCAGGAGTAAAATTAATCTCGGGAATTTTTGGACGGACGATGTAACTAATAGGTGCCACACTATCTCATAAGAGGTAGTATACATAAAACCTCGAAAAAAATGTATAAATATGTGTATAAATATATGGACGGAAAAAGTACTTTTCGAGATGTAGGCCAGTCTGTTCTATTATAGCCATATGTCTGCTGTTGGTACTCCTTCTTACACTTCCTTCAGCCCTCCTCAGAGACTCACTAAGCCGTTTGAACACATATGGACGTCCTCGGATTTGGTCAGAGACATGGGACATAAACTCTCGCACCGTGTCTAGCCTGCTCGATAGATTATGGAATTCGCCTCATTCTTTTCTAGCATTTATTCCATCGTTCGGTACCCGCTGGTTTTATATTCTGGCAAATTTATTTTATGTCCTTTTTTGGCAGGAATCCCTATTCCTCTATGCAATCGTCTGTTCAAGGAACGATGTCGTGTGCCTCAACTGTCAGTGAATTGTGATAACTTCGTTCTAAGTGTTATAGTATTTTCTCTGCTTGTGTATCGCATTTACTGAGGCGGACATTGGAGAGCAGATCAGGACTTGCGTAAACGACTTTAGAAAACCATCTAAAACCAAATTCAGGGTGCTCGGTCTATGAGACCCACGACCGTTAATGGCTTACTTCTCTCGCTACAAAGATAGCGCGCTCAGCGTTAAGTTGTACGAGTAGGACTTACTAGCGTAATATACCAATGCTCTTAGGCGTCCAGTCAGTATTGTCGAAGATCTAGTGAGGCCCGTCAAGCATAAACCACACACGTTGTTCCTCCGTATGTGCACCGTTATCCAACGGCGCGGGTAAATCGTTACGGAGAAATGGTGACTGAATATCACCTACTAATTTTGATACATGCTTTCCTGTGACGTGGCACCGTATCGTTTGCCAGAGGGGCATCATTGTCGAGTGATCTATTTGGTTTGGCGGCTTCTTAGGAGGGAGGCTGAAGAGGGCCTGGTGGACAGCCGGTGTTGGCGAGCGACACACAGAGGGCAGCGCGGGCTGCCTGCGAAGCTGCCGCGGGTGTGAGGCAGCACAGGGCCTTGGCGGAGTGTCGCGGGAGAGTAGCGCCCGAGCAGGAGCGATGACTCTGGGGCAGTTACTTTCTGTCGGAACGTCTCGCCAGAGCAGCAAGTCGTATGCTGGAACTGGCTGTCGTCTGGGCAATGTGTGCCGTCTCACGGAATTGGTAGCAGTATACTGGGTGAGTCATGTAAGACGTAAAACACCTTTTATTTCGCGAATAGTTACACATGTCGAAACGCGGTTTTCGACGTATGTTAGAGCTTCGAGGGGCACGTGTGGTTTTTTTTTTTTTTCAGTTAATGTTTCCAGCGCTGGTATCAACGGTGATAATGAATCAAGTACATTTTTTTTTTTCTAATGGAAAGGTATACTTTTTACAACTGCATTCGATAGCTCTTGAGAAAACGAAGTGATATAGCGCTTTTTTGTGTTAATGTTGGAACCTGTCGTAAAAATGTCCTAGAAAGCGAAAGCATGGTGGTCGGACACAGTATTTACGGTGCAAACACTGCCAAGCAGGCGTCTCGGAGCAGCCTGAGTAGATGTACAGCGTATGGTAGACTTGCGCTACGAGAATAAAGCTTTATTTCCCTTTGAACCAACTTGCTACCTAGATGCAGGTTCAGCTACAAATGTTGTACACAGAAATACGTCATAAGCTATAATCTATCGAATCAAAAAGGGCTTAGGAAAGCTATTTCACTTTTGTACATCCTCTCAGATTTACTTGAGCTGAAAAAAAGAAATCAACTGTTAGTTCTTCAATACTAAAAGGTCTTATACGTTGCAAAAATCAACTGCTGTATTAAATATATAAATTTTAGAAGGAAGATTTGTATCAGTTTTTTCTTGTAAAAGGATGTGTACTCTTTAAAATACATGCCGACGGACAACTATCTCTGCCTAAACTGCTCTAAATTATATCATATGGGATACATTCGTTGAACGAAACACTTTATTAAGAATACTTTGCTGATCATGGGTACACCGCAAAATAAACATTCTTCTTACGTCGTTTCATGCTGAACGTGAGGGAGTAATGATGGTATTACCAGCTAAGTGCAGTATAAGCTGTCGACTTATTTGTTATTGCAATGGAGTTTGGTACACACGTAAATGAAATTAACAATTTACTAACAATGATTTGGGGACCACCTAAATCACATAACATAAATTTTGGCTTCGAAAACAACAACTTTATACCTTGTTTAAGCATGTGTTCAAACTATTGATCATGGGCTGAAAGGCACATTTGCAATCCCCTTTCAAGGGTAGGCTATACAGATGTAATTACGGCGGATGACATGGTAGAGTATGCACTGGTGATTCGAGGACACATATCGTCTGACGTAGTTGGGGCCTCTGTCAAAGACTGCATCAAAAAAGGAAATCGAGAGGAGTTAAATCGGGGGCCTCGCAGATCATTTGGCAACAGAATTTCGTCTTATCCAACGTCCAGGAAAGTTCTCATTCAGTATTTGCGTTGCAACACGGGCCGAGTGAGTCAGACAACCGTCGTGTTGCAGCCACATACACTATCGAATATACAGGGTGTTTCAAAAATGACCGGTATATTTGAAACGGCAATAAAAACTAAACGAGCAGCGATAGAAATACACCGTTTGTTGCAATATGCTTGGGACAACAGTACATTTTCAGGCGGACAAACTTTCGAAATTACAGTAGTTACAATTTTCAACAACAGATGGCGCTGCAAGTGATGTGAAAGATATACAAGACAACGCAGTCTGTGGCTGCGCCATTCTGTACGTCGTCTTTCTGCTGTAAGCGTGTGCTGTTCACAACGTGCAAGTGTGCTGTAGACAACATGGTTTATTCCTTAGAACAGAGGATTTTTCTGGTGTTGGAATTCCACCGCCTAGAACACAGTGTTGTTGCAACAAGACGAAGTTTTCAACGGAGGTTTAATGTAACCAAAGGACCGAAAAGCGATACGATAAAGGATCTGTTTGAAAAATTTCAACGGACTGGGAACGTGACGGATGAACGTGCTGGAAAGGTAGGGCGACCGCGTACGGCAACCACAGAGGGCAACGCGCAGCTAGTGCAGCAGGTGATCCAACAGCGGCCTCGGGTTTCCGTTCGCCGTGTTGCAGCTGCGGTCCAAATGACAACGTCCACGTATCGTCTATGCGCCAGAGTTTACACCTCTATCCATACAAAATTCAAACGCGCAACCCTCAGCGCCGCTACCATTGCTGCACGAGAGACATTCGCTAACGATATAGTGCACAGGATTGATGACGGCGATATGCATGTGGGCAGCATTTGGTTTACTGACGAAGCTTATTTTTACCTGGACGGCTTCGTCAATAAACAGAACTGGCGCATATGGGGAACCGAAAATCCCCATGTTGCAGTCCCATCGTCCCTGCATCCTCAAAAAGTACTGGTCTGGGCCGCCATTTCTTCCAAAGGAATCATTGGCCCATTTTTCAGATCCGAAACGATTACTGCATCACGCTATCTGGACATTCTTCGTGAATTTGTGGCGGTACAAACTGCCTTAGACGACACTGCGAACACCTCGTGGTTTATGCAAGATGGTGCCCGGCCACATCGCACGGCCGACGTCTTTAATTTCCTGAATGAATATTTCGATGATCGTGTGATTGCTTTGGGCTATCCGAAACATACAGGAGGCGGCGTGGATTGGCCTCCCTATTCGCCAGATATGAACCCCTGTGACTTCTTTCTGTGGGGACACTTGAAAGACCAGGTGTACCGCCAGAATCCAGAAACAATTGAACAGCTGAAGCAGTACATCTCATCTGCATGTGAAGCCATTCCGCCAGACACGTTGTCAAAGGTTTCGGGTAATTTCATTCAGAGACTACGCCATATTATTGCTACGCATGGTGGATATGTGGAAAATATCGTACTATAGAGTTTCCCAGACCGCAGCGCCATCTGTTGTTGAAAATTGTAACTACTGTAATTTCGAAAGTTTGTCTGACTGAAAATGTACTGTTGTCCCAAGCATATTGCAACAAACGGTGTATTTCTATCGCTGCTCGTTTAGTTTTTATTGCCGTTTCAAATATACCGGTCATTTTTGAAACACCCTGTACAAAGGTACTTCTTCTACAAGAACCGGCAGAATGTTTATCACAAAGTGTGCGCATAAATGTCCATTTAGAACGCGTAAGGTCCTACAACGTAATTACCTATGATGTCGCAACATGCGTTTACGCCCCTCGACCGTTGATGTTGCACCTGACGAAGCCAGTGTGGATTTTTGACTGCCCAGTAGTGCATATTATGCAAATTTACATGAGCGTGGTTAGTAAACGTTGCTTCGTCGGTAAGGAGCACACGTTGCACAAACGTCCACTCTCAGTTGCTGATAGTTAAACCGACAAAATTCTGTACGACGTTCGAAATCATGGTTGTCGATTGCATGTTGTAGTGAAAGATGATAGGGATGGAAATTCTGTAGATGCAAGAAGCGAATGAGACTCGTCTGTCTGATTCCAAACTCCTCGGCACTACATCTCGTGCCACTGTACGAATTCGTTAGCATCGTAACCAGAACTACTTCTTCGTGTTCTTTGGCAGCTTCAGTAATCCTCCATACCCTGTTTTTGACGTTCAAGCAGGCTGTCCGCACTAACGTCGTAATAATACATGCAGTTGCCTGGGGCGTCGGACACTGGCGATCCGGATAGATAGCCCTATACCACTGTACTGTTTTTACGGCATTTCTTTTACACTCACGATCTAAAACTACCGCATCCAGCTTCTCCTCATTGGTGTACATGTCTACACGCAACGAATGTTGAAGCAGAAATGAGCGGCTTGCAGTGCAGACAACTATATAATCATATGTATTTGCATTCTGACAAAGTGTAGCACGAGAACTCTACCTGGCGGTGTTTTCACCGCCAATGCCGATTCCGGCCACCTTGCTCTCACATTCTAGGACATTTCTCGAATATTTTTACGACAAGTCTCAACGCCAACATTATCAAACACTGTCTCACTGTAATTCTCAAGATCTATCGAATGCAGTTATAGAAAGTACAGATTCCATTTAAAAATGTACTTGCTTCAATATATCTATTGATACCAGCGCTAAAAGCAATAACTAAACAACAAAGTACGTGCCCCTCGACGCTCTAGCACTTGCGGGAAACCGCGTTTCGGTGTGTGTAACAGTTCACAAAACAAAAGCGGTGTTACATCTTAAGTGTGAGCTGCTCTGCTGTCTACTACCTTTACTGGTGATTCACTTACTTGAACGTTACACGTTTGGAAGTTGTTCGTCGGTTATCGCCTTTATTGGGTATTGTTGAAGATCCCCTGACCGTTGTGCATTCGTTATCTGCATCACGTCAGCGTAGTTTTCATTTGACTTGCCTTGCTTGTGCCCGCGTTTTCAGTCCTCTCCAGCATGCCACGATCTCTGAAACTTCCGGCTTGTTAATTAATTGTTGAGTTGATATTAGCAATTCCGGAACATCTACCTCTGAACTAAGGCCGATATGAAAGTTGAAGTGCTCGTCCTTCTTTAATGACGGCTTAGTGTTGTCTTGCCATTTTTCAAAGTATGAATATGTACTTAAAGGTTAATTCGCTCTTGAAAATTTGCTTAAGCTGTAAAGAAGTCCTTTTAATTCATTTTTAAAGGCGTCACAGAATAGATTTTTGCTACAGTAATGCATCAAATAGGGTGATTTCGACTAATTTAAATGAAAATGTTAAAAAGGTGTTTTCATCCATCCTTTAAGTAGGGTCTTAGTTTTAGCAGTGATGACTTGTAAGCATTGCTTTAAATTAAACTTGTCGTTTTCATTGTGCTATGGAATTTTTATAGTGTTAAGTCTAAATAAAAATCTTGGTCACTTTTTATTAGCAGAGTGGACAGATACAAGTTATTTGTGTAACATATCTGAAGTTCATGATTTTAAACATGGCTGTGGCAGCAACTGTTAAAATTCTTCACAATAAAGGATGACAGCCAAAAACAGTTGCAGGATAAAATTTATTAAAATTCTTGACCAAGGTTTCGGTACATATAAATGTACCTTCATCAGAAGTAAAACTACCTGAACAGAGAGACACATTCATTAGAAAAGCCATATCAACGAAAGTGAGAAACAGAAGCTTAAGTAACAGTGAAATTACTACAGTAATGTAGGCACAAAATCATTAGTACTTACTAAAATTACATCATGTAATGGAGAATAATAAAAACAATTATGCCAAAGGCGTCGTCAGTAATTAAAACATCATCTCCATTTGTACAACATGTGTAACGAGCACAGGGTCAAAGCGAACAGTATTAGCAGCATTACTTCACTTATGAACTATTGAGACATGAGTGTGACAGCACTAGGGCAGATGGTTTCGCCGAAAGATGGCACTTGCATGTGCCAGACTCGCGCATATTAAAATTAATAAATACATACATAAGCGCATCAAAAAATTATTAAAGGTTGTGTTAATTCAAACTCTGTCTTAATAAGTAAAACATATCAGGCCAATTAAAGACATTTATGTAAAATAGAAATATCTGTATCCTAGTGTCAAACGGATAAAATTTGCGCTTGGAACATCTGACGAGAGAGGGCACTAGTGTAATGCGCGAGAGTCTCACGTAACGTAGGCAGCGAAATACATACTAGCGAAACAACCAAAAAAATGTTATAATAAAACGAAAACATCTGTCATTATGAATAAAACATAGTAGTCATTTAACCATACATACACATTGAAATTCATAACAAACAAACATCACAATACGTAGAATCCCAACAAGACAGGAAAAGTGCATTTCACCGGCATTAACCAGCAAGAAAATAACTACTAGTCAGCCAGACTATGTTACATTAAGGCAATGAGGGGTTTGAAACTGTCTAAAAAATTTTTGTTTCGAAGCTGCACCTGTTCATTAAGAACAAAACCGTCTTTTAGAGACAGATGCTTGAAAATCTCTAATTCTTCGAGCAAGTCTAGTTTGTAACCTTTATTAGCTTCATGAAGCAGCTCTACGTCGTCCAGTTCACTTGGCGTGTGCCGTAAGAGCCATAGATGTTCAGCAAAGGTGGAATTATATACGTTTTCCCCGTTTTTACCTAACAAGTGTTCTTTATACCTAACTTTTTCCTTTATTGTGAAAAATATCTGAAGTTATTCAGCGCGTAGCCCGGCACCTATGACAACTAGAGGACCAACACGCGATCTCTGTTACACGTTGTTTCCAGCTTCTGGGAAAATTCCGTTGTATCTGGATCCTAAGTAAGGCTTTGAGATTTTTGCGCATGTTTATTTTCAGTTATCTGAAGTTGGTCACTTTTATTGAAATAGGGAACTATAAGTATTTTTAAATTTCCAGTCATATACTGCTTCAATGATAGTTTCTCCGAATATTCGTATTGAGGCTGTTTTACTAGTCAGATTGCTGAGACAGTATGTAAAAACGTATTTTGATGAATTGCTTAGAGTTAAATTTTGCTTTAGTCAAGGTCTCTGTAAACTTTTGCTCTGATCCCCTGCTTCTCTATTTTGATTTCTGAGCCTGCCAGTAAAGTCATATTGTGCTTAATTGTTCAAGTTAAGTCGCTACTTTAATTAAAGTCTACTAAACATTTGTTCTGAATCTCGGTTGTTCTACTCGGATCGCTGAACTTGTCTGTAAAACTATAAATTGCTTAACTGTTCCATGCATGCTACTCAACTAAAAGAAACAAATATATTTTTGCTATATCTTCGACTTGGGTTTGGTCCTTCCACTCCTGCAGCCCATGTCCTGCTACCCCAAATATCAGATATGACTAGTAAACTGTTACCTCACTCTGTGTGAATTCAGAAAATAAAATGAAACCTGAGCTGTGGATCAAAATGTACCTTGAAATACGTTGGCAGATTGGTAGTATGGCTTGTTGGTCTAGTTCAAATGGCTCTGAGCACTATGGGACTTAAATTCTGAGGCCATCAGTCACCTAGAACTTAGAACTACTTAAACCTAACCAACCTATCCATGCCCGAGGCAGGATTCGAACCTGTCCAAGTCATCTTGTATCCTCCTACAGTCACTCAACGACGACACCTTCCCGTACACAACAGCATCATCAGCAAACAGCCGCACATTGCTATCCACCCTATTTAAAAGATCATTTATATAGACAGAAAACAACAGCGGACCTACCACACTTCCCTGGGGCACTCCAGATGACACCCTCACCTCCGATGAACACTCACCATCGAGGACAACGAGCTGGGTTTTATTGCTTAAGAAGTCTTCGAGCCACTCACATATTTGGGAACCAATCCCATATGCTCGTACCTTAGTTAGGAGTCTGCAGTGGGGCACCGATTCAAATGCTTTCCGGAAGTCAAGGAATATGGCATCCGTCTGATACCCTTCATCCATGGTTCGCAAGATATCATGTGAAAAAAGGGCGAGTTGCGTTTCGCAGGAGCGATGCTTTCTAAAGCCGTGCTGATACATGGACAGCAACTTCTCTTTCTCAATGAAATTCATTATATTCGAACTGAGAATATGTTCGAGAATCCTACAACAAACCGATATTAAGGATATTGGTGTGTAATTTTGAGGATCCATCCTCCTACCCTTCTTATATACAGGCGTCACCTGCGCTTTTTTCGAGTCGCTCGGGACTTTACGTTGAGCAAGAGATTCGCGATAAATGCAAGCTAAGTAAGGAGCCAATGCAGTAGAGTACTCTCTGTAAAACCGAACTGGAATCCCATCACTACCTGGAGATTTATTTCTTTTCAACCCATTCAGCTGCCTCTCAACCCCAGAGATATCTATCACTATGTCCTCCATACGGGAATCTATACGATACTCAAACGGCGGTATGTTTGTACTATCCACCTGCGTGAAAGATTTCTCAAATGCTAAATTTAAAATTTCAGCTTTCGTTTTGCTGTCTCCCGTTGCCAGGCCAGACTGATCAGTGAGTGACTGGATGGAAGCCTTAGACCCGCTTACCGATTTAACGTAAGACCAGAATTTCCCTGGGTTTTCAGCAAGATCTTTTGCTAAGGTATGACGGTGGTAGTAGTTGTATGCTTCGCGCATCGCTCTTTTTACTGCAGCACGAATCTTTACTAACTTTTGCCTGTCCTCATTCTCCCGATCTTTCTTGTACCGCGAGTGCAACTGTCTTTGCTTGCAGAGCATTCTCCGAATTGTGCTGTTAAACCACGGTGGGTCTTTTCCGTTCGTAACCCACTTTTTCGGCACATACTTCTCCAATGCATGATTTACAATGTGTTTAAAATTTACCCATAGTTCTTCCACGTCCATCGTACCGGAAGTAAATGAAGTCGATTCATTTACTAAATGGGATGCTAACAACTGCTTATCTGCTCTTTCTAGTAAGAATACTCTCCTAGCCTTCTTGACCGAATTTTTAACTTTCGTAACCATAGTCGTAATGACAACATCATCATCACTAATCCCTGTCTAAAGTATCAGTTTAATAAGTCTCGGCTGCAAAATAATTACACGAATTCTTTCCAGACGAATGGAAAAACTGGTAGAAGCTGACCTTGTGGGAGATCAGTTCAGATTCCGTAGAAAAGTTGGAACACGTGAGGCAATACCGACCCTACGACTTAACGTAGAAGATAGGTTAAGGAACCGCAAACCTACGTTTCTAGCATTTGTAGACTTAGAGAAAGCTTTTGACAACGTTGACTGGAATACTCTCTTTCAAATTCTGAAGGTGGTAGAGGTCAAATACAGGGAGCGAAAGGCCATTTACAATTTCTACAACAACCATATGGGAGTTATAAGAATCGAGGGGCAAGAAAGGGAAGCAGCGGTTGGGAAGGTAGTGAGACAGGGTTATAGTCTATCCCCGATATTATTCAATCTGTATATTCAGCACACAGCAAAGGAAACAAAAGACAAATTTGGAGTAGGAATTAAAATCCATGGAGAAGAAATAAAAACTTTGAGGTTTGCCGATGACATGCTGTCAGAGACAGAAAAGGACCTGTAAGAGCCGATGAAAGGAATGGACAGTATCTTGAAAGGCGGATATAAGATGAACATCAACGTACACAAAACGAGGATAATGGAATGTAGTCTAATTTAATCAGGTGATACTAAGGGAATTAGATTAGGAAATGAGACACTTAAAGTAGTAGATGAGTTCTGCTATTTGGGGAGCAAACTAATTGATGATTGTCGAAGTAGGGAGGACATAAAATGTAGACTAGCAATGGCAAGAAAAGCGTTTCTGAAGAAGAGAAATTTGTTAACATCGAGTGCCTATTTAAGTGTCAGGAAGGCTGTTCTAAAAGTATTTGTATGGTGTGTAGCCATGTATGGATGTGAAACATGGACGATGAATAGTTTAGACAAGAATAGAATAGAAGCTTTCGAAATGTGGTGCTACAGCAGAAAGAGGAGGTACTGAATAGAATTGGGGAGAAGAGGAATTTGTGGACAACGTGACTGGAAGAAGGGATCAGTTAGTAGGACACGTTATGCGGCATCAAGGGATCACCAGTTTAGTGATGGAGGGAAGCGTGGATGGTAAATATCGTAGAGGGAGACTAAGAGATGAATACACTAAGCAGATTCAGAAGGATGTAGGATCCAGTAGTTACTCGGAGATGAAGAAGCTTGCACAGGATAGAGCAGCATGGAGATGTGCATCAAACCAGTCTCTGGACTGAAGACCACAGCAACAACAACACGACTGTCGATGAAGTACATTTGGTTTTCGGTTGTATATTCAAACAAATTATCAGTGTTGTTGCGTGTTGAAATGTATCCTGATCCTATGAAGCACTCCTGATCTTTCTTTGAAAACTAAACAAAATCAAGAACCAGGAGGTAAGAAGTGCAGAATATCCCAGACAAAAAGAGCAGCAACTAATGAGAGGACTACAGGTAATATTTTAGCAGTGATAACACACAAACCGCAGAACACAAAGAGGCAGTTAAAATTTGCGATTAAGATCAACGAAAGGAGTGTCCTGAGAACACTGCATTCCAACGCATTTCTTCTTTCTCAAGTTTCTTTCCTCCAACAGCTTCATTCCAATGACTCTCGAAGTCGGTTACAGTTTACCAACCGGTGTCTTGGAAAACTCCATAATGATGCGGAGATTCAATGTAAGATTTTGTTAACTGAAGCATCATTTAGTAAACATGGACAAATCTATCTTCGCACTGCTCGTCAGTTGAAAATCAATGCTGGCTGAGAGAAGTGGAGAAAGAACCACCTGGATTTGCTTTTATGCCGATACATAATCGCTAATAACAATTTCGTGTCGCTCAACGCATTGTTCTCCAGCTGGGGAATGGAGATCTACAGTTCAATGTGCAATCCTAATCACATGTTGTTCGTGCCGGTTCCTTGTAGTGATGTCGTTCCTGCCGACTCCTCATAGGCTTGAGAGGAGAAGGCTAGATAAAATTGAAAGTTCCATGATCTTACGGGTATTCGACCCCGCGACCTCTCGACTTCCAGGCACGCGATTTCACACTAGACCACCAGGCCCGACACATAACCACTGAAAATACATTTGAAAGTCTTCGCAGTTTATCCACCTGAAATAATTTCTTCATTTGTGTATACCTTTTTGTTAGTCAATTCAGAACGTTCTTTTTTGCTTCTATTCACGTTTTTTTTCTATTGCTTTGGAAATACCAGTCATTGTCGAACTAAATGGCCGAATTCTGAGAAATAAATTCGAGACAAAAGACTCTCTCAGCTAAGCAAATGATGACAGTCGGCAAGTTTAGTTATACTGTTCTGTCAGGAGTATCAGTACTAATAACTTATAACATATTGCAAGTATAACATATTCGCTGAAGAAACGTAGTTTTCGATCACTATGACAATAAATAAACGTTCGAGAAATATGGTAAAATACAGCCTCGGCACTTAGCGTCAAAGCAGTCTAGACGAAAGAGATTTAAAAACGATATGGGATTTTTCCAATCTGAAATAATTTTCGGGACACCGTTATTTCGCTGCAGTTATATTTATGGAACCCATAGTGGAAAAAGCGGTTTTTCGTATTCTGACATAATATGCGGAAAATAAGGTCATTTTTATTCACACTTAATTAGTTCCTCATCACTTATTAAGACTATTACACTATCTTTTATTGGTTGCTGTGTTTACTCATTAATCGATTTTAAGATTATTTATGTTTATTAATGTTTATTGTTCTTTTATTTATTGTTGTATTCGAGTTTCTTTTGATAGTATGTACTGCTCCGTTCCGTTTCTGTAACGTTTTTGGACATTTTAAGATGTGGACTAAAACTGTACACCTAACGACGATTTTATTCCGGTACGAGTCACAATCTAGTATAATACCTATATTTCTCAAGACTCCCTGGTATTCTAAAGACCCGATTCCTCCACCAAATATCCGAAGGGTGAAGATCGGAATTCGTCTACAGACAGTAATTACAGAAAAAGGTAATGAAATATGTTGACAGTTAAATTAAGAAACAGACCACTAGTAGAAAGAATATTGGGGAGTAGATTTCTGCAGGTATCCCCTATCAGCAGATAAAACAGGTTAGCCCTATTTTAACCAACACATCCACTATATACTTAAACTGGAACTGAAAGAAAAGTTAAGGGTCAATAACGTGGATGTATTTACTATTTAAAGAAGAAAAGGTTAGTATTACACAGACAGAACGGCATTAAAGACGTTGGAAGACTGATGACAAAATGTCGGAAGCTATATATAAAAGTTATCGAATCTATGCGTTATGGAAGTGCGTTGCAGACTGAGATATCTGCTAGTTATATTTCAAATTTGTGAGGATTTGTAACTGAAATATTAAAATGCTACAAAACCAAAAACGAGAACGTGTCGATAAAATTAAAAAAAAAATTTCCTTAGAAAACACTCTTTGGAATGACTGAGCATTATGTAGTGACTTTGCTGCTTACTGTTGATGAAGACGTCACCTTCAGTATGTGTTGACGTTGTGTATTCCGTAGTACTGATGATCAATTGATTTTTGGACAATATACTCTGTTCGGGTTATCTGAATGCAGGCATAAAAAGGAGTGATTCAGTATTACACGTATGTCGTAGCTCCAAGAGTAACAATCAATTGTCGCCTTCCACGTTTTAGGGAAAGAAAAGTCTACCATCAATCTTCTGTCCTGTGAGGCGAAAGCACAGCTTAAGGAACCATTTGTGCAACGGCTTCCATCATCTTGTCAAGAGAGACAAATTTTACAGTTTGGAATAAGGTGTCAAACGACAAAAGGTTACGTATTAACAAGAAATTGTCGAAGTACCTGAAGACGTTTCAAGGAAAAGACTATTTTTATTTCCGCGAATATTACGGTTATTGGGGAGAGAGTGGCAGAGGAAAGAGGAGGGGGAGACTTTTACCATCACTTTCTTATGTGTTTTACAAAATACACGGAGAGAGAGAGAGCTGTTTTCATCAGTCGAAATTGTAACTGCTAATTTAGACAGATGGCAGTACGTAGGGGGAAAGAGTGGACTTGAAGGTGAAATTTAGTGTTTGCAGTTTAATTGTGAAGTTGTTGTAAGTTGATAATTGGAACTCCGTCTGAGCTCGAATTAAACTGAGATGACATAATTCGTACGTTAAAACAGCTTGTTTATCCATTTGCGATGTGCATAGCATATCCTCAATGACCTGCAACGTTCGAAATGGCTATTCATTGCGTTGTCTAGAAAAGTTTCTCCTGAGCTGTAATGATAGTGCTACGCACTGTTCTACGAGATATTCAATCGTACAGTTTGTTACCAATTCGTGCCTTATTCTTCAGCTTAAAATATTTGAAAATTTAGGCTCATTCCTCTGAGTTTGTGGACTAGTCATTAAGTAAAACGTGAAATAATCCCAGATGTCTTCATAGGGTTGTTTTATTTACTGGTTGTTGCTTTTAACAATCTTCAGCAACGTGATTATACAGCATAGATTGGAGGACCGGTTAACAATTGCTACAAACAAGTGACCAAAGCTGGTGTTACTAAATTTTTTGTTAAATTTCCTTTTCGACTGAAACACCTGACACCGTTCATTAGGGCAACGTAAAACTGCACCTTGTGTTGGAAACAGAGCGGCTGTGGTTTTATACCAACTCAAAAAAAAATACAAATATCTTTGGAAGAATTTGCTACATCCCATTATTTCGTCGCATATTACCTTGACTTCATTGTAATCAATCTATGTAAACCTTCATATATGACGGTCATGTGTAGCAAATATATCTTGTCACTTAAATTTCCAGACAATTAACCAGGAGAAAGCTCCAAGAACAGAAAAATAATTCAGTTCAAAACGTTTATTTTTTCCGATTTAACAAATAAACATGACTACTATCACGTCAGGACAGAACCTGAAATTTGCTTAATTAATTTCCAAAGTGCCCATCATATTTTAAGATGAAAACAGGCCATGAAAATCGCAGAACTCGAGTGGCTGCCGCATAGAAACTTGCATATTCTCCGCAAATGCTTATGGAAATCCACAGATGTGACTTTCTTCCGGCATAATGTATGACTACGCTCAAGGACGTTTCACTTTTGACGTGATCGCATAGCTACGTTTAGGAAATACGTATCAGAATACCTACATTGCAGCCGTCGAGGTGTGTACCCAGAAGACGATGCAGAGAAGCGACAAGTAACTTCCCTATCTCAATCAGTAGCCAGCCAGACTCTGTCCGTGCCATATCGGCTGCCATAGGTAAGCATTTAGTGGCATGTCAAACAACCATCCGCAGCATGTTTCGTAAGTGTCTCTGTGGTGTGTTGCGGACGGTGCTTCTGGTACTACTGTCATTTAAGTCTCTCTTTTTTCCATCCGTAAATGCCTCCGCATGAGCTCGAATTAACCTGAGATTCCATACTTCGTATCTTCACGCTGCCTGGTTATCCTTTTACGATTTACGTAGCATATCCTCGTTGACCTAAGACGTTCTAAATGGCTATTCGTTGCATTGTCGGAAAAGTTTCTCCTGAGCTAAACTGATAGTGCTATGCAGACTAGATAGTCAAGTTCGTTCATTCATATACACACCTAAGCAGTAGGAGTGGACTCATAATTGAAACCTGTGGTTCTCCCTTTGTGATTTCTCTCCAGTTGGGCTGTTGATAAAATATCTATATATCCATACCCTTTCCAAATGTGTGTGTGTGTGTGTGTGTGTGTAGGTTGATCTCATATATATATATATTAAGTGGAAGGTCATTCACACACACACGCCTAAGGAGTAGGTGTGAAAACTGAAACCTGTGGGTCTTCATTACATATATATGTGATATCTTTTCCCCCGTTATATCGGTATATCGGCATCAAAATTAAATATCGAGTAATGTTAATTTTATTTTACATTTTTTTCCTAATTTTCCGTAAATATTTGAAATTGTTCTTTTGCATTTGCAGTAGAAAATAATTTTACATTCACTGTGTGAAAGGTTCTTGCTACTTTAAGAGCTTTCATCAAGTCCAGTATTTCACTTTGACTGTGTGAAGCAAGTATAAATGGCACAAAAGAAGAAGACGCATGGCACTGGGAGCTGACCGTATGAGTGGAATAACAAGATTTTCGATGTGAAGATATAGTTCGCCAATTGTGTTAAAAACAGCTTTCAAATGCAACTAGTACTCTATTTCTACACATCAGAATTCGTCAAAAGTAACTGCTGAAAATGATGAACAAAAGTCAAAATGACAAGACGCGCCTTTGTGGTGGGCGGAGGCGTTTGATAGGAAATGATGATGTAATCGGCTCTCGGCAGTACCAACAGAAACTGCAACGTTTAGCTTCACCACGAAATTTTGACAATACGAATGCTAGGTCGCTGGGGTTAGTAGAAATGAAAAAAAAAAAACAGGGATGTCGACATGAAGCGTTCCAGACAAATCCGATATGTGATGAAACCGAACGACGGATCCATCGGACACCCTTTATTGTGCCACGTACATGCAGTTACATTTGATAGCAAAGTGGTTATCGCCAACTGTAAACGTGCATCGTTTTTCTTTCAGTTCTCCCTCTAAGGGGGATAGGCAAGCCGCTAGCTAGTTGATGCACAGAATATCTAATAATAAATCAATATTTAAATATACAGCTTTAAAACCGGCAGTACATTTACAATGTGCAGCCAATATGTTGATATGCCGGTACGTCGGTACTTTTTTCGTAGCATACATGACATATAGATCCTTTCCTAGATATCTCTAGAACCAATAATGAGACTATTTTAAATATCGATATGTCGGCTTCCCGATTTTTTAAAAAAAATATCAACAGTCCTACTCTCCAGTCACAAACTCTTCTACCTTTCCAACATAGTTTGAATCTTTTAGCACAACTTGTGCATTCTGTTTCTTAACTATGATTTAAACCACCTGTGCATACACCGTCAGTTCCATGAAGCTCGTGTTTCTCTAAGAGAGTAACATGATGTATCAGTCAAATGCCTTAGACAGATTACAAAAAGTGACAAATGGGGATATTTTATTATTTAGGGCTCGTACTGTTTGATGAGTGAATTTATAAATAGATTTCTCAGTCAAGCCATCCTTGTGGGATTCAGACGTGATATACCAAGTAAGCTGTTTCTACTTAAGTGTGAGAGTACTCTTCAGCATATTACTTTTGGAAAAAGGGAGTCGAATGACCCAATGAGGTCATAAAGAGTAATCACGAACATATGATGATACAAGTTTCCATCCCTGTTATTGTCATTTTAGTTCCCTGCCAAGGAATGAGGTGGCAGCAGATAAAACTGCTCTCGAAAGAATTGAATTTTAGACATTGATTTAAAAAGAAAAAAGAGAGAACAGGAGATACGATTACTTGATTTTAAATTTTTGTTTTAAGAAAACTGGGGATTTTTTAAACATCGAGATGCCATTTTTCACAAGAATAAAAAATTATAAAAACCTGTACTTATGCTGGTATTATTTAATGTTGGTGTTCGTGATGGAGAGGAAAAGATTTTTGCAGTTACGTGTCCCAGAAAAACGCAAGATGTTGTACGTATACGGAGGAGGAGGGACAAAAGGATGGACTGGAATGGCAATATGACGGAGCATAGTTACCTATGGCTGATGGCAAGCGTATTTGTGTGGACGATTTCACGATTGGGAAGTGGATGTCGGTAGACTTCCAGCTGGATGAGATGGTCAAGGCAGGAAGTTGCGAAGAGAATGGAATGTGATTGTAATGTTGAAGAAGGATACCTGAATTGGTGATTACGGGTAGGGCACTGAATGCCCTGTCAGAATCTCACGTTATTGTACTGTGTTCGAGGTGCTGTATATGGGAGTTAATTTCTTGAAAGACGTTCTTGAGACTGGTAGATGTTTGGAGGAGTGGAGATCCAGGCAGCATTGACATCATTGTGGGGTAAATGAGGAAATTACTCGTGAGAACAAAGCTAGAAAGATATATATTACGATTGCGACCAGTTAGAAATTTTGTTTGATGTCAGGTTTTGTATTGCATATTGAAGAGACTCGCATTCCATTACACCTTTGTCTCACGATTTCGTCCCAGATACTCGACTGTGAGAGGAATGTGTTTTTTGATGAATGAAAGTAGTAAGTAGGGATTCTTTATGCAGATGAAATTGAAGTTCCATTTGTAACGCCACGCGCCCAGGAAATTTAAATTACATGGAGAGAGGACGAGTTGGAGAGTTGTATGAGGACCTCGATAGGCGGTATTAGCAAATAGGAAGAAGCAGGTTGGTTTGGATGTTTGGGTGTACCCGCAGAGCAAAGGATTTGTGTGATGTATAGGCTCACCTATATCTGGATGAAATATGCCAGGGCAAGTGTGGTTGATGGTGACATATGTAGGACGGTGATGGAGAAAAGGAGCTGTAAAGTAGTCGTAATTTACTGGGGAAGCTTAATTCTGTAGCCAGTAGAATATATTATAATGCTTTTTGGAGCTTTGGTTACGGACGTGGCTCATTTTCATTTATTGATGGTAGGTAAATGGGTAAGACTGAGTGATACGAACCTTCCATTCCTATATGGGGACCTGGTGGTCCCACAGAACGACATGTAACCGCACTGTGGGAGCTGTGACTATGGGCCCAGCACCTCCTTGCTGTAGCCAAGCAGCAGCAGTCACCGGAGTTATCGGTGTATTTTCATCGAACTAAGACCTTCATACAACAGACATAGCTACGTCTCTGTGTAGACTTTAGAGAACCGTATTGAATAAATGGCAAGCATTTTGTATCTCAAGTATTTAGAATAATAATAATGATAATATGCCATCAGCTCAGCAAAGAACTGGCTTCAGGTGGACCTCTACTTGCCTTTTCGCAGTACAGAAGTGTGTGTTTGGTACACCACTCTTACATCCACACACGTCACTTTCCAAACCAGAGCGGTTACATCTATTACTGCATTCAGCACAGGTCCCACAGCTGCACGCTCCACCGCATCTTTTCCATGTAGGAAATATTCCTGTCAGTACCGCGAATAGAACCCACTTATTCTGAGCTGAAAATTACACCCTCCGATCGACGAGTTACGGATCGAAAATGTAAAACGGCTTCCAGAACCGGTAATCTAGAAAAGCAAAAAGTGATGCTTAGCGTTTGATACCTCTACGTCCGTTGTTCTAGAGAATAATGCATCAACGTGTATTGCACGTGAGTCCGATACTCCAGCATAGCACGTACGGGGCGTTTCATGCCCAGTTATTTATCGTGACGGATCTCCAGTTTACTGTTGACCTTAAAATCAATCAATTTACGTAACTGGATTAATTTGACCCGGTCAAAGGATACCAACGGTAGCTTGCTGTATGGAGGATCATCTATTCGAGTGAGAAAAAGAAATTCCACTTTCGCTTTATAATTTAGGACTGGTACCCAAACGGTACCCCGTCCTCAGCTCCAAGAGACCGTACAAACCCTCTAGACCGAGGCTGCAGCAATGGTTCCACCTCCAGTCCCTGTCATGTTGACTACAGGATGCTATTTGCTAACTGCAGATGCACACGACGCCTTCAAATCTCAGATACCAGTAATTCAGTAGTGGCCACCATTTTGATACGGAAGTGTTGCCTTCCATTTCCTTGGGAGCCGCCTTGCATTAAGACTGTGTCGTTTTTTCCTTTTTTTGTCTTTTCACGCAAATCCGAACGATCTGGGAATGAACAGAAAAGTGTTCCAAACTGATAAGATACAATTTGGGATTGTCAGTGACGATAGTCTTCCGAAAATCTTAGTTAGAATAGGAGAATGAATTCATTCAAGTCAGAAAGTCACAAGACTAATAAACACAAAATTTATCGTTTACGCTATTGACAGCGAATGAATTTGCTCTTAGTTTGACGTATTTTACATGTTCTTTCCGTTGCAATAAAACTTATCGGATTCAAACATTGTAGGTGAGTCTTTTCAAATTTTACACGTAAGTAAACATCATTGTTCTGTATTCATAGCACTATTTGAGACAATACCGTAATACATCCAACACTAATTTGTGACTTTTATCAGTTTTTACAAAAGAAACAAAAAAAATTTACCCCCTATGGTGCGAAAAAAGCTCTCGGCTGCATACAAAATTATACTTTGTCCCGTTTTGCAAAGACATGAATTTTTAAAGCAAGATTCAACGGTTGCAACTCTACATGACATTCGATTTCTATGCAACAAATTAATTCAGAAAATTTCACTCTTACACTACCAAGCACAGTTACGCCACAAATATTAGTCTACATACATTTAAATCAGGTAATTACATTGGGAATATCCTGTTTCTACTTCCATGATAAACCCAACGAAAACTCTGAAAGCTGCCTTAAAACATAACTAAACAAGAAAGTGCAAAATGATTTTCAGAAGAGGTTCGAAGTTACCAGTTGGAATTTTTTGTCATCATAGGACGTTAGGCATCAATTATTGGCAATGCGTTACCATCAGGAGAGGTTTTAGCGGTAACACAGACCTCGGATCCTAGTCTCATAGCCAGGAAAATACATAGTTTGCTCCTTGACGAAACTTCTGGATTTCCTACATTAGAATTCTAATGAACTTTGAAATACCAAATAAAACCTCTCTTCCTCCGCTCCAGATAGTATGATCAGTTAAATGAAATCATGACAAAGCTGATTCTGAATATTCTTGGCACGCGTAAAAGACGAACTGAACCAACGTCTTCCCCACTGATAAATAAACTGCCTGGAGTGTTCGGTATGAAAGTTGTTAAACGTGGTGACTTACTTACATACATCATCTCAGACAACTCCAGATACTCCAGGGAACATACCTGAAAAAGAAGAAAGTGACACAATATTATATTCAATAAGCGAGAAAGGTGGCAGGGACAGGTTAGTATGATATGTGCTAGGGCATTCAGCGATAATGATACTAAAGAGGAGGAGGAACATTTTGCTGTTAGGTGGTTGGTTGTTGTCTTCAGTCCTGAGACTGGTTTGATGCAGCTCTCCATGCTACTCTATCCTGTGCAAGCTTCTTCATCTCCCAGTACCTACTGCAACTTACATCCTTCTGAATCTGCTTAGTGTATTCATCTCTTGGTCTCCCTCTACGATTTTTACCCTCCACGCTGCCCTCCAATGCTAAATTTGTGATCCCTTGATGCCTCAAAACATGTCCTACCAACCGATCCCTTCTTCTAGTCAAGTTGTGCCACAAACTTCTCTTCTCCCCAATCCTATTCAATACCTCCTCATTAGTTACGTGATCTACCCATCTTATCTTCAGCATTGTTCTGTAGCACCACATTTCGAAAGCTTCTATTCGATTCTTGTCCAAACTGGTTATCGTCCATGTTTCACTTCCATACATGGCTACACTCCATACAAATACTTTCAGAAACGACTTCCTGACACTTAAATCTATACTCGATGTTAACAAATTTCTCTTCTTCAGAAACGATTTCCTTGCCATTGCCAGTCTACATTTTATATCCTCTCTACTTCGACCATCATCAGTTATTTTACTCCCTAAATAGCAAAACTCCTTCATTACTTTAAGTGTCTCATTTCCTAATCTAATCCCCTCAGCATCACCCGATTTAATTTGACTACATTCCATTATCCTCGTTTTGCTTTTGTTGATGTTCATCTTATATCCTCCTTTCAAGACACTGTCCATTCCGTTCAACTGCTCTTCCAAGTCATTTGCTGTCTCTGACAGAATTACAATGTCATCGGCGAACCTCAAAGTTTTTACTTCTTCTCCATGAATTTTAATAACTACTCCGAATTTTTCTTTTTTTCCTTTACTGCTTGCTCAATATACAGATTGAATAACATCGGGGAGAGGCTACAACCCTCTCTCACTCCTTTCCCAACCACTGCTTCCCTTTCATGCCCCTCGAATCTTATAACTGCCATCTGGTTTCTGTACAAATTGTAAATAGCCTTTCGCTCCCTGTATTTTACCCCTGCCACCTTCAGAGTTTGAAAGAGAGTATTCCAGTTAACGTTGTCAAAAGCTTTCTCTAAGTCTACAAATGCTAGAAACGTAGGTTTGCCTTTTCTTAATCTTTCTTCTAAGATAAGTCGTAAGGTTAGTATTGCCTCACGTGTTCCAACATTTCTACGGAATACCAACTGATCTTCCCCGAGGTCCGCTTCTACCAGTTTTTCCATTCGTCTGTAAAGAATTCGAGTTAGTATTTTGCATCTGTGACTTATTAAACTGATAGTTCGGCAATTTTCACATGTGTCAACACCTGCTTTCTTTGGGATTGGAATTATTATATTCTTCTTGAAGTCTGTGGGTATTTCGCCTGTCTCATACATCTTGCTCACCAGATGGTAGAGTTTTGTCATGACTGGCTCTCCCAAGGCCATCAGTAGTGCTAATGGAATGTTGTCTACTCCCGGGGCCTTGTTTCGACTCAGGTCTTTCAGTGCTCTGTCAAACTCTTCACGAAGTATCTTATCTCCCATTTCATCTTCATTTACATCCTCTTCCATTTCCAGAATATTGTCCTCAAGTACATCGCCCTTGTATAAACCCTCTATATACTCCTTCCACCTTTCTGCCTTCCCTCCTTTGCTTAGAACTGGGTTGCCATCTGAGCTCTTGATACCCGTACAAGTGGCTCTCTTCTCTCCAAAGGTCTCTTTAATTTTCCTGTAGGCAGTATCTATCTTACCCCTAGTGAGACAAGCCTCTACATCCTTACATTTGTCCTCTAGCCATCCCTGCTTAGCCATTTTGCACTTCCTGTCGATCTCATTTTTGAGACGTTTGTATTCTTTTTTGCCTGCTTCATTTACTGCATTTTTATATTTTCCCCTTTCATCAATTAAACTCAATATTTCTTCTGTTACCCAAGGATTTGTATTAGCCCTCGTCTTTTTACCTACTTGATCCTCTGCTGCCTTCACTACTTCATCCCTCAAAGCTACCCATTCTTCTTCTACTGTATTTCTTTTCCCCATTCCTGTCAATTCTTCCCTTATGCTCTCCCTGAAACTCTCTACAACCTCTGGTTCTTTCAGTTTATCCAGGTCCCATCTCCTTAAATTCCCACCTTTTTGCAGTTTCTTCAGTTTCAATCTGCAGGTCATAACCAATAGATTGTGGTCAGAATCCACATCTGCCACTGGAAATGTCTTACAATTTAAAACCTGGTTCCTAAATCTGTCTTACCATTATATAACCTATCTGATACCTTTTAGTATCTCCAGGATTCTTCCAGGTATACAACATTCTTTTATGATTCTTGAACCAAGTGTTAGCTGTGATTAAGTTATGCTCTGTGCAAAATTCTACAAGGTGGCTTCCTCTTTCATTTCTTAACCCCAAATCCATATTCACCTACTATGTTTCCTTGTCTCCCTTTTCCTACTGACGAATTCCAGTCACCCATGACTATTAAATTTTCGTCTCCCTTCACTACCTGAATAGTTTCTTTTATCTCGTCATACATTTCATCAATTTCTTCATCATCTGCAGAGCTAGTTGGCATATAAACTTGTACTACTGTAGTAGGCATGGGCTTTGTGTCTATCTTGGCCACAATAATGCGTTCACTATGCTGTTTGTAGTAGCTAACCCGCACTCCTATTTTTTTATTCATTATTAAACCTACTCCTGCATTACCCCTATTTGATTTTGTATTTATAACCCTGTAATCACCTGACCAAAAGTCTTGTTCCTCCTGCCACCGAACTTCACTAATTCCCACTATATCTAACTTTAACCTATCCATTTCCCTTTTTAAATTTTCTAACCTGCCTGCCCGATTAAGGGATCTGATATTCCACGCTCCGATCCGTAGAATGCCAGTTTTCTTTCTCCTGATAACGACGTCCTCTTGAGTAGTCCCCGCCCGGAGATCCGAATGGGGGACTATTTTACCTCCGGAATATTTCACCCAAGAGGACGCCATCATCATTTAATCATACAGTAAAGCTGCATGTCCTCGGGAAAAATTACGGCTGTAGTTTCCCCTTGCTTTCAGCCGTTCGCAGTACCAGCACAGTAAGGCCGTTTTGGTTAATGTTATAAGGCCAGATCAGTCAATCATCCAGACTGTTGCCCCTGCAACTACTGAAAAGGCTGCTGCCCCTCTTCAGGAACCACACGTTTGTCTGGCCTCTCAACAGATACCCCTCCGTTGTGGTTGCACCTACGGTACGGCCATCTGTATCGCTCAGGCACGCAAGCCTCCCCACCAACGGCAAGGTCCATGGTTCATGGGGGAAGTGCTGTTAGGTAATGTAGTAAAATATGAAAAAGACCATGAAACGTGCGTGAGAAAAGATTGCCGCTGTCTGCGTGCAATTTGCGTCCTACTACGCCCGGAATGACTACATAAGAAACATTACAAAGTCATTTCTCTTAACAGTCAATGCGTAAAGCCACAATGAAATTACGCGAGTATGAATAAATCGAACATTAATATTCTTTGTTCTGTGAAGAATAGTCAAAGGCCAAAATAATCGTAAATTTATGAAGGGTTCTTCCATCAACAAAGCTCTGAGTTTTTAAATCCATGGACTGTGAGAAAAAAAAAATTCGTAGCCTACAAAGATAACACTCCTCGTTTGGGTATGGCTTAAGAACAAACAAAGTAACCGAGTGATATGCTGTAGTGGTTAAGAAGAACAGGGTCTGAATCTCACATCAGCTGTTCAGATTTATACTGAAATGAATCTGTTGGTGATACGTGGCCGCTTTCTTACCCTTTCTTTCCCATTCAACGATTATTAAAATGTAATCTGCCTTTGGCTTTTTAATGGAATACACAGAAGAGTTCTTTAACTGAAGTTACAGTAATTTCTTTTATTCTGGTATCAGATAAGACACACTCCCTTAAAATAATTAAACAAAAGAATCATAATTGGTGTGGCTAGTTGACTATGATAATACGAGTGAGAAGGTTCTGACCTCAGTAACGTGTAAACGTTTCATCACAAAAGCCAACCTTTCGTATAACCATATGTGTACTCCTCAGTGTCAGTACCACTATTTTTAGATAAAGCTGTCAAGAAAAGAATAGATAGCTTAGTAAAGATATTACTAAACATTCGAGTGAAAAATTGAAAAAAAAAACTAAAACTTTGAAGTTCAACGGACGTTCACATGTCTAACAATAAGTGAAACTTTCAAAATGTTCACCTTACAGTTGGTGAAATATTCCATTTAGAAGGATGATGGTCATGATTTTACAGCAAGTTCTGTCTAAGTACGGTAAAATCGCAATACGAATCTAGTGATATGGAAGAGTTGCAGACTACAGTTTTGTACATTGTAAAACTAATTAATACGTGTGTAACATCGAAAGTAAGACATGCAAACATTAAGTTGATAGAATGTTCAGCTATGTGCCTTCTTATTTATGCATTAGATCGTAAAAGGAGAAAGTAGATGGTTGCATGTAATATTGTACTTCGGTGTATTATTCGAGACACCTTTGCCAATACTTCACAGTAATAGTGCTGTGGAAAGTGGTTTTAATCAAACGGAGATCCTAGTAATTTATACACATACAGAATTCACTTTTCCGTTCTCCGTAATCGAAGAACTAAACTGTATTCTTGTCGACATCGGTGGAAGTACTTATTTTTCCTGAAGGGAACAGTTCTGCGATTTCCTTCCGTCCATGATATACACTTCGCCATGTGACACCGCTCTCGGCAGAGATCTGCCCTTGTAACTGATGGCTCCCTTTGTACCTGTTCAGCTTCCCAGATATAAAAAGCCGAGCGCGGAATCCGTTGGTCCCGATCCGAGGAAGTCGTATATCTTTCCGTTTCCTCCCCTCGCGGCCTCCATCCCTTATCCTCAGCCATCTCTGCGAGCGCAGCAAATTGGCCGTACTGGTGGGCGCACACACACACACACACACACACACACACACACACTGGCAGAATGCGCCTGGACTCGCTTTATCGCTCGTGGCTGCTTCGGCTAACTACAGGAGCGAGGGCCATTGTGCCCGGCCGGCCCCTGTGTGTCGGCAACACTTGACGCCTGCCTCGCCGGACGCCCCCTGTGGGGCAGCACCTGCTGCGAGACCACGCATTCGCCTTTACGCCTTGCAAATAGCCGCCCTTGCGAGTTCCAGGTCCCATGGCTGCACCTCAGGCGAACTTTGATCTCTCCGCTCTGGTCCACTTCCTCTTCTCTCCCAGTGCTCACGTCACTGACCTACCAGCAGCGTAGATCCTCTAAAGCACATTGTGAGCACGATGTAAACTGACATTGATGGCACTATATGTGTCCACATAAATAACAGACAGAGACTGGAATACAGTCAGCAAATAAAATAGGACGTAGGGAGCAAGTGCTGCTCTGAGATGAAAAGGTTGGTGCAGGAGATGAATTCGTAGTGTAATGCATGAAAAGAATCATAATATTCGGACACTAAGAGATTTTTACTTTGCTCCATCATAACTGTATTCCGAATTCAATAAGAATATAATATATCCACGTATTATACATTACTGGCCATTAAAATCTACACCATGAAGATGATGTGCTACAGACTCAAAATTTAACCGACAGGCAGACGATGCTGTGATATGCAAATGATTAGCTTTTCAGAGCATCCCCACAAGGTTGGCGCCGGTGGCGACACCTACAACGTGCTGACATGAAGAAAAGTTTCCAACCAATTCCTCATACATAAACAGCAGTAGACCGGCGTTGCCTGGTGAAACGTTGTTATGATGCCTCGTGTAACGAGAAGAAATGCGTATCATCATGCTACCTACTTTGATAAAGGTTGGATTGTAACCTATCGCGATTGCGTTTTATAGTTTCGCGACACTGTTGGTCGCGTTGGTCGAGATCCAATGACTGTTAGCAGCATAAATCGGTCGGTTCAGGAGGGTAATACGGAACGCCCTGCTGGATCCCAATGGCCTCGTATCACTAGTATCACTAGCAGTCGAGATGACAGGCATCTTATGCGCATGGCTGTAACGTATCGTGTAGCCACGTCTCGATCCCTGAGTCTACAAATGAGGACGTTTGCAAGACAACAACTATCTGCACGAACAGTTCGACGACGTTTGCAGCAGCATGGACTATCACCTCGGACCCCATGGCCGTGGTTACCCTTGACGCTGCATCACAGACGGGAGCGTCTGCGACGGTGTACTCAACGACGAACCTGGGTGCACGGATGACAAAACGTCATTTTTTCGGATGAATCCAGGTTCTGGTAACAGAGTCATGATGGTCGCATCCGTGTTTGGGGACATCGCAGTGAACGGACATTGGAAGGGTGTATTCGTCATCGCCATACTGGCGTATCATCCGGCGTGATGGTATGGGGTGCCATTGGTTACGCGTCTCGGGCACCTCTTGTTCGCGTTGACGGCACTTTGAACAGTGGACGTTACCATTTCAGATGCGTTACTACCCGTGGCTCTACCCTTCATTCGATCCCTGCGAAACCCTACAATTCAGCAGGATAATGCACGACCGCATATGTCAGGTCCTGTACGGACCTTTATGGACACAGAAAATGTTCAACTGCTGCCCTGGCCAGCACATTCTCCAGGTTTCTCACCAATTGAAAACGTCTGGTCAATGGTGGCCGAGCATCTGGCTCGTCACAATACGCCAGTCACTACTCTTGATGAACTGTGGTATCATGTTGAAGCTGCATGGGCAGCTGTACCTGTACACTCCATCCAAGCTCTGTTTGACTCAATGCCCAGGCGTATCAAGGCCGTTATTACGGCCAGAGGTGGTTGTTCTGGGTACTGGTTTCTCAGGATCTATGCAGCGAAATCGTGTGGAACTGTAATCACATGTAAGTTCTTGTATAATATATTTGTTTAATGAATACCCGTTTATCATCTGCATTTGTTCTTAGTGTAGCAGTTTTAATGTCCAGTAGTGTATGAAGGTAGATGTCTAGTAAATAACAGTGTGAATGATGTTTACACAATGTATACCAATAGTTGAATAATGCGATTGAAATAAATCACTCTTCAACGTTCGCGTTACTTTAATATCTGGACAGATGGCAGTGACGCACTTGTTTTTACCTTTCACACCGGGGTAAATATGTCGAATCAGAAGGCAAGAGTGTGTTATAAGCGCGGTCGACTGTCCAGACGGTACGATGCCACGCAAAGCTAATACTAGTTTTGACATACGACACCTTGTGATTTTTCACAACACGAAAGGTAAATCATATAGACCAATTGCTGCCACGCTGAACATAAGTAAGAGTACTGTGTCAGATATCGTCAGACGATTCAAAAATGAGGACTGCATCGACGCTATACCTCAAAAGGGCCGGCCACCGAAGCTGCATGAACGCGACAAGAGGCAGCTAACACGGAAAATAAAGAAGGATCCTAAACTTAGTGCACCCAGATTAGCACGTGAGCCGCTAAACGAGACTGGCAAGAAGGTACATCCTCAAACGATTCGCAGAGCATTGATTGAAAGTGGCTACAGTGGAAGTGTGGCCAGGAACAAACCGTACGTGAATGAACAGAATCGAAAGAGGAGATTGTACTTTGCCAGGGAGTTTATTACGAAGTATGAAATATGGTGGAACGACGTCATTTTTGCCGACGAAAGGAAATTTAACTTCTTTGGGTCGGATGGACGAAGCATGGTGTGGCGGGGGAAGAACGAAATATTTACAGTTACAAATATTAAACCGACTGCAAAGCATGGAGATGACAGCGTTCTTGTCTGGGGATGTACATCGATATTTGGACCGGATGGACAAATGTGTCTGTTTGAGCATATTAAAGAACAATTTACGGAAAAGTGCTGAAACCATGGGGATATCAAACACGTTCAAGATTTACCAGGACAATGGCCCAAAACATAAGGCTCGCATTGTGCAGAATATTTGTTGTCAATTGCCCCAAAGTCTTACAACCACCACCTCAGTCATCAGTACTCAAACCCATTGAGAATGTGTAGGGAGAACTGGAGTTAGGTATCAGAAAAACACCAGTATAGTCAAAGGAAACGCTGAAGTCTCTATTGAAAGAAGAATGGGACAGTCTACGTGCGAACTATTTGAAAAAGTTCATTGGCAGTATATCGCATCGTTTGAAAGAAGTGATAAAACAGAATGGCTACCCGACAATATATTGAAACATTTAATGTTCCATAAAATCTTGTCTTGAAATCATTAGTCCTGCAAAGTGTCCGGATATTAAAGTAAAGTGAATATAGAACCGAATTGTATTTAAAAAGTATTATAAAAATCTTATGTATATTATCTTAATAAAGTTTATGCTATTATTTACAAGACAAATCACAGAATATAATACTCGCTTATACGGTTTGTTTGTTTTGTTACGAATAAAGTCATGATGATACAAGGTTAACATGTCATAGTGTCCGAATATTTAAGTGATTCACTGTACGTAACCAAATAAAAATTAATTTATTAGTTATATTTTTATCTTATCTTAGTGTGATCCTGAACAATGTTGATTATCACAAACTTTCAGAATAACGGTTGCCAATTTTTTAACATTCATAAATTGAAATAGAAGTTCCAGCGCTTTTTGTGCTGCTCATGCAGATAGTTGTCACAGTTAAGAATGGTATCAAAAGCATAGCTCTTTATCTAGAAACCTCCGATACCTCTTACCCACCTGTAATCAAGTATAACTGCTCTAGTAATCCGTTATAAAATGTTTAATGAAATCGCTCACCTTATACCACCGGAAATGCTTACATGTACCCAGTGTAGCGGTTTATGATGTGAGAAGCAAGCCCTCAACGCAACTGATTGTCTTTTGTAATAACAACGTGAGGTCACCTGCGGTTGTACCGATCAGTTTTTCTAAGTCGTCAACTTTTAACGTAGTGCACCCTATCAACGGATCTTAAACAATAGCTGCAAATTCATGTTAAGGGAGTGCCACATGCCTTTCACGTGACACGCTGTTTCTAGCGATTGATCTTTCGTGGTCGGAGAGTACTGTCACTTAAAACTTTCTGAGAGACGTCAATGTCACTTTTGGCTACTAAAACAACTTATTTATTATTTACACTGTCACTCTTTCGGCCTAAAGTTCTTAAAAAAAACTGATGTCTAATGAAGTACAAAATCTTATCTGTATTGCACAGTCAAAACTGCAAACAGGGTTAATGAATAAATTGTCGAACACTTGACATCGACAACGATGGCTTTAAAAATAATTTAAAGCTAATATTTCTTAGTGCAATATGAGACATCCTGAAATATAAGAATATAAGATGTCACCTAACGAAAATGAGCAAAATTAATTAAGTTATTGACATATTTCTTTCCGATACTTGTAAATATTATACATGGAATTCGGCTGAACGAAGGTCGTTAAGAAGACCTTTTCGTTTTCTTCATTCTCGTTTTTATTATAGCACAATTCATGCTATACTGTTTGACCCAGTGGCATATAGAACAACTCGCAATCAGTAGACCATTCGGTAAAGATCTGTAACATAATTTACATATTGTTTCAGACTCGGAAACTGTTTGGAGACCACAGTAATCATTCTGACAGTAAATATGACCAGTTGTTTTTATGGTACGCCGCCGAGGAATTCAGTCACATACGAAATAATGTAGTTGTGAAGCTCCGTTCAAACAGACACTATTCTTTCGGTTCATTTATTGGAACTATTTCGCACATATTGCTGATTTCTTTAAATCAATGTTGACAGAAATGAGTTCTATGTTCAAGCATTTAATCTATAAAATCTGCTTTTATTTCAGCAGCCAAAGACCTCAATCAGATAAAAGAACTGTTCAGACGTTCTCTTCATTGAGCATCCAGTACTTCGTCACTTAATCCATAAATGACATTCCCTGCATATATTATTAGTCTAAAAATATATTAATAACGTATCGTATAGTAAATTCTCCGCCGTTCTACAAGATGATGTTAGTAGTAAAACTGGAGTCAGTTATAAACATATTTACTGTCAATTTTTTTCAAAATGGTGTTTAACAATAGTACTTTATAGTATTCCTGGACATTTGGTGTTGTGTGAAAACAAATCACGAGTATTCATTTGAAAATACCTCGTACTACACATATTACATTATTAAGCTACTTACGACTTATTTAATGAATTCAGATGGCAACTGACATTTGATGTTTTGAAATAAATTAAAGAGAAATGTGTACCATCTAAATGGAACAGCAGAAACTAATTTTGCTTAAATGAACAGTAAGCTGTTACAACAGGATGTTTTCAAATGATCAAGGAAAAAACGCATGAAGAACCTTTACTAGACGAAAACATCGTTTGGGTACTTGTGTTCCGTCCAGCGGAAGTAAATAATTTGATATCAGGAGGAAAAATACGAGGGAAAATGTGAAATAAATATGCCAAAACTTAAATTACACTTGATATACCATTTACGTGCATACGAAAATGATGGTAAAGGAAAAAATAATGGCCGGCTGCTGTGGCCGAGCGGCTCTAGGTGCTTCAGTCTGGAACCTTGCTACCGCTACGATCTCATTTTCGAATCCTGCCTCGGGCATGGATGTGTGTGATGTCCTTAGGTTAGTTAGGTTTAAGCAGTTTTAAGTTCTAGGGAACTGATGACCTCAGATGTTAAAGTCCCACAGTGCACATAGCCATTTGAACCATTTGAACTAAATAATGATGCAATATACATGAAGCTAATCAATAGTCTAATAACTATTAAGCACAAATACAGCAACAAATGTTTCAAGCCAACGAATGTACAGTAGTAGTACATGTGTTGTAGATCTCATGAACGTCCGTTCCTACTGTGTAGTATTAGCACACATTTCTCTGTGATAAAATAAGGAATAGAAGCTATTAACCTTATATATAATATATAATTTGTGGACTGCGGATTATCACCTTATTCAGAGATGACGTTGGTGTAAACGGACACTTCTTTTCTTAAACGGTACTCTACAACGCATCTCAAATGCCTATTTCACAAGTGAAATAGTTTTGATTCTATGTTTCTTTATAAAGCAGTTCCCTTTCGTATTTTTCGCTCATATCACTAGTTGCTAACACCATACCGCCGTAAAATTCTTTGTTTTAGACAGTTAAATGTCCATCTTGAATTCATTCAAAACTAATAAAAGTTTATAAGCAGTGTGCACATTCATTTTCACCTGTTAAGGAACTCGATTGAATTGAAATGTGGTGATTTTTTTCTTGAAGATCTTTCTCTTGAAGACATACCAAAACTGTAACTACAAATGGGAACATCTTTCTCATGGGACTTCCAAAAGACGAAAGAATGACATGAATACTACTCGAATCTTCTTGACTGAAAGAATGAAAAATGAGACGACCTTTCATCAGGATAACGCACCTGTCCACGTAGGTGTTTCGGAAATGGAAGAAACAAAGAAATCTGAAATAGGAACCTTTGGAATATTGATGTTATTTTTCTCGTTTGAGACACTATAGCTTGCACCTATTCCTGCATTTAGGAAATCCGAGGTTGTAAATCATATTACGCGAAATGAAGAATAAGTTAATTTGCAGAACATTCAGGAGCACACTTAGATGGGTGAAATTTACGGATGGACTCTTCTCTTTACAAAGAATCCTTGACTACATACATTAACTTAGGAGTACCAGCATGTTGAAAAGTAAGTACAGTATAGCTCTGGAAAAGTCTTTTCAAATCATGTCGATAACTATGGCTGTACAACACTCTAATCGTGTTTTTGTACTCTAGTTGGCAATCTAGTTAACTCACAACTGTGGCACATAGGACAGTGAAGATAAAAAACAATACTTGAACTTACAAATGTATTAAACTTGCTTCGCATTTATATCCTCCAAATCAGATACGAAATCAGAACAGCCTGTCGATACAGAAAATGATTCCGTTTTCAATTCATATTCACCATCAGAATAATCATTTAGTAAATCCAAGTATGGAGGCACTTTCAATAAGAAAATGAGTTTAGTCTATTAAAAATTTGTGAGGAATTTTTAAATGTTCTTGTAATATGGAACGAAATAAAAAACAAAATAGCAATCATTGGCTACTAATAAGGCATTTAATATTCACAGTCTTTAATGTAATGTACCTCGCGGTAATTTTCCCTTTCTAAACTCTCTCTCTTGCCGGCCGGTGTGGCCGAGCGGTTCTAGGCGCTTCAGTCTGGAACCGCGTGACCGCAACGGTCGCAGGCTCGAATCCTTCCTCGCGTATGGATGTGTGTGATGTCCTTATGTTTGTTAGGTTTAAGTAATTCTCAGTTCTAGGGGACTGATGACCTCAGATATTAAGTCCCATAGTGCTCTGAGCCATTTTTGACATCGAAGTTAGTATCTAGTCACTCACGAAAGAGACAGGAACTGAAACTGAGTCAAGCAAAGTGAAAGCAAAAATGCTGAGCTCCGTTTCCAAATGTTTCTTCAAAAAGGAAAACCCAGGAGGGTTGCCCCAGTGTAGTCCTCGTACTACTTGAAGGATGAGTCAAGTAAGAGATAGTGTCAATGGTGTTGAGAAACAGCTGAAATCGTTAAAACCGAATGAAAGATAGAGGGCCCGTTGGATTCCTTTCAGATTCTGGACTGATTTTGCGGCTCAGTTAGACCCTATTTTAACAAGATACTATCGTAGATCACTCAAAGAAAAAGCCGTGCGCAGTAGTTGGAAGGAAGCACAGGTCATACCCATTTACAAGAATGGTGATAGAAGTAATCCACAAAACTACCGCCCAGCATCCTTGACAACGGTTTGTTGTAGTATCTTAGAACATATTCTGTGCTAAAACAAAATGAGATGTATCAAACACGATGACCTCCTCCATGGATTCCGGCAATATCGAACATGTGAAACTTAACTTCCACTTTTCTCGTACGACATACTGAAAAACTTTGGATCAAGGCAGTCAGTCAGATGCAGTATTTCTTGATTTTCGAAAAGCATTTGAGTCAGTATCACATCTGCACCTACTGTCAAAAAATACGATCGTACTGGGTATCAAGCGAAATTTGTGACTACATCAAGGATTGTTTAGTAGGGAGGATGCAGTAAGTAGGCTTGGATGGAGAATCATCGATTGATGTAGGAATAACTTCGTGTGTGCCACAGGGAGATTTGTTGGGACCTTCGCTTTTCATGTGGTTTATTAATGACCTTGCCGACAATATTAATAATGACCTCAGATTCTTTGCAAATGATGCAGTTTATATAATGAGCAGTAGATGTAGACATAACACTGAGGAATTTTCACTGCTATTTGCACCTATGACGAAGTGGTTCGTTCTGTAATAGACTATATTATCATTAGACAGACAAGCAGTTTCAAGGAAGCAGATTTTAAGTCTTATAGAGGAGCCCCGTGTGGATCAGATCATTATTTAGTAAAAATGAAGAGTTCTTGGCCATGGATGAATGGAAATAATGATTCTAACAACGTTAAAATGAATTTTGCTGAGAAAGCTCGAACTTTATACTTCAGTACTGACAGCCTACAAGATGAAAGTATACGAACATTCTTTGCTGCCAGAATGGAAAAACACTGGAAGAATCATTTGAAGAAAATGCAGAGGAAATGTATGATTACATAAAAATCCAGTGTTATAAGTACAGCAGCAGAGGTGCTAGGCATAATGGGAAACAACCACAGCCGTGCGGAAAAATGGTGGTCGGAGGAAATAGAAGTGGCTGTATGATAAATCGGAAGTAACAAGAACAGTCTACAAGGAAAATAAGAATGAAGTGATAAAAAATAATAATAGCAAAGAATGAACATGGGAAAAGTACATGTGTCAATGTCAATAGCAAAATAGGATTTGGGAGAGCGAAACAAGGGTGGTCAATATTAAAAGGACTTCGACAAGAGACAGAAGTCAGAACCACTCCTCAGCTCATAACACCACTGACACACTGGAAGAGAAGGAGCAGGAAGGGGAGGAGATCCACGTTTTAGAAAGCGAGGTGAGTAAGGTATTAAGAATAGGGAAGAATGGTAAATCGCTTGGATGAGAGAATATTAACCTGGAGCTCTTTAAATACAGTGGTGACAAAATTGTGAAACTCGTAACACGGTTATGCAACAGGATGTTACATGGAGAGAGAGAACCCAAGGAAATAAAGCTGGGCTATATTAATACCATATTTAAGAAAGGGGATCGCAAAAGCTGCTCGAACTACCGACGATTCTGTGTTATAAACACATTAATGAGAATTTTTGTGAGAATAATTAAAAATAGACTGGAAGTAAATTTTAAAACTACAGGAAGAACGATGTGGCTTCACAGCTGATAGATCATGCGTAGATCATATTTTCACATTGCGACAAAGCTTAGAGAAAGACAGGGACAAATCAAAAAACATAGCATTAATTTTCATAGATTTAGAAAAAGCATATGATACTGTCCCTAGGAAACTACTTTGGAGAACATTACATTTGCCAAATATAGAGGGTCCTTTAATTAAAATAATACAAGAAATGTATAAAGATAACATATGTCAAGTGAAAATTGGTAGTACACTTCCACAGAAATTTAGAACAAGCTAGGGTTTGTTACAAGGCCGTCCCATGGCACCAACGTTATTTAAAATTTATATACATATTAGTTTTAAGAGATAGCGTTGTAAATGTAATTAGATGGGGCTATAAATTAAAGATGGAGTTTATTTATATCAACTACTATTGCCTGTTGATGAATAATTTATAGGACATGATGGGGAGGATGCAAATTTTATGTGTAACCAGTTAGTAATGGAATACAGAAACTGGGGATTACAAATTAACTATCAGGAAACAGGATACCTTACTAATGATCCAGATGACTTATGCTTAGAGCGAAAGAAAATTAAGGTCAATAATTTCTGTTATTTGCGATCCATTTTAGAGTTGCAGGGAAAATCAGAGGCAGAAATTAATAAAAGAATTGGCAGTGGAAGGAAGGTATTGGGATGGTCAACCTAATCTTATGGAGCGAAAATATAATAAACCGAATCAAAAAAGTCATATATAAATCGATACTACAGAACGTAGTTATGTATGGAGAGGAGACTTGATCTGCAAATCTGAAACACAAAAAAAAAAAAAAAAGCTGCAAGTAGTAGAAACGGACGTCTGGAGAAGATCAGCAAGAATTTTTAGAAAAGAGAAAGCCATAAACGACGAAATAATAAAGATGATGGAAGTAAGAGAAAGAATACATAACGTGATGGATAGAAGGAAGATACAATGGTACGTACATGTAAGTTCATTGGAGAAAGCCAGAGTTCCGAAAATCGAAAATTATCCTGGAAACGGAAGAACGAGGCATAAAAGATCGAAGCACCTGGAGGGATATCCTTAGGAGATAAATTAAGATCTTATGTAAAAGATGTAACAATTTCCCAGTATTTGTTATGTTGGAGAAAAACCCTGATACCGATGTAAAACTCGATAAATTAATAATGAAGTGGTGCCACTTAGTGTATTAAATGAGATTTCTGAAGATTTTCTCTTGGAAGTCAACTGAACTGAGAATTTTTCTGCATCGTATGTTGGCAAGAAAAACTTTCCCAATATTGTGTTACAATTGTCACAATTCGAGGTCTTTGTTGAGTGGCAAAAAGTGCCTGTGATATTTTATCATTTAACATTTTCATTGGTGCTGGGTGGTGAATGCACGTGTCTGCTCTCGAGATGTGTCAGGCTTGTCCCATTGTTTCCCGACACCCTTTCCTCGAACTACTGAAAGCGTGCTGCGTCACGCTCGCCCCCGGGGCCAGCCGGTGGCGCACCCCGTTCTGTCACAGGGCCGCAGGCCCGCGCTAATGGCCGGGGGTTTACCCGCAGGGCCGCTACACCCATCTGCGTAGCTCCCGCTGTGATTTGCCCACTGGCTTATTGTCTCTAGCGCAGATAAACTAGCCAGCCGCCAACCGGCAAACCAGATTAATTCGAACGCTGTGGGAAGAGGATTTCCCGGGTCAGTGGTTCGCAATCGCAGCTGTATACCGTTGAAGAAACACATTGTTGATCTGGAGTGCCACTTCGTTAATATAAAGCGTGGCTCGATAAAAGAGGATTACCACTGTGCTTATATTTTCCACTCGAACCATCGTTGTGAAGTTCACGCTGTGTGAACTTGCACTGTCAGAGTCGTCCAGTTCAAACTATTATACTGATCTTTTTTTAATACGAGGCAGCACTGCAAATGTAAAACACTTTTTCTCCTTTACTTTCGTAACACATTCACCCTGCAGTAACACCATTCTTCGGGTTCCTTTGAAATGTAGCTGTTCTGAGAGAAGCTCCAAATAACTGTTTCAGCCTTCAGCCTCTTGAACTTGCTTACAATATTAAGCCCTTGGGCTTCCTCTGCTTCCCTCTAGAACCAAAGTATTTCTCCCTTGTTCACTATAGATGTCTCCTACCGAATTTTGTCCTGCGATAAAACTGTTCTCGCCAATTCTATACGCTACCTCTTCATTAGTTACTTCATCCACTCAACTTACCTTCAGTATTATTGTGTAGTACAACATTTCAAAAGCAACTATTCCTCTCATATCTGATTTGTTTGTTGCCCAAATTTATCTTCCATGTAGCTACAGTTCAAAGAAATGCTTTCAGTAAAGCCTTCATAACACTTAAATCTACATTAGACTTTTAAAACATTTCAGTTTTTCAGAAACGCTTTGTTTTGTCTTGGCAGTCTGCATTTTATGTCTTCACTTCTCCGTCCATCGTCAAATCTGTCTGTATTTGGCTTACACTCCATTTCCCTAGCTTCACATTTGTTGATATTCCTTTCAAAACTTAGTTCACGTGACTCTTTATTCCATTCATATGAACTTGCAAGTCGTTTGCTTGCTTTGACTAAATTACAATATCTTCGACAAACCGTGCATTTTTTTTCCTCCCTGAACTGCAATATTCCTCCATAGCTTCTGTTTCGTTTCGTTTTCTAGTTCCCTGTTGTAGAAACCGAACGACGTGGGCTATCGCCTGTCTTACTCATTTCTCAGCTATTGCCACGCTTCCTCCTTCTTTCATTCTTATAACGTGCGTCTATCTTATTTCCCTCCCTGTAGTACATACCTGCTACCTCCAGAATTTCAAAGAGTTTAATCCAGCACCAGCGTGAAAACTTTTCTATAAATGTACAAATACAGTAATAGATGATAATAAAACATGGATGCATTTTATTTCGTCCATGATGAATCCGCTTAGGATCGTCATGATCGTTATTTTACAACTGAGCGAAACCTGTAGAGAATCATATCATTTTTAATTAATGTAGTCCAACTTCACGTGCTGCTTACAGTCACAGAATAGTCGTAGATTAATCATTGGTCATTTCTGTGTCTTTTAGTATCTACACAAGTTCAACGTTGCACTGGAGGATGATTTCCTGTGTGCCGATGTCATCGTAGTCCTTCAAATGCCTCCTCACAGCATGTTGGTTTGATTTCGGTCTTGTTTAACTACCCTGTGAATTTCCTTGCCTTCAAATGTAGGCTTTTCATCATACCTCTATAATACTGAACATCCTGGAGGAGCTTCCTACATCGTACGTCAGGAAGTTAATACGGACCAGTAACGCCCCTTTGGTGTTAACTCGAAGTTACACATTTATGAGGGATGATTTCTCCACATTAAGCGCACTCGGCAGCAATGGTGAAATATTCATTCTGACAACAATTCTTAAGATGTGGTTAAGACATTTCTCCGCAGGGGTGCTACTCCCGTTAGTTATGTAGGAGAACTGTGATTATTTCATGAGATTTCGGGGTTGTAGCATGATGATGTCGACTTCTTGGTACGACCAAGACATCTTGGTCTGACCAATATGCCACACTGGCGTAGTGATCCCTAGACTCACGTCATCCAAGATCAGCTTCAAGTGATCCAGGCTGCGCGCAAACACGAAGTTTTGCCTGCTTTTAGGGTAGTCAAGTGCACGCGTGGTCATTTTTCGAAACAGGTCAAATGTAAGTGACTGTCAAATTTTTAGTCAAGTCAGCTACGTACAGAGGGGAAAAAAAATTTAAGCTGGCACTACAAGGCTGCGTCAAATCAAGCCTACGGATGGAAATGGCCACAACTGTTAACTACGTTGTGTATAGCTACTTCGAAATCAGAGACAATGATAGGTGGTTGGAACTTAATATTCATATCGTCACAATCATTTACGATTTCAGTCAGTACATATTCCTATATTTCAAATGGCTCTGAGCACTATGGGACTTAACGCCGGAGGTCTTCAGTACCCTAGACTTAGAACTACATAAACCTAACTAACTTAAGGACATCACACACATCCATGCCCGAGGCAGGATTCGAACCTGCGACATCAGCAGCAGCGCGGTTCCGGACTAAAGCTCCTAGAACCGCTTGGCCACAGCGCCCGGCCATATTCGTATGTACCTGGTGTTTTGCTAGGCAACAGACAAAATGTTAAGGTTACGTACTGACGGTGGGCTAAAACATGGATTGTAAACTAATAAAAAAATTGTATCAGTAGCCGAAGGTGCCGTCAATGACAACCTTGTCACCATCACAAGCAGTAGTAAATTACTTTCAGTGGGAAAGCGCAAAATATTTAGGTCAGAGTCGCTGATGAGAATAATATTTTCTTTTTTTTACACCCATTATAGACATTCCCTGCAGAACACCAGGAACTTCATTTAACATTTTCCGTATGGCGGCAAAACAGACCTTCTCGCCCGATAAGCGCATTATTTAATGTTAATTAAAACTTCACTGGATATATAGAGTCCTTTGGAGGCAACTTCTCTGGGAAATAATTTTTAAAGTCTCTCAAATAATTCGGTAACTGTCTTCCATTTTACGCTATTGAAATATTTATACCTGTGGACTTTCTTGATGGCTTCATAATTACGACTGAATTCATTAGGAAACAGAAGTGGGTTGAAGAATCATTTAAGTAACAGCGTAGCACTCGGAGAAAGTGATCAATGATAACAGGGCTACCAACAGCTTAATACAAGCATTTGCAAGTAGAAAATTAAAAACACTTGCTCGCAGTCGACCTTTTTGCTGACGTAATACTGAAACTGCACGCACGGACTTGTGGAAACAGTAAACCCTTTCGCGTGCAGTCGGTACCTACCAATTATCCTTTACCGAGCCTAATGGAGCGCAGGTCTTTGTAGGTGGATGGGAGATTGACAATATTTTCCCTCAGAATTCCACCTAATTTCGACGTAATATTTCCAACGTACGGAAGCAACGCTCTGGACTTACAGAGCTATTTCTCCTCTTGTGGATGGTCGCGTTTCTTCCTTCTTCCAGCCTTACTGAATATTCATTGTCTTTGAATACAGATAGTAGGTGTTCCAGTTAATTTGCAAACTTGTCTCCGCAAGACACAGCATTTACCCAGTGTTCCAACGTTCGAAGGACGCCCATAGTTTGAGAAATGTGGTTACAGTCAGACGCCTTCAAATGGATGTCGGCGTACGTGGTCTTACCGCAAACGGATTGCCCCAATGACTTATCCACTTTCCGAATGACTAAGAAAAGGCATACAGCCGTCTTTTATCTGTTTTATCGTTAACAGGATGTTCTCATAGATTGTATTGAGATGTCATAATCGTACCAGCTCTTATGTTCCGTGGGTCCACTACAGAAGTATGATCTGCATGTCGCCAGAGGACTATTAGCAATAGTTCCGTGGATCCGGGAGCCCAATCCTCAAACTGTTCCACAAAAAACATTTATTGTCAGAGGTGAGAGAGGTCTGCCCATGGCAACAATGCCAATTTGTACAATATCACTGTTGAATAAAAAGTAGTTTGGAGAAAGAGTTTGTTGGAACGGCGCTGTTATATCGATTTTGAAGTTACTGCTGACGAATGACAACGAATCTCTGAGAGGGATCATGGTAAAGTGTGAGTGTGAGATAAAAATCACAAGTAAGTTTGATTCACTGAATCGCCATGGCTTCATTCTATTGATAAAGTCAACAGAGTTGCGAATGTGATACCAGCATTTTCACACAAAAGAACTTACAGGGAAGCACCGAGACACAACTGTTAGTACCGCCCCATTACTTTACCTCAGGGTACTCAATGTTCTTTAGTATTAAAAACACAATAGTCGTGTACCTATCCTATCCAGGAACCGAGTGCCTTTTGCAAAGGCATGGACACGACTATGTTTATTTATTTTATGATGCTCAATCATTTTTCCTACCCCTAATACGTTGCTATCAGTTATGTGATGAGTCAGGGATTTGGTTGTGGTTTCGGAAGTAGAGTAGCAATAGCTCAGAGATGGACGTTCTACTTTAGCTTTACTGTCGATTTAATACTCTGAATGGACGGTAAGAGATGCACCTGTTGTGTGAGGCCCTCGCGTTTTGTAGGAGGCACCTTCCTACCCTGTCAGGAATCCCAGAGTGACCATTAGGCGGCTCTCCACTGTATTGGACTTGCGGTTTCTTGTTGCATTAGAGCATGGACGAACTCTGAGTGTGTCTCCGCAAAGGTGAACGATTCAGAGTGTGACGTATTTTGTGTTGTTGTTGTGGTCCTCAGTCCTGAGACTGGTTTGATGCAGCTCTCCACGCTACTCTATCCTGTGCAAGCTTCTTCATTTCCCAGTATCTACTGCAACATACATCCTTCTGAATCTGCTTAGTGTTTTCATCTCTTGGTCTCCCTCTACGATTTTTACCCTCCACACTGCCCTCCGATGATAAATTTGTGATCCCTTGATGCCTCAAAACATGTCCTACCAACCGATCCCTTCTTCTAGTCAAGTTGTGCCACAAACTTCTCTTCTCCCCAATCCTATTCAGTACCTCCTCATTAGTTACGTGATCTACCCACCTTATCTTCAGCATTCTTCTGTAGCACCACATTTCGAAACCTTCTATTCTCTTCTTGTCCAAACTAGTTATCGTCCATGTTTCACTTCCATACATGGCTACACTCCATACAAATACTTTCAGAAACGACTTCCTGACACTTAAATCTATACTCAATGTTAACAAATTCCTCTTCTTGAGAAACACTTCCCTTGCCATTGCCAGTCTACATTTTATATCCTCTCTACTTCGACCATCATCGGTTATTTTACTCCCTAAATAGCAAAACTCCTTTACTACTTTAAGTGTCTCATTTCCTAAACTAATTCCCTCAGCATCACCCGACTTAATTTGACTACATTCCATTATCCTCGTTTTGCTTTTGTTGATGTTCATCTTATATCCTCCTTTCAAGACACTGTCCATTCCGTTCAACTGCTCTTCCAAGTCCTTTGCTGTCTCTGACAGAATTACAATGTCATCGGCGAACCTCAAAGTTTTTACTTCTTCTCCATGAATTTTAATACCTATTCCGAATTTTTCTTTTGTTTCCTTTACTGCTTGCTCAGTATACAGATTGAATAACATCGGGGAGAGGCTACAACCCTGTCTTACTCCTTTACCAACCACTGCTTCCCTTTCATGCCCCTCGACTCTTATAACTGCCATCTGGTTTCTGTACAAACTGTAAATAGCCTTTCGCTCCCTGTATTTTACCCCTGCCACCTTCAGAATTTGAAAGAGAGTATTCCAGTTAACATTGTCAAAAGCTTTCTCTAAGTCTACAAATGCTAGAAACGTAGGTTTGCCTTTTCTTAATCTTTCTTCTAAGATAAGTCGTAAGGTCAGTATTGCCTCACGTGTTCCAACATTTCTACGGAATCCAAACTGATCTTCCCCGAGGTTGGCTTCTACCAGTTTTTCCATTCGTCTGTAAAGAATTCGCGTTAGTATTTTGCAGCTGTGACTTATTAAACTGATAGTTCGGTAATTTTCACATCTGTCAACACCTGCTTTCTTTGGGATTGGAATTATTATATTCTTCTTGAAGTCTGAGGGTATTTCGCCTGTCTCATACATCGTGCTCACCAGATGGTAGAGTTTTGTCATGACTGGCTCTCCCGCGGCCGTCAGTAGTTCAAATGGAATGTTGTCTACTCCCGGGGCCTTGTTTCGACTCAGGTCTTTCAGTGCTCTGTCAAACTCTTCACGCAGTATCTTATCTCCCATTTCGTGTTCATCTACATCCTCTTCCATTTCCATAATATTGTCCTCAAGTACATCGCCCTTGTATAAACCCTCTATATACTCCTTCCACCTTTCTGCCTTCCCTTCTTTGCTTAGAACTGGATTGCCATCTGAGCTCTTGATATTCATACAAGTGGTTCTCTTCTCTCCAAAGGTCTCTTTAATTTTCCTGTAGGCAGTATCTATCTTACCCCTAGTGAGACAAGCCTCTACATCCTTACATTTGTCCTCTAGCCATCCCTGCTTAGCCATTTTACACTTCCTGTCGATATCAATTTTGAGACGTTTGTATTCCTTTTTGCCTGCTTCATTTACTGCATTTTTATATTTTCTCCTTTCGTCAATTAAATTCAATATTTCTTCTGTTACCCAAGGATTTCTATTAGCCCTCGTCTTTTTACCTACTTGATCCTCTGCTGCCTTCACTACTTCATCCCTCAGAGCTACCAATTCTTCCTCTACTGTATTTCTTTCCCCCATTCCTGTCAATCGTTCCCTTATGCTCTCCCTGAAACTCTCTACAACCTCTGGTTCTTTCAGTTTATCCAGGTCCCATCTCCTTAAATACCCACCTTTTTGCAGTTTCTTCAGTTTCAATCTGCAGTTCATAACCAATAGACTGTGGTCAGAATCCACATCTGCCCCTGGAAATGTCTTACAATTTAAAACCTGGTTCCTAAATCTCTTTTGTAGTTAAAATAATTAATCCGTTCTTTGTCGGGATCGTCATTGTAAGGGTTATGTTGCGACAGCATTTTGTTATGATTTTGCACGTAAAATCAGTGGTTTGAACTTATGTTTCTAATGAGGACACTACGTTCCTTTCAGTCCACCAGAATGAGGTTAATCAAGTGGTGCTTTCAGCACATATAATGTTTGACAACTTTGTATCACAGTGAGCTTTCGTTTATTAATTTACGTTGATTTTCTTGCATATTATTCAACGGTTTTTCTTTGTGATATGGGTATTAGCCATTGCCTATCAGGCAGCCATGTTGTTGCAGCCGTTTTAACAAAGAGAAAGCACTTTCATGTATTTGACTCAGCATAGACCTACGATCGAATGAACAGTGTGCAATATTTAAATATGCTTTCCACTGGATTTCTTTTATTTTTTTTCGTTTTATCTTGCTTGGTATTGTCTCCTTGCTGCCACTAAAGGACAACTATACGGAGAAAGGACTATCAGCTTCTGAAGTTAGTTAAGGATAGGATTTACGTCTGTTCCATGTGCTGTTTTGCTAATAGCCGAAGAGTTCATAATTTTTCCGTTGACTTCCAATCACCCATATGGTGTTGTACTCAGTCTTGTGTATTTTTCACTGCTTGACCCAAACCCGCCCTGTATGATATCTCGTGCTTATGAACTCATTGTACCCGCTAAATCTATTCAGACCTCCCGTAGCCATGTTATGTTGCATGTATGATTGTTAGAAACAGTAGTATTAACTATTGGATGAGTGGCATGAGTATGAAGGTTACCTGTGAGAAGCATATTAATCACTGTAGCAACATGTTTCCTCTCCCATCCGTTGCACAGTAAATTACGAGACAACTTAGGTATACATGTTGAGCGCACACAGTGTATGAAGTACGTTGTTTTGTTTTGTTCTCTGAATTTTGGACAAAATGTAATAAATTGTATCTTAAACTGTTCACGCTACTTATTTCACTCACCTGATACCACCTGATGAAATCCTGAAGATTTCATCAGGTGCGATCACGCGAGTGAGATAAGTAGGATGGTTTAATTATGCCCACAGCTCGTGGTCTTGCGGTAGCGTTCTCGCTTCCCGCGCACGGGGTCCCGGGTTCGATTCCCGGGGGTCATGGATTTTTCCTGCCTCTAGATGACTGGGTGTTGTTGTGTCGTCCTTATCATCATTTTTCCCCATTACGGTCGGAGGAAGGCAATGGCAAACCAACTCCACTAGGACCTTGCCTAGTACAGCGGTGCGGGTCTCCTGCATCGTCCCCTTCGCTCCAAGGAGTATGGGATATCATCATCAATTAAATTATAATCTCACGTAGAACATTTTGTCAGACCGTGTTGCAGACATTAGCATTCAGCTATTTCCTTCGGTTGCTTGTTCCATCCGATTGCATTATCCATTGTGTTAAGTTATTTAATTCTAGACTAAAATAATAAATTATTTAAATAAATTATTTAAATAAATTCTCGGTGTGACCGCCTATTAATTATCAACAAACTATGAATCAAAGAAAGTACCGACATTGTGAGCACTTACAGAAAACTCAAGACACACTGGCAGACTTATGATTAATAAAACTGGTTGACAAACAGTAAACTTATAACTATATCTGTCCAACCTCGCCCCTGTTCAAATATACACATAGTGATTGTAAGCTTTCATCATCATTAAGTTGACCTAATATTTTAAGGAGGAAAAAGCACACTTGCAAAACATCTGACCAAACACTGGTCCCTGTGCAAAAATTTGGGCCGTAATGAGTTATGAGAATCTGAACGGACAGCTTTTAAACATGCGGCACATCAGTTACCACCCGCTCCACCACACTAGTGTCATTTAATGCCCAACCGCGAAGTACCGTACAGTGAAGTAAGACGTTTGTGAGCCACTGTCTGCACATTGGCGACGTGCTTTGGTCTTTGGGACAAAGTGCGTTGTTTCTAATTTGTAGTTAACACCAGTGATCTCTTTGTTTTGAATATTTTTATATTGCGATTAAAAAAACGTCGTGCATATGCATGGAAAGTGTAAGTCTGTTATTAAAGAAGTGGCGTATCACTATTCATTTATTAACATCGCTGTTGCGCATTATTTTCTTTGGATTTTAAAGTTGAGACTGTTAAAGTGAAGTACATTTGCAGCACATGCCCTATACTTCAACGGAATTGACATGATTCAATTGTAGACTGAAACTCATCAACGTAATTCCATAATAACTAGCTAAGAACACGGCGTTGCTCGGTTAAGTATTTAAGTCAATCCTCTATTAATCAATTTCCTGCTTCCTCCTCTCTCTGGCCATCTCCTCCTTCGCACCCCCCCCCCCTCGGCCATCTCCTCTAACCCCCCAATCCCACATCACCAGGTCCCCAGGATCCCCTGCCCCCTCTCTATGCACCTCCTTCTCCCTCTATATCCGTCCATCTCATCCTCCTCCTTTCTCTGTTCATTTCCCCCTACCCTCTTTCACTTCCTCCTCCTTCTCCTTCCGTTTCTCAATTTGTCCATTTTCTTCTCCCCACTGTTTCTCCATGTTATCGGTCCCAGCCCAATAGGATGTTGCTGGTTCTTACAGTATTTCTTTCCATATAGTAATTAAATATGTGTACCAAATTTAGTTGAAATCGAGTCCGGGGTTAGGAGGAGCTATTTAGCCGTGGCTTTGTCTTCGTAAGTGCATGCCGCATATATCTGACATACGTTTAACATATTTCACACGTGTTTATACACATATATTGTTGCCAACAGCATCTGAATACGTCTTTAGAAGGCCAAAACGGTTATGATTGAGTGATAAATAGTGACTGAATCAAAAATAGAAACTAATATCCTATAAAAAGATAACAATGAGTCACTAACTATCTTCATAGACGATATGTCTCTTTTTTTAAAAATAGGTTTATTCAGTTTGATTTCGAAAGCCACAGAAAAACAGTTCTAAAATATTGTTAAAGTAATATTTAACGTTTTCATGCTTGACACTGACATTACATACTAATATTAATTACCACTTTTCGCGTAAGTTTTATGTATTCTCGATCCCGATTTCGTGTGTGTCCACCTTCCCCCTCGTCTTCACTCTTCACCGTCCCGCGAATAGGAGAGCTCTGGTTGTTACTCCACTGTACAGTACTTGGCGTTCGGGCATTAGGCAGCTGCCATGGAGTGGACACGGCAGGCGAAATATTAAAACCGGTACTTTCAGATGGAGTGCACTATCAAAATTATATTCCAAACTTTAGCGTGTGACTGATTGCTGGGGCAGATATCTTGCAAGAGTGCTTTACTCTCCTTAAAATATGAGGTCATGCTTGTGATGTCTCCTCGTTAGTACGTAAGTAACGAAGCAACAAGACGCCTACCTAAGCCAAATGGCGGTGTGCTGATGCTGTTAACAACAGGCTATAATAGTTGACAGTATTTGTGAATTTTTGGATGACCAACATTAAGAATCACGTCGGAGAACTGTGATTTTTGATAGGAGGTGATAGTTGCTGACGATATTACAGCTCAGTCGGCAAGAGCATTGCCTGCGAAGAGCAAAATTCGACATTCGAGCTCCGCTTCGGAAAACTGAATTTGGCAGGAAGTCTCATGCCAGTGCATGCACCGGCGTATAATGAAAGATTCATTCTCGATGAAACGTGAGTTGCGTCGGTCATGTGTGGTGGGGTTCAACCCGCCCGCCACCCAGTGTCTGCATCGGCGCCGCGCCGAGCTCCCAGCCTGCGTGTGGCGGCGTGGCGTGGAGCGGCGCGGCACGGCCAGTGCGGGCTCGGCAGGCGCGTTAATATCTTATTGTTTTCGCATTTAGCGGCACCGCACGCCGTATCGATCGCCTGCGCGGCCGGCCGCCGGCGCGCCTACGCCGCCCCGCGAGTGGCCGCCTGCGGGCCGTTCTGGCCACGCGACGTGTCGCTGCTCGCGCTCGTGGCTCGTGTCACCGTCCCGCACACCTCAGAACGACAGCACAGCAATTTCGATTCTGGAAAACGAACAACATACCACAGTAGGCGGGAGGGGGACTCGCAGTGTTCGCTGACACTGTGCTATTAGAGCGACTCAGCAACCTAGACTTTATAGTCAGGCACCTCAAGAGTCATATGGACTAAAGTCACTCAGTGGTACGTTGTCTAGAAGGTGAAAATAAGTTCTAAAGAACCCAAACTTCCCAACGGCCAATTGACTGTTGGTGGCACGTACTTGACCTGTATGACTCACAATAGGGATCGGAGATCGAAAAAGAGTTCAATATTCGACATAGTCAAATTAGCCCTACTGAATACCGATACGGACTACTAATCAAATGAAAAATATCGATATTGCAATATATCAGTGCCAAAAATTTAGTTTCAAGAACTGTCACGCTTGCGTTTTGTGAATTAATAAAATAGTGTGGAGAAATAAATGTAACTAGCTGACCCGGTGAACTCTGTTCCGCCTTAAAGCCAATAAATAATAAGATTTTGGATGTTAAGATCAATTTTTTATTAGGAAATCAAATAAAAAAATTAATTATTTTAAAAATTCTTTATTCTTTATGTTTTTCGGTGAATAGCTACCACTCTTCGATCAAATACTTTGTGATACACGATATTTCTTGCTTTATTATCAGGTGCAAGAACGAACAACGCAGATGGTCTTCCGACCCATGAACATGCCACATATAATTGATCATGTGAAAAACATGGATATTCCAGATTTAAACCACAAACTTTCAAGGATTGGCCTTGTGATTTGTTAATGGCCATGGCGAATGCAAGACGGATCGGAAACTGAATTCTTTTAAACTCAAGCGGCATATAGGTTGGGATCAGCGGGATGCTCGGAAGGAGAACTTCCTCACCTTCGAATTTTCCTTTGAGTATCGTCGCGTAAATAACATTGTTCATCAATTTACTTACCACCAAACGCGTACCGTTGCACAGTTTTGGTTGCTTTATGTTTCGAAGCATGATTACTACAGGGCCAACTTTTAGGCGTAAATTGTGCGGTGGTAAGCCAGGCACATTCAAGGAAGTTAAAAATTCAATTGGATAGTTGGTGGCTTCATCTTCATTTGTTACACAGTCAATAGATTTGAATGAATTCATTTTACCAATGATCTCATTCTGAATTATGTAGTTTAGATCATCTGTATCCTTCTTGCATTACGGCATTGTCGACAAATATGCGATCATCTTGGTCGCGGCATTGTTAATGAAGATTCAAAGAAAATACAAATTATTTCTTTAAATTTTTAGTTAATGATATATACTGATACTTAACCAAAGAAGTTTAGCAGTCATCTGCGTTTTGTTATTCCATGTCAGATGCGTTTTTGTTATACCACGTTTTATAGTGACGTTTAGCTGACATTTGCGTTTTGTTATTCCATGCCAGATGCGTTGTTGTTATACCACGTCTTATAGCGGTCGAACGATATAAAAAGTATCCTATGTCCGTCTCCTCGTTCTAAGCTACCTGTCCACCAATTTTCAGCCAAATCGGTCCAGCCGTTCATCATTTTACATTTAAATAAACAGTTTTACGAAAAAAATTAAAAAAGTAATACTATAGAAAAAAGAAGTAGACAGGAAAAATAGATACGCAAATCATTCAAAATATAGGTTATATCAATGAAAAAACTATCAAACTCAAAACATATTTTATAAGGAACTTAAAAAAGTCAATTTATTGGTATGATTTGCTATCAATCTATTTCTTTGAACAGAAATCGTTTGATTTAGAAGCACCCACATACCACTTTTGATAGCCATTTCCCTTCCTTCTCACTGTAAAGTCACTAATATAAACGCACAGCAATGAAGGAACAACTACGAGAAAGGGGCGTTTGAGAATTACATTCTAAACATTTTAGCAACCTCACTTTCAGTAAGAGAAGTTTACGAAAACACAAAATTTACAACAGTTACAATTTCCCTAAGAACTTCAACGTAAAAAAACAGTATATTCCGTTATATGGTGTAAATATTTCAGTATTGAAAAGAAACTAGAGTTTTCTCTATTTTGAGTTAGTTGATAATAATAATAATAATAATAATAATATACAAGTATGCACTACAAAATGTACTGGAGAATGATGAATACAAATTATACTGGAACAGAACCATTATAACAGATAAAACACCACCACATAACAAACCTGACATCATACTCACCAATAAAAAGAAGAAATCAACACAACTGATCGAAATATCCATACCCAATACAACAAATATACATAAGAAAAGAGGAGAAAAAATTGAAAAATATATCCAACTGGCTGAGGAAGTCAAGTACATGTGGCATCAGGATAAAGTTGACATTATACCAATTATACTATCAACTACAGGAGCCATACCACACAATATCCACCAGTACATCAACGCAATACAGCTACATCCAAACTTATATATACAACTACAGAAATCTGTAATTATTGATACATGTTCAATTACCCGAAAGTTCCTAAATGCAATGTAACATATACCATACAGTTAAAAGGAAGTCACACTTGATCAAGGTTTGCGTCACTTTCCATTTTTAACCAGACCTAAGGTCTGATAAAGGAAAGAAGATAATAATAATAATAACCACATATAATCATCACAGAATATCTATATTACTGCAGTATCAGCTGGACAAAAATCGATTAAAATTATTGTGTAACAGATTCCGTTGTATAGGTACTTCAATATATAGCTGTCTGATAGTTCACAAGCAGATCACACGACAATCGGATTTTGGTAATTTTTTATATTTATGGAATGTCAAGTTCAGAGTGCAAATATCAGTCCTCCAAATCATTACAGGAACTCTCAAAAATTCTGAGTAAAGTCGATTTTAAAATTTTATGACCATACTTAATAATTTTTGTTTTATTATAAACTCAGTGACAGACCACAAAAACTTATTAAATCAACTGACTGATTTCAATCAACGACGACCATCTTCAGACATGAGTAAACCAAGTACACATTTCGTGTCATTGCGTGTACAAATGTTACAGCACATTAATCAACCATATAAGCTTCATTACAAAACCTTCTGAGTAATATGGACTTCATCACACCATACAGGTTCACGCTTTCAGGACACTAAGTATGTCTCGTCTCCTTAAAGTGTAAACATGTGTGGCATAATGAAGCCCATGGACTAAGAATTTAACGGGCCGGGATGGCTGAGCGGTTCTAGGCGCTTCAGCCTGGAACCGCGCGACAGCTACGGTCGCAGGTTCGAATCCTGCCTCGGGCATGGATGTGTGTGATGTCCTTAGGTTAGTTAGGTTTAAGTAGTTCTACGTTCTAGGAGACTGATGACCTCAGAAGTTGTCTCATAGTGCTCAGAGCCATTTGAACAATTTGAGCTAAGAATTTATGATCGTGTGACGAAGCTTATATGGCTGATTAACGTGACTCTACCAAGTACATGCGCTGTGACACAAATTGTTCAGTGTACAGTATTTACGTAGATCTGAAGAAGGTCGTCATTAATCGAAATAATTACCTGGATAATACACTTTTATGGTCCGTGATTGGATTTGTAATAAAATAAATATTCCCTGCATAGCTGTGGAAACTTACTGGGAATATGTCGCAACTCCATAAAGTAAAGCTAATTTTTTGACAAGAAGAGTACTTGCGCTTACCTGCCAGTTGGGACCCTCTATCCAATTTCCAACCGATTCAAACTTTAAACAATAGTGCATGTTCTACGAGCTTTTATGTGAAGTGTGAAATACACAAAGATGAACAAAAATCGGAGCAGTTGAGACTAACAATCACTGGATTGAGTCTCGTTCAGTTGGAATACCTATGTCCTTTAAACATAAAATTCGTCATGTACATATTACTTGACACACCTTCAGTTGTTATTTTTATGAAACATGCGCGTCTTCTTATTAGTAATTACATATCATACACAAAACTTAAGTTTAAATTGCCAATAAAAATTTTTAATTACCTAATTTTTATTAATAATTTTTAAGTAATGATGTTTAATGTTAAAGGAAAAGCCATTTAAAAATTACTTTTTTCCAGTTTTAGGGGTTCTAATGGAGGAAAGAAAGACAGGAAGATTAGGGTTTAACGTCCCATCGACATCGAGGTCTTGAAGATTTCAGGGTTCTGTACCTTAGTCGGTAGAAATGGATCTCTTCTTGTGCGTCTCTCTGCTTGTCTGTATGTTTGACTGTTAACCCCTCCCATCAAGAACGGGTAGAGGTATCAAGTTCAAATTTATGTCACATACTGTGTCATACTATCGCGTAAGGTCACCTGGCAGGGTGAAAAACTTAAGCTTCTAAATCAATAATATCAAAAGCTATAGCCATTTATGTAATATATTCCGATACTGGAAAGTCCACTCATAAAAATCTATAGGGTTCTTACCACGAAGCAAAGTTTCACAGCACAAGTAAAGGAATAACTTGGAAATTGTTTATTTGTAATTATGTAAAAAGAGCTAATTTGTTTGTATGCCATTCATTGCCCATATGTCTGTCTGCCTGTCGGTCTCTTAAGATCTTTTTCTCAGAAACGGGCTAAGGTACGAAGTTGTCAAAATTTAAGCTCCCTTGGCGGTGCAAATAATTTATGCTTCTAAGTCAACGCAGCAAAAGATACACCAATATATGTCACATAATTTGATTGTACTTGTATACATTTCGGTCCAGGTGGTGCACGTTCTATGAGCATTTGTGTGAAGGCGCATTCCTGGAGGTCAGCAGGATGCAAGATGGATTTTTAGTTAGACCACACTTTTTTTAGTCTCCTTTTTAACCTAGCCTTCCCTCTTAACTATATGAGAAGTCATCAGAAATAGCATGTGGTTATGATTCAGTTTTCAATTGTAGTTGTCCGATCGGATGTCGGGAGTACGTGAGGGACGCGTGTCACCGAAGTGGCGTCCAATAGTAAGATTTGCACCATGTGATTGAACAAGGCGAAATCATGATAGTAGCTATTATTGTCATCTATATACATAACTGACTTCGTGCGACACCTTCAGACCGTGAGTGCTACTCGCACCAGTCCGTTTTTTTATATACGTAACTCTTCACGCAAATACTCTTAGAACATGGACCTTTATCTAAGTATTTGTATTCCGCAGGAACCTCTGCCGAAGGAGCACATCGCTGGTGAACGCACAAGTGTTTCGGTGCAAACCGTTCATCGTACGTTGTTGAACAAGGAGCTCCGCAGCAGACTACCCCTACGTGTTCACATTTTGACCCACAGACACTGTCAGTTGCGATTGAAGTGGGTACGGGAACATCGGAATTCGACCTTCGGTCAGTGGAAACGTGACGGCTCTTCGGACGACTCACAAAAGGTCGATGGTCGTCTCGCAAACGCCGTCATCGAGGTGAACGCCGGTGCGAAACGTGCAGTGCGCCACTGACGCAGGCTGGGAGGGAGCTGTATTATGCTATGGGAGACATTCTCCCGCGCTTGCATGAGGCCTGTGGTAGTAATCCAAGGCGCGCTGACACCTGCGAACCATCTGGATCCCTTCATGCTTTATGTCTTCCCCGACGGCGATGTCGTCTTTCAGCAATATAATTGTCTTTGTCTCGGAGCCAGAACCGTGCTACAGTGGTTTGAGGAGCACTATAACGAACTCAAGTTGATGTCTCGGCGACCAAATTCGCCTGATATAAATCCTGTAGGACCGATCTAGGTCGCTATCGAGCGTACGCATATCAGCGGCTCGTTATTTACGAGAATTACATGACATAGACATCTAATGCCATATACCTTCACAGTCCTACCAACAAACTGTCGGATCTCTGATATGCAGAATCAGTGATGTATTTTATTCCAAAGATGGACAAACAAGCTATTAACCAGGTGATTATAATGTTTGGGCTCGTAAGTGTAGGCTTCACAATGTTGATTGAAATAATCTGTTTTAAATCCTGAAGGGTTTAGGGGTAAAACACAGGGAGCGAAGGGTTATTTCTCACTTGCACAGAAACCAAACAGCAATTATTAGGATCGAAGGAGGATAAAGAGAAGTAGTGGTTGAGAAGAGAGAGAGAATGCGTCGTCCCCAATAGTATGCAGTCTGTACAATGAGCAATTTTTGAGTGAGAGTTAAGGTTCACGGAAATGTTTGAGTTCTGCTGACGACATTGTATCTCCGTCAAAGACATGACTGGAAGAGCAACTGAGTGGAATGAACAGCTGTCTTGCAAAGTGGATGTAAAAAGAACTACAACAGAAGGGAAACAAGGATAATGGAATGAAGTCGATATAAATCAGGTGATGCTGAAGGAATTAGAGTATAATATGAAACACCTTTTAGTAGATAAGATTTGCTATTTGGGCAGCTAATAGCTGACGATACCCGAAGTACAGAAGATATGAAATTTCAACTAGCTGTAGCGTGAGAAACATTTCTGAAGAAGAGGCACTTGTTAAAAAAATGGTTCAAATGGCTCTGAGCACTATGGGACTTAATATCTGAGATCCTCAGTCCCCTAGAACTTAGAACTACTTAAACCTAACTAACCCAAGGACATCACACACATCCATGCCCGAGGCAGGATTCGAACCTGTGACCGTAGAGGAATTTTTTAATATCTAATATAAAGTGTTAAGAACTCTTTTTAAAATTTATTTGTCTGCATTGGACCCAGATGAGGTAAAAAGTAATTTGTAGTATAATTTGACTAAAACGTAGGACCAGTTGAAAAAACACATCTTGAGGCATGAAAGACTCGACCGTCTGATTGTAAAGTGTGGTGGCCACAAATCGTAGAGGGAGAGCAAAGGAATGAATACAGTCAACAGATTCAAATGGGTGTAGGCCGCAGCATTTTTCGGAGATCAAGGGGTTGGCACAAGGTAGGTATTGTAAAGAAACAAAATATTCCGGCTTACAACAAACGTTCTCCACTATATCCTCAACAGTCGCATAAGGCAACGTTTCTAGCACATTCTATCTGTCAAAACTTCCAGCGAAAATACATTAAATTTTGTATTAAAAACAAGTTTTTGGCACCACATTCTCATCGGGCCTGGTGCAGTCCTTGCCTTGCATCCGAAATGTTGGAAAATCGAAACCCGGTCGGACACCGGTGTATTTTAGTCCGCCTTTGACCTTGACTTCGATTCTCAATGACCTGAAGATTCTCTAGCAACTACATGTGGTTCAGTTTCCACGGTAAACTGTAAGTCGCTGTCCCATGAAGGGTTATGGGGGTGGATTAGTGACACGCAAGTCTTTGAAATGGCGTCCAATAAAAAGATTCGCGTCAACCTTTTGAGCTAAGTGAAATTACTGTTACCTTTTAGAATTCACAAGGCCAAATCACCCTGATTCAATTAATAAGAGACCCTCACACGAGCAGGAGCTGACACAATGGACAAACAGTCAATCTGAACACAGCTCATATTAACTCGTTTTTCTTATGTATAGGAAAGACAGAAGACAAACGGGCGAAACGCCCCTTGGAGCTTCTACAAGTAATAAAACGTTACGACTCATAATACACTATTCACCATGTCTGCAGCCACAGACAATGAAGCCGATAATGAGTGGAAGTAAAATGAACCGTTAGACAGCCGTATCTAGGGATTTCTTTGTTTCACAACCGGTTTTCCTGCATTAAAACAGCATCCTCAGGTGAGCTACGTATAAAGGAAAGGATCTCATGAACTACATGTCATCAGAATATGTTAAAAATATTTTTTTTAATTTTTAGTTTCTTCGAGAATATTAAGAAATTTTTAAAAATATTTTGTAGATCCAACGTACAGTACTTAAACAGGCAAAAAAATCAAAATTAAAATGTACTTTGCGACAACAGTGCCACATTAGCGCACCAAGACGTTGCCAACGTTCGTAGTCAAAAATAAAACCCCTGAAGAGGGGAAGTCTCGAAAATAAATAAAGCAGGACATCTGGGTGACTAGTGCAGTGGTGCACTACGACAAAAAAAAAAAAAGAAGAAAAAAACATATACGGGGTGTTCAAAAAGTCTCTCCGCAGTTCCGTATGATTGTTAGCCGCGCGTGCCGTATGACTGTTCGCCTGCTTGGGTTGTTCAACGAAACAATAAACGCACAACGATACTGCAGTGATATTATGTACCCATTCATAGGGGAACTTGTGTTAAGCGAAATACTGAACGGTTACTTTCAACCAGATGGTGCAACCGCGCATACAGCTCGCGTTTCGTCCCTGCTTGCTGATGTTTTTGGTGATCGCATAATTTCACATGGACTTTGGCCTCCACGATCGCCTGTCCTAACACCACCTGACATTTTCTTCTAGAGTGCAGCGAAAGCAACTGTATATAAAAACCGTACATAATCCATCGATGAATTGAAACTTCAATATCCACTTTCACTGCTGCTGTTACAGAAGAAATGCTATAGCTTGTGTTTGGAAACATGATTAGACGACCTGAATTGTGTATTCAACAACAGGGGGAACACTTTCAATAGTTAATGTGAAAATTTGTAAGTAAAATGAATATTCAATAAATTAATAACTTGTATTTTGCTGAGTTTCATTTCACTATATTCACTGCGGCATACGTCACGCGCGGCTAACAATAGTACCTGCCTGCGGAGAGACTTTTTGAACACCCCGTGTAAGTAACCGAACGTACCCTACAGAGTGTCGACATTTTACGTTGACCTGCTCGATCACCAGATCTGTCTCCAATCGATGTATTAATCTGTGCCTCTAGCGAGAAAAGTAACAAAACTCTTTCCCCCAGAATTTTTCTGACACCCTCACATTAGTATGAATAAATATCAGGACCGTAAGGCTGACTGAGCAGCAAGCTGATAAGCGTATCGGTTTGGAATCCGTGATATGGAGGACGTTAAATCAAGACTGCAAAATACTGACGCAGCTACAGACGACTTCCATAACTTGAAGTAATATGACCTCGTGATGACTGGGTGTTGTGTGCTGTCCTTAGGTTAGTTAGGTTTAAGTAGTTCTAAGTTCTAGGGGACTGATGACCATAGAAGTCCCGTAGTGCTCAGAGCCATTTGAAACATTTTTTTGAAGTAATATGAAACGAGAACCTATACACACGCTATGGTTGTTGCAAGGGTAGAGCACGTAAATCGGTCGAATGGATACTAACATGGAAAGGTGACATATGATGGGAGGCGCTAGGGAGTGACGGTAACGCCGCCACATAAAGTAAACGAGACGGTACATTTGAATGAGGAATCCTGGGGTGCTCCTAACAGTGAAAGTATGTATCCAAAGCCATAATAACAAAAAAGTTAAAGATAACAACTGCTCATTCGAAGAAAGGTAAATATCATGATGAAAAAAGTAAAACACATAAAAATAAGTAGACTCACAAAGTAGATGAAATTAGAATCCTCTTTTTAGACAATCAAAGTTATTCAAAATTCTACAGTGCTTTAGTCCTATCTGGTTATTTAGAACGTACAATGGAAGGCTGTTCTTACAACATCTACATCTACATTTACATTTACATTTATACTCCGCAAGCCACCCAACGGTGTGTGGTGGAGGGCACTTTACGTGCCACTGTCATTACCTCCCTTTCCTGTTCAGGTTGCGTATGGTACGCGGGAAGAACGACTGCCGGAAAGCCTCCGTGCGCACTAGAATCTCTCTAATTTTAAATTCGTGATCTCCTCGGGAGGTATAAGTAGGGGGAAGCAATATATTCGATACCTCATCCAGAAACGCACCCTTGTTGTTGTTGTGGTCTTCAGTCCTGAGACTGGTTTGATGCAGCTCTCCATGCTACACTATCCTGTGCAAGCTTCTTCATCTCCCAGTATCTACTGCAACCTACATCCTTCTGAATCTGCTTAGTGTATTCATCTCTTGGTCTCCCTCTACGATTTTTACCCTCCACACTGCCCTCTAATGCTAATTTGGTGGTTCTACCAACCGATCCCTTCTTCTAGTCAAGTTGTGCCACAAACTTCTCTTCTCCCCAATCCTATTCAATACCTCCTCATTAGTTACGTGATCTACCCACCTTATCTTCAGGATTGTTCTGTAGCACCACATTTCGAAAGCTTCTTTTCTCTTCTTGTCCAAACTAGTTATCGTCCATGTTTCACTTTCATACATGGCTACACTCCATACAAATACTTTCAGAAACGACTTTCTGACACTTAAATCTATACTCGATGTTAACAAATTCCTCTTCTTGAGAAACGCTTTACTTGCTATTGCCAGTCTACATTTTATATCCTCTCTACTTCGACCATCATCAGTTATTTTACTCCCTAAATAGCAAAACTCCTTTACTACTTTAAGTGTCTCATTTCCTAATCTAATTCCCTCAGCATCACCCGACTTAATTTGACTACATTCCATTATCCTCGTTTTGCTTTTGTTGATGTTCATCTTATATCCTCCTTTCAAGACACTGTCCATTCCGTTCAACTGCTCTTCCAAGTCCTTTGCTGTCTCTGACAGAATTACAATGTCATCGGCGAACCTCAAAGTTTTTACTTCTTCTCCATGAATTTTAATACCTACTCCGAATTTTTCTTTTGTTTCCTTTACTGCTTGCTCAATATACAGATAGAATAATATCGGGGAGAGGCTACAACCCTGTCTTACTCCTTTCCCAACCACTGCTTCCCTTTCATGCCCCTCGACTCTTATAACTGCCATCTGGTTTCTGTACAAACTGTAAATAGCCTTTCGCTCCCTGTATTTTACCCCTGCCACCTTCAGAATTTGAAAGAGAGTATTCCAGTTAACATTGTCAAAAGCTTTCTTTAAGTCTACAAATGCTAGAAACGTAGGTTTGCCTTTTCTTAATCTTTCTTCTAAGATAAGTCGTAAGGTCAGTATTGCCTCATGTGTTCCAACATTTATACGGAATCCAAACTGATCTTCCCCGAGGTCGGCTTCTACCAGTTTTTCCATTCGTCTGTAAAGAATTCGCGTTAGTATTTTGCAGCTGTGACTTATTAAACTGATAGTTCGGTAATTTTCACATCTGTCAACACCTGCTTTCTTTGGGATTGGAATTATTATATTCTTCTTGAAGTCTGAGGGTATTTCGCCTGTCTCATACATCGTGCTCACCAGATGGTAGAGTTTTGTCATGACTGGCTCTCCAGAGGCCATCAGTAGTTCCAATGGAATGTTGTCTACTCCCGGGGCCTTGTTTCGACTCCGGTCTTTCAGTGCTCTGTCAAACTCTTCACTCAAATTAATTATTGGTAACGCACCCTTATCAACAATTAATTTTATATGATCATTCCACTTCAAATCATTCCGTACGAATACTCCCAGATATTTTACAGAAGTAACTGCTACCAGTGTTTGTTCCGCTATCATATAATCATACAATAAAGGATCCTTCTTTCTATGTGTTCGCCATACATTACATTTGTCTATGATAAGGGTCAGTTGCCACTCCCTGCACCAAGTGCCTATCCGCTGCAGATCTTCCTGCATTTCGTTGCAATTTTCTAATGCTGCAACTTCTCTGTATACTACAGCATCATCCGCGAAAAGCCGCATGGAACTTCCGACACTATATACTAGGTCACTTATATATATTGTGAAAAGCAATGGTCCCATAACACTCCCCTGTGGCACGCCAGAAATTCGGTTACTTCAAGGACGGCTCCGAGCCAGATGCCCTGTAGCGTGCATTCCACTCACACCCCAACCATCGCCTCTTGCTACTTCAGTGGTGTCAACGGAGTGTTCATTGGAGTTCAGGGTGGAGGTCTGACGTGTTTTCTGATGAATGCTAGTACTGCCTCGGTGCCTGTGATGGCCTTTTGTTCGTTAGAAGGAAGCTATCTGAGGGCCTACAACCAAATCCTGTTTGTGCTAGGTACACTGGAGCTAAATAAGCTGGAGTTATGGTCCCGCATGCGATTTCGTATGACAGGAGGTGCACTCTCATGGTTTTTTCCACTCACGCTGACCTCAAAAATGCTTGTCAGTCTGATGATTCGACCTGTTGTGGTGCCATTCATGAACAGTTTTCTAGGGGGTGTTTAGCAACAGGATAACGTTCGCCGACATACCGCTGTTGTAACTGAACGTACCCTACACAGTGTCGACATCTTTCGTTGGCCTGCTCGATCACCAGATCTGTCTCCAATCGATGCATTATCCGTCCCTGTGTTTTCGATCAAATGCAAGAGACATGGAACTCCATCCCACAAACTGACATCCGACATCTGTGCAGAAAAATGCATGCACCTTTGTGTGTTCGCATTCAAGATTCTGAGGGCTACACCGGTTATTGATTTCCCAGCATTTGACATTTTCACAGAATTATCTCGTGTAGTGAGCAAGCAGTAAAGGAAACGAAAAGAAAAATTTGGAGTAGGAATTAAAAACCATGGAGAAGAAATAAAAACTTTGAGGTTCGCCAATGGCATTGTAATTGTGTCAGAGACAGCAAAGGACCTGGAAGAACAGCTGAACGGAATGGATGGTGTCTTGAAATGAGGATATAAGATGAACATCAGCAAAAGCAAAACAAGGATAATGGAATGAAGTCAAATTAAATCGTGTGATGCTGCGGGAATTAGATTAGGAAATGAGAGAGTAGTAAATGAGTTTTGCTATTCGGGGAGCAAAATAACTGATGATTGTCGAAGTAGAGAGGATAAAAAATGTAGACAATGGCAGGGAAAGCGTTTCTGAGGAAGAGAAATTTGCTAACATCGAGTATAGATTGAAGTGTGAGGAAGCCGTTTCTGAAAGTATTTGAATTTTAGTGTAGCCATGTATGGAAATGAAACGTGGACGGTAAATAGTTCGGACAAGAAGAGAATAGCAGCTTTCGAAATGTGGTGCTACAGAAGAATGCTGAAGATTAGATGGGTAGATCACATAACTAATGAGTAGGTATTGAATAGAATTGGAAAGAAGAGAAATTTGTGGTACAACTTGACAAGAAGAAGGGATCGGTTGGTAGGGCATGTTCTGAGGCATCAAGGGATCACCAATTTAGTATTGGAGGGCAGCGTGGAGGTTAAAAATGGTAGAGGGCGACCAAGAGATGAATACACTAAACAGATTCAGAAGGATGTAGGTTGCAGTTGGTACTGGGAGATAAAGAAGCTTGCACAGGATAGTGTAGCATGGAGAGCTACATCAAACCAGTCTCTTGGGTGAAGACCACAACAACAACATCTTGTGTTGTGTTGTAATGTTAATCATTTAAACAAAAATATCCCCGTATTTTCATTCTTTATCTTTTGGTGTTGTGATTTTTTTCCATCAGTGCATGGAAATGTGTTTAGTCACCCCACTAAATTCCGAAACAGATTTTGACTTTCCTTGCCATAATTTGGTCCTTTCAATCTTTTTTCTAGTTAGAATTTTTAATTATACAACGATTCTTACATTGCGGTACTGCCTCAAGCAACAGCTTACAGAGCACTAGGATTGTAACTAATATCCGGTGCCACGGCTTGTGGTAACTTGTTAGAACATAATGATGGTGCGTATAGAAGATCAGTGGAGTGAGGAACGGACCGCTACCTGAGACGCTTCGTTACAAGCTGCTCTATTGGCCGGGGATGACAGGAGTACATCAGTTACTGCTTGTTCTCGTGGCAGTCAGCCGGCTCTTAGACAAGATGCAGCCAGTATCTTCGTGTAACAATATTTTTAATACGAGTGCGTTATGAAAAGTATTTTTATGTGAAAACTCGTAAAGCTTTTTAAATAAAACAAATGCTATTAGCATTTGTTTTATCTTTCTCTTCATGTTTACATATTTATTTCTCTACATAATCGCCCGGGTGACGAAAGCATTTGTTCCAAGGAGAGATCAGTTTGTTGATACCGACACTGTGGAATGCTTTACTTCATTGATGGATCCACAACCTGACCCCTGATTGCACCACTCCATCACTATCACAGTGAAGTCTTCGACGGTGTTCTCTAAGCTTTGGATACAGGTGAAAATCGGATGGAACCAAGTCGGGACTGTAAAGAGGTTGATCGCTGACAGTAAACCCAAGGCGTCGGATTGTTGCAGATAGCGCAGCTCTCGTTATGTTGAGGGAGAGGGTGCTCCATGTATGGACGAAGTGTTCGAATTCGAAACTCCATTACTCACACGCCGACATAGTTTCGTTGCACAACACATGTAACTAGCTACAATTTAGAGCCTTAGCACAAGGCTGAAAATATGTAGACCTGAAGAGTAACGACAGAATATTAATAAAGTTAGTTTTACTATCAATGCCTTGAGATATTTCACACAAAAATATTGGTGGTAGTGCTCTTCAGCGCATTCTTGTATTTCCGTTTCCGAATTAATTAAAATAATTAATATTAGAAACGTGTATCCGTAAGTTTCATGGCGATTATTTTCAAGAAATTAGCCGTCATGGCGTTCCTATTTTATGTTTTTATTAATGATAGTCGACCACATTTCTGTCAAAATCAATACTTTGGCAATGTACAGTACAGCTTCGCTAACAACTGCGAGGGAAATCATCAGACAAAGTGGGAGAAGGCCTAAATGCATACTCAAGAGGTTAATTTAAGCGCGGCGTAAGCTCAGTGATCTGCTTTTGTTTGGCGTATCAACACCAGCGCAGAGATAAGTGTTCACGGGCGAAACGTGAGAAGGATGTTCAAACATTCTGTAGACATGCAATTAAAAACAAAGTGGATGTTTACTGATTTCTTGATGAGTTGCTTGTCATCAACGGGAGAGACTGGAAGAGAAATGGATGGAGTAAAAAACGAAAATGAGCTGTTGAGTTTTTAATTCCAGCGATGAGAATTTTGTTTCATAAAAGGGACATATACAAGATCACTGTCGTATATATGCAATGACTTAAATATGCTTTTTGGGAATAATTACAATGAGTGCAATCCGACAATTTTGAAAATTGAGCCAAATGTGGCATTGAATCCTCGATCGCTTAGTATGATCATTGTCGTAAGCTGCACTGTAATGCTACTCATGTGGAAAGCAAATGAATCACTTTACTGAGTCAAACCCAATGAATATTGAACTGAGCCTCTGTTTCGTTACCTGAACTCAGTAGTTGAATGCGCCTAACCTTGTGGACGGGGCAGTGTATTCTTACCAGCCAAAATCGAAGCCAGCAAAACTTAGAACCGAAGGCAGGAACCCGAAAGCTCCCATCCGGATCTTCACCGCAGAAGTATGCCGCTCAGGCTGAGAATATGGGCGAGAATGCAGAGTCTGCACTGGATTGCCATTTCACTTCTCTCCAGCTCACCCCAAAGACTCGCGGTCCTCTACATTCCTAGAAGTTAAGTTCATCTTCCTTCAATCAGGGAATTTGTTCGATTTAGGCAATATAAAAAAATAGTTAAACCCCCTCTCATCCGCAATATTACAACAGCGACCAATGAACGGAAGCCTGCTGGCCTGTTCTCCCACCAAACACCTTTTTAATATTGCCGGCCAATCACTTCGAAGCAGCCTACAATAAACTTCCCAGACTGTGACAGCAAGGCGCATAGGCTATACATCAGATGCCCAACTGGCAACTGTAAAGTAACATTCCCACGAGCTACCAGACAAGTTTACCAGCAGTTCGTGCTGCTGAACTGTGTCTACCTTCTGTTACATCTGGTTGCTTTTCGCTCTGAGAACAGATGGTCGTCAAAACTGCAGACTGCTCTCCGAAGTGAAACATTTGGGAAACAAACTATGACATTCACTAGCGCTCTCAAACAGAAAGAACACCGTGCGATGCCGCTGCCTCGGGGACCTCGGCTCCACATACCAACAGGAGTATACAGTGAACAGACAGTTCCTGGACGCTTTAACAAAACCGAAGTACGAAATGGGGAGGTACGTCAGATAATCTGGCGTCGTCCTCTCGTCAGCTGTTCCTCTAATACCTCCAAATACGCCGCCGAACGGGCCGAACGGGCCTTTAGCCCAGACCACCATACCAAAAAATGGTTCAAATGGCTCTGGGCACTATGGGACTTAACATCGGAGGTCATCAGTCCCCTAGACTTAGAACTACTTAAACCTAAGGACATCACACAATCCATGCCCGAGGCAGGATTCGAACCTGTGACCATAGCAGCCGCGTGGTTCCGGACTGAAGTGCCTAGAACCGCTCGGCTACCACGGCCGGCGGCCACCAAACCAGAATTGAATATCTCATAAGAATCCAGTACTGATCGAAAATGAATAGTATGCCACTCAACATGTTAGTATTGCAGCAAGCATCTATCTCATATTGTTTATGTATATAGACTGAAGTAGCGAGTGAAAATTTGTGCCAGGGCCGGGAATCGAAACCGGGTCTCCTGCTTCAAATGGTTCAAATGGCTCTGGGAACTATGGGACTTAACATCGGAGGTCATCAGTCCCCTAGACTTAGAACTACTTAAACCTAAGGACATCACACACATCCATACCCGAGACAGGATTCGAACCTGCGACTGTAGCGGTCGCGCGGTTCCAGACTGTAGCGCCTAGAACCGCTCGGCCACACCGGCCGGCTTCTCCTGCTTCGCTCGTCGCTTCAGTCTGTATGCATAAAATCTTATCTGTATGAGACCAGCAAAGACTCTGAAAGTGTGTCACTCCATACGTGTTAAAAAATTTGAGAAACGCGATATCACAAGCATTACTCAAGGAGGACTTCATTACACCCTGAATTACGTCAAACAACTTAATAAAAGGTGAAACGGTGGTCAGGGACTATTCTGCCGCATTGGTATACAATCCAGTCCAGTATCTCATTCAGAAAGAGCCTGAAAATTTTTACAGAGTTCAGTGACAAGATGATGCGCCGGAGCAGCTGCGGAAATTTATTTGCATTACCTTAATTAATTTTCTGGTTGATGAGATACTAACAAACATCACAACATCCCGTGATCCAGTGATCATAGTTACAGCAGCAGTTAAAGAGCGTCAGAGAGACTCCATCACTATGAGCACGACGCAAGGTGAGACATGAATTTTCCTGTGATTTCTACAACACCACTATCTTCGTTTCGCAATGTTTGATAACAGCATTATGTACAAACTGTTGTGTAAGCTTTGATAGAGGTTTAAGAACTGTAATCAACATTCCTGAAGAAAGTTCTTCTACTGCATATGTTTACAATTTCACCAATGGTCTAGGGGTAGCATCTGTGACTGGTAATCAAAACGTATTCGGTCCCAGGTTCTAAGCTACCGATTGCTTAAATTTGGAATAAAAATCACTATTAATGGCGGCCGAAGATTTCTGGTAGAAGAAGGCATCCTCATTCTGCCAACTGCCTTGTCAAAGAGGGGGCCGGAAGGACAAAGGTTCACGACACTCTATTGCGCTTGTGGTGGGAAACTGTCCCTAAAAGGTGGAAGAATCAGCAGTGATCAGCGACATGAAGAAGCAAAAGGAAATGGAAATCACTGCATTAAACACACGTAACGTGTATCCACAGGGCATGTGGAATGTAATTGAAAAAGTTTCGTGATGATCTCTCCATTGCCAAATATTCCAGAAGAGTACGGGAGGGGCTGGAAAGTGGGGGCGAGTGGAGGGAAAGGGGTGACCACGAGAAAAAATTAAATAACCAACGAAAGGGTAACGTTGTTCGAGTCGGGAGGTGGAATGTCAATCGACTGGACGCGGTAAGAAAGCTAGAAAATCTGAAAAGGTAAATGCTAATGTTCAATGTGGATGTAGTGGGGGTTAGTGAACTGAAATAGCAAGAAGACAAGGACTTCTGGTCGGATAAGTGTAGGGTAAGATCAACAGCAACAGAAAATGTTATAAATGGAGTAGGATTTGTTATAAATAGACATGTAGGGCAGCAAGTGACTACCTGCAGACAGGTCAATGGCAGGGTTGTTGTCATCAGGATCGACAGCGAACCGACTCCGACAACAATAATTCAGGTCAAATATCGACAAAGTTCAGGTACACATGTCGACGTCGCAGGTAGAAGATCGAGACACATAAAAAGTATATGAGGATATTAAACTGGGAATTCAGTACGTAAAGAGAAATGAAAGTCTAATGGTCATGGTTGACTGTATTGCGGTTGTGGAAGAAAATGTTACGGGAGAATATCGGCTTTGTACTAGGAATGAGAGAGGTGAAACACTGAATTCTGCAATAAATTTCTGCTATTAATAGAGGAAACTGTTTAAGAATCAGAAGAGAAGGAAGTTTGCTTGGGAAAGGCCAGGAGATGCACAAAGATTTCTGTTACATTGCATCGTGGTCAGGCAGAGATCCTGAAATCAGGTACTAGATGGTAGAGCATAATCGGGAGTAGATACAAACTCAGGTCACGATTCATAAATAACGAAGGGTGGGCTCACGTTTAAGAGACTAGTCAGGAAGAATCAATGGGCAAAGAAGTGATACGGAAATACTGTGGAATGAAGTGACGTGCTTGAAGTTCTCTGATGCTATGGATAATTCCATAATGAATAGCTCTGTAGGCAGTTCACTTGGAGAGTACTGGCCGTCTCTACAGAGGATAATTGCAGAAGTCTGAAAGCAACATAGGTACAAGTATTGAAAATGCGAAGAAACCAAGGGTAACAGAAGAAATACATCAGTTGGTCGACGAAAGAAGGAAGTAAAAAATGATAATGCGCACTCATGAGTATGGAAACGCAAGTCACTAAGGAATTAAATAAATAGTAAGTGCTGTGTAGCTAAGGCGAAATGGCTGCATGAAAAACGTGAAGCAGTCGAAAAACAAATAATTGTCCGAAAGGCAGAGTTAGCGTATAGAAAAGTCAAGACACCCTTCGGTGGAACTAAAAGCAAGCGCGGTAACATTAAGACTGCGATGGGAATACCACTGTTAAATGCGGAAGAAAGAGGGGATGGGTGGAAAGAATACATTCAAGGCCTCCATGAGAAGGAGGATTTGTCTGATGACGTGACAGATGAAGAAACCGGAATCGATAGGGAAGAGATAGGAGATCCTGTATTAGAATGAGAATTTAATAGACCTTTGGATGATTTAAGATCAAATAAGGCAAGAGGAATGAATAATATTCCATCGGAAGCTATAAAAATCATAGGGGGAAGTGGAAACAAAACGACTATTCTGGCAGGTAGGTAGAATGAATGAGACTGGTGAAATACCATCATACAAGAAAAAATCATCTACAAAGTACCAAAGAGCCGGAAAGCGGGAGAATTACCGCACAATCACCTTAAAAGCTCAAGCATCCAAGTTGCTGACAAGAGTAGTAGACAGAATAATGGAAAAGAAAGTTGAGGATTTGTTTGATGATGGTCAGTTTGGCTTTAGGAAACGTGAGGGCATCGAAAAGGAATTTCTGACGTTGCAGTTAACATTGGAAGCAAAACCGAAAAAAAAATCAAGATGTGTTCATAGGATTTGTCGACTGGCAGTAGGCGTTCGTCAATGTAAAATGCTGAAAGATGTTCAAAATTCTGAGAAAAATAATTGTAGTTTCAGGGAAATAAGGGTGGTGCACAATACGCGTAAGAACCATGAGCGAAAAATAAGCACGGAGGGCCAAAATTGTAGTGCTTGTATTAGAAAGGTGTACGAAAGGGATGAAGTCTTTCGGCGCCACTGTTCAAACTATACATCGAAGCAGCAGTGACGGCTCAAAGAAAGGCTCAATAGTGGGATTAAAATTCAAGGTGATAAGTCTCGCTGATCACTTTGCTGTTCTCAGTGGAAATGAAGAAAAATTAATGTGCTGAATGGAATGAATAGTCAGTTGAAAACAACATATAGGTTGAGGTTAAATCGAAGAAATGAAGACACAAAAAGCAAACTAGCATTGGGATAAACCGCATTTCTGGTCAAGAGATGTCTACACTCCTGGAAATGGAAAAAAGAACACATTGACACCGGTGTGTCAGACCCACCATACTTGCTCCGGACACTGCGAGAGGGCTGTACAAGCAATGATCACACGCACGGCACAGCGGACACACCAGGAACCGCGGTGTTGGCCGTCGAATGGCGCTAGCTGCGCAGCATTTGTGCACCGCCGCCGTCAGTGTCAGCCAGTTTGCCGTGGCATACGCAGCTCCATCGCAGTCTTTAACACTGGTAGCATGCCGCGACAGCGTGGACGTGAACCGTATGTGCAGTTGACGGACTTTGAGCGAGGGCGTATAGTGGGCATGCGGGAGGCCGGGTGGACGTACCGCCGAATTGCTCAACACGTGGGGCGTGAGGTCTCCACAGTACATCGATGTTGTCGCCAGTGGTCGGCGGAAGGTGCACGTGCCCGTCGACCTGGGACCGGACCGCAGCGACGCACGGATGCACGCCAAGACCGTAAGATCCTACGCAGTGCCGTAGGGGACCGCACCGCCACTTCCCAGCAAATTAGGGACACTGTTGCTCCTGGGGTATCGGCGAGGACCATTCGCAACCGTCTCCATGAAGCTGGGCTACGGTCCCGCACACCGTTAGGCCGTCTTCCGCTCACGCCCCAACATCGTGCAGCCCGCCTCCAGTGGTGTCGCGACAGGCGTGAATGGAGGGACGAATGGAGACGTGTCGTCTTCAGCGATGAGAGTCGCTTCTGCCTTGGTGCCAATGATGGTCGTATGCGTGTTTGGCGCCGTGCAGGTGAGCGCCACAATCAGGACTGCATACGACCGAGGCACACAGGGCCAACACCCGGCATCATGGTGTGGGGAGCGATCTCCTACACTGGCCGTACACCACTGGTGATCGTCGAGGGGACACTGAATAGTGCACGGTACATCCAAACCGTCATCGAACCCATCGTTCTACCATTCCTAGACCGGCAAGGGAACTTGCTGTTCCAACAGGACAATGCACGTCCGCATGTATCCCGTGCCACCCAACGTGCTCCAGAAGGTGTAAGTCAACTACCCTGGCCAGCAAGATCTCCGGATCTGTCCCCCATTGAGCATGTTTGGGACTGGATGAAGCGTCGTCTCACGCGGTCTGCACGTCCAGCACGAACGCTGGTCCAACTGAGGCGCCAGGTGGAAATGGCATGGCAAGCCGTTCCACAGGACTACATCCAGCATCTCTACGATCGTCTCCATGGGAGAATAGCAGCCTGCATTGCTGCGAAAGGTGGATATACACTGTACTAGTGCCGACATTGTGCATGCTCTGTTGCATGTGTCTATATGCCTGTGGTTCTGTCAGTGTGATCATGTGATGTATCTGACCCCAGGAATGTGTCAATAAAGTTTCCCCTTCCTGGGACAATGAATTCACGGTGTTCTTATTTCAATTTCCAGGAGTGTATTAGTGTCAAACATAGGCCTTAATTTGAGGGATAAATTTCTGAAAACGTTTGTTTTGGAGGACAGAATTGTGTATTAGTGAAACATGAGCTGTGGGAAAGCCGAAACAGAAGAGAATTCAAGGATATGAGATGTGGTTTTACAGAAGAATGTTGAAAAAAGGTGAACTGATAAGGTAAGAAATGAGGAGGTTCTCCGCAGAATTGGCGGGAAACGTAATATACGGAAACACTGACAGGGACAGGGGACAGGACGTTAGTACATCTGCTAAAGCATCAGGGAATAACTTCCACGGCACTAGGGGGAGCTGTAGAGGGTAAATACTAAGGAGGAACTGCAGGCATTACCACTAACGTAAAACTCTTTCGCAGTTAGAATTGCCTATGCACTGTGTAACAAGGATTGAGAGAGACGAATCTCAAGACGAAATTCCACTGTGTCAGCGAAAACCTGGTGTCGATCATTGAAAATCCGGACTCTAAGGAAACCGCGAAGTGTCTTACATACAGCACTAAAACATTTCAACCTTGAGCTTTTTGTGACTGACATGAAATTCAGAATAACGGAGTCAAACTCGCTACTTACCAAACTAACTTTGAAATCAAGCTGAAAGCACCACTCGCCGTCGGGAAGCAACTATCAAGACTATGAACTTATGCAGTAATCCACAACGTTATTGAAAACCACGTGGATCCCTTCTAACTGTCCTCGTCACTAATTTCGATCACAACGTTATTGATGAGGAAGTCGAACAGAAACCAAATAGATACCCGGATACCAATTCAAAAAAGCAACGCGCATCAACACGCGTTTCACAGAACAAACCATCAAAAAATTGCTCGTCATCCTTGATCACAAGGAAATTATAGACAAACTTCTTGCACACCACTTCAGTTGGTATTGTGCACTACGTAAGGTGGAACTATCCAACCCAATGCCTCTGCAACCCACACAATAAAAAAAGGAAAAAAATGCAACAGTTGTCAGCACGTCGTAAATTGTCGCAACGACTCCATATGTGGGAAATATAGCTGATCTCACGTGATATTCAACTGCAAACTATATCCTAAAAAGGAAACATCTCAATGTAACAGTTTCAATGGTACTCACTTCACTAGCGATCCAAATCGCTGAGAGAGGCCGTAGCAACTCATTTCGGACAACAGAGAAGATGAAGTGTATTAATGATGAACCAACTTACCCCGTGCAGGAATTCTCACAAACTGAAAACTTTCAGCGTGCATTCACCACTTCACTACTCAAGATTCTTGCGAACGTAGATCTCTCATTACTGAACGATAAAAACGGTTTCCAAAAAATTCCTCCATGTGCGCTGATCTGAAACTTTCTGGCAGATTAAAACTGTAGGCCGGACCGAGACTCGAACTCAGGACCTTTGCCTTTCACGTGCAAGTGCTCGACCATCTTTTTTTCTTTTGTTCTCATTTTGTTCGATATTGTTCGTTGCTTTTGTTCTGTGAGGATCTCTCATGACACCCGTTCAAGTTCAGTGTTGCGCCGTTGACTCAGGTTTTTTTTTTAATTACAGAGGGCAGATAACCCTCTTACCAAACATGCTGAGCTACCATGCAGGCGAATCTAAGCGACCCCGTCCTCACAGCTGTACTTCTGCCAGTACCTCGTCTCCTACCTTCCAAACTTCACAGAAGCTCTCCTGCGAACCTTGCAGAACTAGCATTCCGCTGCAGAGTAAAAATCTCATTCTGGAAACATCGACGAGGCTGTGGATAAGCCATGTCTCCGCAATATCCTTTCCTCCAGGAGTGCTGGTTCTGCAAGGTTCGCAGGAGAGCTTCTGTGAAGTTAGGAAGGTAGGAGACGAGGTACTGGCAGAAGTACAGCTGTGAGGACAGGCTGTGAGTCGTGCTTGGGTAGCTCAGACGATGCCGGCACGGTATCTCACCGTGTTCGGTCAGAGGGTTAGCTACCCTCTATAACAAAAAACTGAGTGAACGAATCGATGAAGAACCCGGTGTCATCGGACATCCGCCCCGAACAAATTCAACGAACGAAATGAGATAAGAAAAGGACGATAGAGCACTTGGCCGCTAAGGGCAAAGGTCCCAAGTTCGAGTCTCGGTCGGGCACATAGTTTTAATCTGCCAGGAAGTTTCGGTGGGAGCATTGTTTTGTCCCTCTCCGAAAGGCATAAGAGGAAAGATAGCCAGAAGAAAATTTTATAGGCATACTTTCTCCACATTAATGCATCTTATGCTAAGCTGAATCTGAATTAAGGGGTGTGGCATGTTGAAATAAATTTGGTTCGGAGGGTTCATTAGTGATCTCATTGGGCACTGGTGTACTAATTATTTTTAAAGGTTTATCGATCCCATAGTATTTGTGCATTATAAGCAGTGAATTGAGATTATTGAGTTTGTATATCATAATCATGATAGTAGGTATGATTTTCAGACTTAATCAAAATGAGTGAAACATTTTTAGCTAGTACTATTCGACACAGAAGTGGTCATGAGCGATACGTTAAAGTTAGGCAGCAGTTTGAACCGTACATGCAATGATGCTGAGAGTCATGCATTAGAAAAAGTCTTTAAAATCATTTATCTTTATGTGAGTTACTAGCCACTTGTTACGAATGCAGTAGTCTTTGGCTGCGCATCGAAGATTCATCTATATGCTGTACTTGAAAGGAATAAACTGTCTGATCAATCCACTGTCAGTACATCAGAGATTGCCCAGTGTGCCTAAGTAGAAGGTCAGGCAAAGCACACATCCGTTTCTGGCAGCGTTGGGGTTAGATGCCTTACGATGATGCTGCCGGCACTATTTCGACGAATTTATTTCATATTTCGTTCCTGTGGGTATTTTCTATGCTTCAGCATACAGGATTTGTGGAGAGATAATGGATTGCTTGTGCACACTCGTAAAATATTTCATTTGCTGGGTTTTCAGCTTTATTGATGTACCACGTTTGTCATCAAGATCACATCCATTGTTCAAAGCGAGAGACTTTGTCCCATATTCAAGGATCAATATCGGTCTCCCATTTATGCATCCATGAATGTAGCCCGTCGTACTCGTTTGCTGTCTCACCTACTTATTATTATTACAGGAATTTAAGAGTATGTGGGGTTGCTAGTTGTATTCATGCAACTGTTCTCCACATTTTTCCATTAGACAAATGCACATTGAGGTGGCAAAGGTAAAGGTATACCATTGTATCTTGTCAGAACTTCTTTTCCCTGGCGTAATGCAGCAACTCGGCAAGAAAACGTTGGAAGTCTCTTGCAGAAATTTTGAGCTATGTTGCCTCTATAGCCGTCCATGGTTGTGTGTCTGTTAACACTAACAACTCTACGCAGACGCCATTGCTCACAGTTGTTAAGTGAAGGCCGTCGGCCACTGCGTTGTCCGTGGTGAGAGATAATGCCTGACTTTGGTTATTCCCTGCATACTGTTGACACTGTGGATCTCGGAATACTGATATCTTAAACGACTTCCGAAATTAAATGCCACATGCGTCTGGTTTCAACTACTATTCCGCGTTCAAAGTCTCTTAATTCCCGTGGTGCGGCCTTCATCACTTTGGAAACCTTTTCACATGAATCAGCTGACTAAAAATGACAGCTCCGGCAATTGACTGTCCTTTTACACTTTATGCTTGCGATACTACCGCCATCTGAGTGTATATTGCTATCCCATGACTTTTGTCACCTTAGTGTTATCTCGCTACTGGAATTTCGCTCTTGTGTTTTGAATAATACTTGACATTTCTCTTTGAGCCTTTCGAATTCCTGGCGCCACTAGCTCGGTCTGTAGTCTGATGTCCCTCTGGTTTGAGGCCACTGAGATCTTCGCTCGAGGTTGTTGATGGCATATGGGGCGTGTTGTGGCCTGGCGAGTTGGGGAGTGGGAAAGGAGCGAGAAGGACGGTGTGAGAGGTACACTCGGCGACTAAGGCGAGCACTTGCACAAGCGTCTTGGGCATGGAGTCCGGCGATTGGTTGCTGGGCGTATTTGTGGACTGATTTGAACCCGTGGCTGATTTAGAGTGCCGTCTTCGTGTGTAGCCTGGGCAGCCAGCTCGGGGACGCGGCACACCGACGAGAAAGTTGAAGCCAGTTTCGCTATGCTGAATTCTGGGCCCCTTTGGAACTGGAAAGTTTCCACTTCGAATCGTGAACTTCAAAAAAATGGTTCAAATGGCTCTGAGCACTATGGGACTCAACATCTTAGGTCATAAGTCCCCTAGAACTTAGAACTACTTAAACCTAACTAACCTAAGGACATCACACACACCGATGCCCGAGGCAGGATTCGAACCTGCGACCGTAGTAGTCCCGCGGTTCCCGACTGCAGCGCCAGAACCGCTAGACCACCGCGGCCGGCTCGTGAACTTCAGTTGTTTCGGATTTTGAGATATTAACATGTCATTAATTAAATTACCAGACAGAAAACAAGACGGCCTTCAATAATAAAAGCTTCAGTTAATCAAATTTACCATATAGAAAACAGATAGGCCTCCAAAGATAGCAGATTCAATTAAATTAAATCACACACATATTTTCCTCTCATGTTCCCATGTGCTCATTTATACTCACTTAAATGGGTATATAAGGTAGTTCCGTATGGCTGAAGACTTCGAGAGTTGGTGCTGGTACGGAATATGTTTCAAGTGATTATTGTACTTACGTTAATTATGAATAGATATTACACCACACAAAGTGATGTTTTACATCAACATTATACCGGGTGATCAAAAAGTCAATATAAATTTGAAAACTTAATAAACCACAGAATAATGTAGATAGAGAGGTAAAAATTGACACACATGCTTGGAATGACATGAGGTTTTATTAGAACAAAAAAAAAGTATTGCTAGACACGTGACAGATCTCTTGGATGCGTCGTTTGGTGATGATCGTGTGCTCAGCTGCCACTTTCGTCATGCTTGGCCTCCCAGGTCCCCAGACCTCAGTCCGTGCGATTATTGGCTTTGGGGTTACCTGAAGTCGCAAGTGTATCGTGATGGACCGACATCCCTAGGAATGCTGGAAGACAACATCGGACGCCAATGCCTCACCATAGATGCTTTACAGTGCTGTTCACAACGTTATTCCTCGACTACAGCTATTGTTGAGGAATGATGGTGGACATACTGAACATTTCCTGCAAAGAACATCATCTTTCCTTTGTCTTACTTTGTTATGCTAATTATTGCTATTCTGATCAGATGACGCGCCATCTGTCGGACATTTTTTTGAACGTTTGTATTTTTTTGGTTCTAATAAAACCCCATGTCATTCCAAGCATGTGTATCAATTAGTACCTCTCTGTCTACATTATTCCGTGATTTATTCAGTTTTTAAATTTATACTGTCTTTTTGATCACCCGGTACATATCTTTTCTATATTAAAAGATATAAATATACTTGTAGGTCGTATCATGAGACTAGAATCCGCTGATCGTTATCTTGCATTCATATAAGTACACATTCGAGTTTCCCCTGAATGACTCGTTGCGCTTTGAAAAATATTTCCTACTTCTGAGTATATCAATCTAATGGCAATTAGTTCTCGTCACGTTTCTTTCATGTGTCAAAATTTTGCATGAATGTGAAAAAATTTCCATGGTAATTTCACGGATGTCCTAAGTGCTATGCACCTAGCTCAGTTAAAATTTGAGAAATAGGTATCCTTGAATTTCGCAAAAATATATTGCGCACTTTTTTCGCATATTTGTATGCTAATTACACCCAATTTATGTCCGTCAATCCACAGTGTTTTTAATAAGCTAAATGAGTTATTTTCTAATGATAAACTTTTCCGCCTACGTTTTTATAACAGATTTTGTCCTTATTCGACTCAGGTACCACTTTACAGGTATACATATTGTATAGCATCAGTAGGAATATCACAGTATATGAGCAGGGTGCGTGACCTCCGTGAATAAAACTACTTATCGGGCTGGCTGTTCCCCATGCTATACACGTAAGCGGTACGTCACAAGAGCATTACGTTGTAGTATTCACCCTCACTTAACTGACATTTTAATCAAGGCGTCGCAATCAAGATGTATGTGATTTTGTAAGGCTTTGAGGCTTTCTAATCTATGTATTCGATTCTTTGTCTTGTAAAAGGAGATATCAATGGAAGGACATAAAGACACCGGTTGGCTATTATTTTCGAACAGTGTAAAAAAAAAGCCAGCCTGCTTACATTGTACACTTAATTCAAATCCTTCTTCTTACAAGTGACGAACAGGCAAGTGCTGCGTTGACACCTTCTCGTCCTAGACTACGCTCTTCGGACGAAATATTAGTTAAACTGCACTATTTGTTCGTGTGTCATGTATTACTAAGCCTAGGAACGAAAAGCACATTACAGTGACCTTCATATGTACATGCCTAAGCTGCACATAACAACATGTATATTTGGATTTTAATTCCTTTCGCGTAAGCGTTCCATCCAGTTCCTAAACATTGATCTGATGATGACTGCTGAAAAATGGTTCAAATGGCTCTGAGCACTATGGGACTTAACTGCTGAGGTCATCAGTCCGCTAGAACTTAGAACTACTTAAACCTAACTAACCTAAGGACATCACACACATCCATGCCCGAGGCAGGATTCGAATCTGCGACTGTAGCAGTCGCGCGGTTCCAGACTGTAGCGCCTAGAACCGTTCGGCCACTCCGGCCGGCCGATAATGACTGTCTGTAAGAGTCAAAACTGACAGACACTAAATTTGAATTTCATCGAGAGGGTCTATTATTGTATACAACATTTTGCTGAATTTTTTACTGAAATTAGTCGTTTGTCGTGAGTTATTGCAGGTCGAGATTGACAGGAAAACTAGTCATGTCTAAAATGTTACTCATAAAAACAATTTGTCACAATTATTTTGTTTTCGGGTTCGCTTCAGCCTTGATGTCAGTGTCTGACGTCCTTTTTTATATGTACTTCTGTGTCGCTGAACATTATCTTAAATTCTTTTCTGTTTTCATTATTAACATTGTTATTTCACTCGTCCCTTGGTATTCATCTTCTACAACCATCACCATCACCACTACCACCGCTATTACTACTACTCTACTACTACTACTACTACTGCACTTTCTAGGAGCTGCTTTACCTCTGGCCAGTCAACATCCCTTTTCTTCATTAGATCATGTCAGTTCAGCTTACTGTCTCCAATATCTCTAATTTTAATCCCATTAAAATTTTTATTTCATTAATCTTCTACTGTGATATCGATATACGTGAAGTATTCTCATAAAATCGTTACCCAAGGCTGCGTGTCATCACTGTGCCTCAGACTTTGGGCATCCTCCTTAGAGATACTCTGAATAATGTTAGATACAATCTTTCTACGCCACCTTCGGATTTCTTTTCCTCGCTGTAAGAGGGAGCTCATCTTATTTGTAGCCACTTTCGCATCAGATATCTAAGCTGAAATTTGTTTTTCTAGATCCTTCCTTGAAAGGTGTCAGTACCACTTCGTTCACTACAGAAATATAAAGAAGTATTTCTCCTCGACCTTAAAGAGAAGTTCGTAGAGTCACTACCACTCCTCGTCGTTGATTATGGTGATCTTATTCTCAAACAATTTTCGTATGAGAGCTCACGACGGTTGGAACAATGGAACTGGCAATGAATGTTTGTGATGATGATGTTAGGTTTGTGGGGCGCTCAACTGCGTGGTTATCAGCGCCCGTACCAATTCCCAACCTTTGATCAGTCCATTCTCGCTACTTTCATGAATGATGATGACAACACAAACACCCAGTCAACTCGAGGCAGGTGAAAAACCCTGATCACGCCGGGCATCGAACCCGGGACCCCGTGCTCGGGAAGCGAGAATGCGACCGTGAGATCACGAGCTGCGGACACCAATGTCTGTGTGCAATACCTTTGTGATGCACTTCATTTAGACCATATTACTCCCTCCTACGAACAGTTACCACGGCTAGCTACTAATAAGCGTAGAACAGTTTCCCTGTGTTTGCTGCAGCATCTTCTCAATCGTTGCACTCCTTCCCATTTACTGTTTGAAGGGCACAGCTGAAATACTAGTTTTTGACAAAGTAAAATTGTTTCTTTTACACAACACAACACTGTAGTGTTCTGTGAATCACTGTCTGTATCAGCAACCCGACTATGTAAAAATCTTGCTGAAAAGTGTAGAGAAAGTAAAATCGTTTCGAACTCCAAAAGACAGCAAATAGCTTACGTTCCATCACATTACGTATCTCTTCCTGCAACTTACCCTCGTCAGCCCCCACTCCCCATCCACTTTTCCCTCTCCTTGTCTACATAGTTCGCTGTTTCTTTCCTAGCAGTCATAATCACTTTAATTTCAATCCTCTGCTCTTTAATTATCCTTCCCAATTCTTCTAACACCAAACAAGCCGTAAAAATGCTAAACTAATGAATATCATTCGTAATGCTTCCATTATTTTATTGTTATTAGTGTGACTATTATTACTATTATTATTAGAAATTATTACTTTGTTGTGATATTTCAAATTATCATTGCGTCAGATGCGGATGACAATAGTACACAAGGAAATCGGCGATGCTCTTTACTACGTAGTCATCCCGACATGTGCCTTAAGCGATTTACAGAAACAGTGGAGAACAAAAATCTTGATGCTCAGACGGGAATTAGTCATCGTTGATCTGGAAGCGGATCCGCTGTCTGTTCACTATACCAGCTCACTCAGTGTCGGTCGCAAATGTGCGCAAAGCAGTGTCCTGCTTAAATGTTCTTCTGTAAGCAGGAACTTAGTTCGTAATATCATTAACAGTCACTTTATTCGAAGGAAAGGATATGGTTTTGTAGAACACTGAAACAAGCTGTTCTGTACGTTCCGGTTCAGTCTGTTGAGTAATCAGCGAAACTGGGACAATTTGCTGGCTACGACTAAAACAAAGCTTATAACGCTTACCGCAAGTTGCTCTTACGTATTTGATAGATTCATCTTCCTTTTTGTCTTTACCGTTACTTTCCATTAAGAACCGTCTTTGGAATTCATTGAGCAGCAATATTATCATGAAACCTACAAATGTGGATATAAAGGATATTCACATAAAAGCAGCACTCTCAAATAAGAGTAGTAGCCGCTCTAAAAATGCTGTCTTGTTTAGAAAAACATTCACACTATACTTTTTCCTACTTGACGTGGAGACACAGAGTAAAACCAGTAAATGGGAGACGTTTCTTTTAAAACGATTTGCTATTCACAAGTGAACCAGTAATCTTAGCCACTGATTGCGTCAATACAGGATGTATAGAGTGTTAGTGCATTCATTTGATATTTTCAATACATCTGGAGCTGTTGATCCCTTCCCAAATGTTTCCAATTACGAATCATTTTGCAGTGCTTCCAGGTCACATAGATATCACAGAAAGAAACCGAGAATTCCGCAGAGCCCAGGTCTATCCACTTGTATAGAGACCGAATGATGTGATGACGTAGCTTCTATAGCCATCGTCGTACAGCACCTAGTGCACAATGATGATGATGTTGGCTTGTGGGGCGCTCAACATCGTGGTCATCAGCCCCTGTACAAGTTTCCAATCTTTCCAGTTCCAATGTTACAGCCGGCCGCTGTGGCCGAGCTGTTCTGGGCACTTCACTCTGGAACCGTGCGACCGCTACAGTCGCAGGTTCGAATCCTGCCTCGGGCATGGATGTGTGTGATGTCCTTTGGTTAGTTAGGTTTAAGTAGTTCTAAGTTCTAGGGGACTGATGACCTCAAATGTTAAGTCCCATAGTGCTCAGAGCCATTTGAAGCATTCCAATCTCGCCACTTCCCGAATGATGATGAGGACAACACAAATACCCTGTCCCCGGACGGTTAGTGCACAATGATCAACCCCAAAGAGTATGCATTCAGTCTTAGTGAAACAAGAGGTTTTCAATACTAATGGTTTGTTAGTATGTGGTAAGAATCTGGAATATCTGTCCACGTCAATCATAGTCGCCTGAGAACAGATGACGCCGTCGATGGTGACGATCTTTTAAGCTCCAAATATTGTGTGGTTCTCTCTATGTATGAGCATGATGCTTCAACTTCACTCACATATTTATTAAGTACTTGCCCGTAACATAATGCACGAAAGGCTTGGAGAGTGACGTACGATCTTCTACTTGAAATATTGAAATACTTCATAACAAGTCGGAGGAATGTGTCAGCACACAACCTCCATTAAGACGTTGCTCACAACAATGTGGTGGGTTGTTGTTGGTTTTCCTTGTTGTTCAAACAAGTGTTATGTGTGCATATGTACGCTGCAAGCACAGTGTGTGTGGGGAAATATTGTGGTGTGGTGGCAGGATGCTCTCTGTCTCTCTGTCTGTCTGTCTGTCTCTCTCTCTCTCTGTCTGTCTCTCTGTCTCTCTGTCTCTCCCCCTCTCTCTCTCTCTCTCTCTCTCTTTGTCTCTTTCTCTATCTCTCCCTCCCTCCTGCCACTGATCTCTCCCCTCTCCTCGCTGCTCTCCTTCTTTTCAATTTACTTCTTCTACTTGGTTTTGGTGTGTGAGAAAATGAATTTTTGGTATCCCCCTACAGTACATGCATTAATTAACTTAACCTTCTTCGTGGGTATGCGAAATATAAGATGGAGTATGCATTGTAACGTCGGCTCAAGGCATTGTGAAAGTAAGACTCGTCCAAAAATACTTCTAATTTTTTGTAACGTCTGCCGTGAAAATTTACGTTGACTTTTGTGGAAACAATCACTGACTACTATATTCTGTGTCGAAGTGCGTCGTAGTTCCCCTATGTTTATATCGTTTCAGGCGTAATTAGTTTGTATCACCCAGCCTTGTTTGACATATAAAAGCATTAGTGCCACGATATCACTGGCTCATCTAATTTATTGTTGACGACACTTCCGCCATCTGAGCGTGGCTTGTAGCAGCATTTTCCCTTTCAAATAAGACAATGAAATATTGTGTAATACATTTTATAAACAGACAGCACCATACTGTGTATGACTACCCCTCGTAATTACCATGGGTAAAAATATGAAGTTGTGTGTGTGTGTGTGTGTTCAAAAATGGTTCAAATGGCTCTGAGCACTATGGGACTTTACATCTGAGGTCATCAGTCCCCTAGAACTTAGAACTACTTAAACCTTACTAACCTAAGGACACCACACACATCCATGCCCAAGGCAGGATTCGAACCTGGGACCGTAGCGGTCGCGCTGTTCCAGACTGAAGCGCCTAGAACCGCTCGGCCACATCGGCCGGCTGTGTGTGTGTGTGTGTGTGTGTGTGTGTGTGTGTGTACGCACGCATTCCCTCTCTTGAGTGAGAGAGAGGAAAAGATAGAGAGAAAGATTGTGTGCAAATTGACTTTTACCTTAATACTGCACCCAAGCAGCGAGTCATCTAAAGCAGGGTATATCATTAGAAACACTCTATAAACATTAAGAGTTACACACAGTGCTTTTCAAGTACAAGGGCCTGCTGCTCCCTGCGGAACAAATGTTGGAGGTAACGCGGGGCCAGCAGATTGCAGCCGGTCGTTCAGTCTCTTGCTACTAAACATTCAGTGAGAAGCGCTCGCATTAGCGGGCATTACGGCGGCACCAGTGGAGGGTCTCATGCAATTCCGATCGCCCCGCGTCCCGCCGAGCGACGTGTGGCGGGCGCGCGTCGTCCGCAGGCGCAGTGCTACCACTACCACCAGCACGCTCGCGGAACGGCAGCCAGTGTTGCCAAGAAGCCCCGCGGCAGTCGCCGCGCTGCCAGATCGATAGCCAGTAGAGTAGCGTGGTGGTTCAGCGCTCAGTGCTGCCACTCGGCCCCAGTGCCCAGACGTTGTCGGGTGCAGACGTTGGTAACGGTCCCAGTGGGGGCTATGCCGCTTGCCAGCACGCGTGAGCACTCAGATGCATTTGGCAGCTGTACCTGTCGTCGCCGAAACACCGAATGTTCCCATTTACGTCACACCGAGATCTGATTCCCCCTTGCGTTTACTGTATTCCCTTTGCATTTACGTATTCAGCTACCAGCGGGTTTGGTCCAATCAAGACAGCACAATGTTGCAGATGCATGACAGTAATAGCATGTTGGCTTCTGACAATGAAATGTAGAATCTATGTACATGCCAAGGCCAAACTCCCTGGAAACTCTGATGGAACTTACCCATTTTCTATTCATTCCTTTCTCTTGTTTTATTTTAATTAGATTTTTTCAATGCTTCCACAAATACGTATATTTTAGATGAAGCAGCAGAAAGCCTAGTTCATATCTTTTAGATTAGGCAATAATATGTTCAATTGTGTGTGAAATCTTATGGGACTTAACTGCAAAGGTCATCAGTCCCTAAGCTTGCACACTACTTAACCTAAATTATCCTAAGGACAAACAAACAAACACACCCATGCCCGAGGGAGGACTCGAACCTCCGCTGGGACCAGCCGCATAGTCCATGACTGCAGCGCCCTAAGCCGGCCGTAGTGTCCGAGCGGTTCTAGGCGCTACAGTCCGTAATTGCGCGAGCGCTCCGGTCGCAGGTTCGAATCCTGCTTCGGGCATGGATGTGTGTGATGTCCTTAGGTTAGTTAGGTTTAAGTAGTTCTATGTTCTAGGGGACTGTTGACCTCAGAAGTTAAGTCCCATAGTGCTCAGAGCCATTTGAACCATTTTGCAGCGCCCTAGACCGCGTGGCTAGGCAATAATAGGATGCACAAAGTGAGCAGTGGAATGTTGTGCTTCATAACGTTATATTTTCCAGCAACATCGTGTATGCACACTGAAACAGAATACCAAAGGAGTGTGTGATGTTACTATGAACGTTAGTTGTTATTAATGGAATGTATGGTCTGCCATAGTATTCGGATGGTGTACTATAAAGTTAGATTGTAGAAAATAAATAAACAAAAAAGTGATCCAGTCACCTTCATGGTCCAGTTGCGATCATCACGAACTACTGGAGGCTGCAGGTTCTTTTCCTAGCGACAACTTCAAATTTTTTTCCCGACAAGGCCTGAAATGCCGTTAATCAAACGGAATATTGACGAGATACTTGTGTAAGTACTGTTGACATTTCTGAAAACCGACGTTAATGGTTAGTAATGGTGTGCCACACTCGTAACTCTCAATGCTACAGAGTAACGCTATAGGCGGAGGATGGACCCACGGCCAGCTAGCATCACATTGACTCTGTCTTTTAATGCATTACGGTTCACACATGTGTTCTACCATTTTGCCGCAAACTGACATTTCCAGTATCTATTTATCACATACCAAATTTACTGATAGTTCGTCACATGTTTCATTTATCCCTACCATGATTCTATAACTCGTCCTCCACCTCGTTTTCTGATGTGCTTCATCTACGTCTACCTTCTTACAAAAGTCCTAGGATAGCTTCCACTAGAAAATTCGTCGTAAGTTCCTACGGGATCAAACTGCTGAGGTCATCGGTCCCTAGGCTTACACACTACTTTACTCGAATTTAAACTAACTTACGCTAAGGACAACACATACACCCATGCCCTAGGTAGGACTCGAGCCTCCGACTGGGTGAGCCGCGCGAACCGTGGCAAGACGTGCGGCTAGAACTCCCTACAATTATCCTCTGCTCCTTCTGTCATTCCAAACATAACAATAAGCTGTCTATTCAGATGAGCGGATATCGTTGTTCTCTTTGTTGTATTTTTTATGCTGACCTTTTTTCTACTCACTTATTTCTTGTCAACCTTCAGTATTTTCAATACCTCATGTATTGTTTGTATTACCCAGTATGAAGAATTCAATTATTTAATCGAAGTATTTCATCAAATCCTACCCTGTTTAGCATTAGAATAATGTTCTCTAAAACACATTTGACTTTGTGTTATGTGGTTAGTATTCAAATATGATCTGATGTGTTAGGAAATCGAGATCTACTTTTCGTGTAAGTTGGAAGAAATTGGCGCATGCCGTAAACACAATTAGCCAGTCGACCATCTGTAGAACGATAAAACTAGGTTGCATTTCGTGACACTGAATGCCATTTACACAGCAATAAAGACACATAGAATTTTATTGTATGGCAAACGTGCTACTCTTCTTGGCAGCCTGCCATATAAAAGGCTCAGATAAAAGATCTCAGCATAGTAAATCATTAAATAATGTTATTTTATGATACTTCTCCAACAACTAACAGCGATACTTTCTGGTCTAATTGACCGAGCGATAATCACATAATGTTCCATCGACATGATTTTCGCAGGTTTGGAGAGAAACTAATGCAAAGTTGAAGCTGTAAGTCACTCTATGTATTGTCCTGCAGATTCCGTTTGAGCAGGACAACTGCGTTGGTTATGCTCCAGTTCAGTTCCCTGACCGGCACACCGGAGACATACCCACAATGTTTCATTGTTTCCGTGACACGACGACATAACTTCAAAGCAGACTTGTGAATTTATATCTCATTTTCCAAATACCTTTAAAGACTAAGGTTGCTACTTTGGGTATGCAAGTGACGGACGAAAAAATTGTACATACATTGCTCTGGGATACTTAAAGACGAGACAGATAAAGTTACATAACTTACACTCCTGGAAATGGAAAAAAGAACACATTGACACCGGTGTGTCAGACCCACCATACTTGCTCCGGACACTGCGAGAGGGCTGTACAAGCAATGATCACACGCACGGCACAGCGGACACACCAGGAACCGCGGTGTTGGCCGTCGAATGGCGCTAGCTGCGCAGCATTTGTGCACCGCCGCCGTCAGTGTCAGCCAGTTTGCCGTGGCATACGGAGCTCCATCGCAGTCTTTAACACTGGTAGCATGCCGCGACAGCGTGGACGGGAACCGTATGTGCAGTTGACGGACTTTGAGCGAGGGCGTATAGTGGGCATGCGGGAGGCCGGGTGGACGTACCGCCGAATTGCTCAACACGTGGGGCGTGAGGTCTCCACAGTACATCGATATTGTCGCTAGTGGTCGGCGGAAGGTGCATGTGCCCGTCGACCTGGGACCGGACCGCAGCGACGCACGGATGCACTCCAAGACCGTAGGATCCTACGCAGTGCCGTAGGGGACCGCACCGCCGCTTCCCAGCAAATTAGGGACACTGTTGCTCCTGGGGTATCGGCGAGGACTATTCGCAACCGTCTCCATGAAGCTGGGCTACGGTCCCAAACACCGTTAGGCCGTCTTCCGCTCACGCCCCAACATCGTGCAGCCCGCCTCCAGTGGTGTCGCGACAGGCGTGAATGGAGGGACGAATGGAGACGTGTCGTCTTCAGCGATGAGAGTCGCTTCTGCCTTGGTGCCAATGATGGTCGTATGCCTGTTTGGCGCCGTGCAGGTGAGCGCCACAATCAGGACTGCATACGACCGAGGCACACAGGGCCAACACCCGGCATCATGGTGTGGGGAGCGATCTCCTACACTGGCCGTACACCACTGGTGATCGTCGAGGGGACACTGAATAGTGCACGGTACATCCAAACCGTCATCGAACCCATCGTTCTACCAATCCTAGACCGGCAAGGGAACTTTCTGTTCCAACAGGACAATGCACGTCCGCATGTATCCCGTGCCACCCAACGTGCTCTAGTAGGTGTAAGTCAACTACCCTGGCCAGCAAGATCTCCGGATCTGTCCCCCATTGAGCATGTTTGGGACTGGATGAAGCGACGTCTCACGCGGTCTGCACGTCCAGCACGAACGCTGGTCCAACTGAGGCGCCAGGTGGAAATGGCATGGCAAGCCGTTCCACAGGACTACATCCAGCATCTCTACGATCGTCTCCATGGGAGAATAGCAGCCTGCATTGCTGCGAAAGGTGGATATACACTGTACTAGTGCCGACATTGTGCATGCTCTGTTGCCTGTGTCTATGTGCCTGTGGTTCTGTCAGTGTGATCATGTGATGTATCTGACCCCAGGAATGTGTCAATAAAGTTTCCCCTTCCTGGGACAATGAATTCACGGTGTTCTTATTTCAATTTCCAGGAGTGTATTAACAACGCTGTGGAAATGGATGAATGTTCAGGAGCACATTGTCAGAGGTCTCTCATTCGTGAGCAGAAAGCAGTACGTCGTATGGCATGAGGTCAGCGTAACTACAGGGCCAAACTTGGCTGGCACAGTATGTGAGGCAGTTGAAGTAAAGGGAAACAACTGAGTGTCTATATCATCGAGTAGGTATGGTGCACTACTGGTAGTTTACTACAACATGGCCAGGAGACAAAATTTGGATCACTTCACATAGGGTAGAATCATGGGTAAAAGGGGAGATTGAATAAGTGTGACGAGGAGTTTTGTATTGCTCTCATCATTGTTTCATGTACAGTGGTAGCGCTCCGAACCACAGGCTCTGGCGCCTGAAAGAGGCGAGGTGATTGACAGCAATCAACTAGAGTAGCAGATGACGCTCTATTGTGCAAAAGTAAATAAGCGACCCACGTCTAACACAGGGTGAAATTACAACCACATTTAACAGGACTCCTAGGCATACGGTCTCACTCTCTACAGCGGCACGTCGATTTCATCTCTTTTGCCACACGGCTAGTACAGTGAGTTCCGTTGACCCCCACGTAACAGAGATACCGTTTGCAATGGTGCGAAGAGCTTAGGGACTGGCGTAACGAGGGGTGGGATGCGTACCCTTCTGATAGATAACAGCATATTCAGTCTGTGATTCTAGACATACCCTAATACGCGGAAAGGTGGGAACGCGTAATGCGCCCCCGTCGAACACGATCCTTTTTGTGGTCCAATTGCTATGACGTGGCGAGGTATAGCGTTTCATGCACGTACTGACATCCAAATACTGAAACATGATACACTCATCAGTTAAACATAATTGTGACACTGTACTCCTTCTCTGCATGTATCTCTTCTGGGTGCATGCGGCCTTGACTTAATTTTTATGGAAGAAAATGCGCTACTGTATCGAAAAGCGCAGATGGGGGAGTACTTGGAACAAGATAATATTTGACGAATGGATTGGCCTCCCCATTCCGCATACTTAAATCGCGTAGAGCGTGTGTGACACGCGACAGCGAGACGTAATGCGCACGTCCACATGCTCCAAGAACCGTCCAGCGATTGTCAACCATGCTGGCGCAAGAATGGAACGCCCTACCACAGTAATTCCTTACCAACTATGTAGCCAGCATGGAAGCATGTTGCAGAGCAAGCACAGTGACGAAACATCCCATTAAGGCCAGGTTCCCATTCAAAATCGTCGAAAATCCTGTTTTTATTTCATTTTTAGGGGTATATGCGTATAGAATGTCGGGACAACAACGTTTTTTAACCCGTGCCTTACGAAAGTTTCTACACTCATGCTCGTAAATTAAGGATAATAGCAGAATGTGATGTCACACACCGTGGCACTACACAAAACGCGCTAATACCATAGGCACATAGGGAACACACACGACACAGATCTGTAAGTCCACGGTATTGGTGATAAGTTGAGAAAACCATCCCGAAACACATGTGCTACAATTTATTTATTTATTTATTTATTAAACGTCAAGTTCCATAGGAACAAATTGAGGAGCAAATCTCCAAGGTCATGAAACGTGTCAGTATATGAACTTACAACATAAAAGTAATAACACATAAAAATAAATGTTCATGAACCTAAAAAGAAGTCTGTCCGTAAGTTTAGATAAACGCTATCAGCAAGACAAAGGAATCAGCTTAATTTTTCAAGGAACTCCTCGATAGAATAGAAGTAGTGACCCATATGCAAAAGGAAATAAACTCTTCAGTTTCGATTTGAAAGCGCGTGGATTACTGCTAAGATTTTTGAATTCGTGTGGCAGCTTATTGAAAATGGATGCAGCAGTATACTGCACACCTTTTTGCACTAGAGTTAAGGAAGTCCGTTCCAAATGGAGTTTTGATTTCTGCCGAGTATTAACCGAGTGAAAGCTGCTTATTCTTTGGAATAAACTCATATTGGTAACAAGAAACGACAATAAGGAATATACATATTGAGAGGCCAATGTCAAAATATTCAGACTCGTGAACAGAGGTCGACCAGAGGTTCGTGAACTCACACCACTTATTGCCCGAACCGCCCGTTTCTGAGCAAAAAATATCCTTCTGGAATGGGAAGAGTTACCCCAAAACATAATACCATACGACATAAGTGAAAGAAAATAACCAAAGTAGACTAATTTACTTGTCGAATTATCACTCACTTTTGATACCGTTCGAATAGTAAAAATGGCACTATTAAGTCTTTCAACAAGATCCTGAACGTGGGATTTCCACGACAGCTTACTATCTATCTCAACATCTAGAAATTTGAACTGTTCAGTTTCACTAATCATATGCCGGTTCTGTGAGATTAAAACGTCACTTTTTGTTGAAATGTGTGTTAGAAACTGTAAAAACTGAGTCTTACTGTGATTTAACGTTAGTTTATTTTCTACAAGCCATGAACTGAGGTCATGTACTGCACTACTTGAAACCGAGTCAATGTTGCACACAACATCCTTTACCAAGCTAGTGTCATCAGCAAACAGAAATATTTTAGAGTTACCCATTATACTAGAGGGCGTATCAATTATATAAATAAGAAACAGGAGCGTCCCCAACACTGATCCATGGGGCACCCCCCCCCCCCCCCCCCACTTGACAGTACCCCACTCAGATCCCACAACACAGCCGTTATCAACATTGTGATTAATGACCTTTTGCTGCCTGTTGCTAAAGTATGAGGTGAACCAATTGTGATCTACTCCCCTTATTCCGTAATGGTCCAACTTCTGGAGCAATATTGTGAGATCAACACAGCCTTAGTTAAATCAAATAAAACGGCAAGCGTTCGAAACTTTTTGTTTAGCCCATCCAGTACCTCACAGAGAAAAGAGAATATAGCATTTTCAGTTGTTAAACGACTTCTACAGCCGAACTGTACATTTGATAGCAAATCGTGTGATTTAAAATGATCAATTAACCTTACATACACAGCCTTTTCGATAACTTTTGCAAACACTGATGGCATAGAAATAGGTCTAAAATTATCCCTTTCTACATTTTTATAAAGCGGCTTTACTACTGAGTACTATAATCGCTCAGGAAACTGACCATTCCTAAAGGAAAAATTACAAAAATGGCTAAATACAGGGCTAACATGTGCAGCACAGTACTATAATATTCTGCTAGACACTCCAACATAACCATGAGAGTCCTTAGTCTTCAGTGATTTAATTATTGACCCAATCTCCCTCTTGTCTGTATCACAGAGGAGTATTTATATGATTTCCTGTAGAATCTAAATTTTTATTTAATTCACCAGCAATGCTCAGAAAATGATTGTTAAATACTGTACATATATCTGATTTATCAGTAACAGAAATATTATTACTTCGAACTGACTTTATATCATCGACCTTGTGCTGCTGACCAGACACTTCCTTCACAAGTGACCATATGGCTTTAATTTTATCCTGTGAATTAGCTATTCTATTTGCATACCACATACTCTTTGCCTTGCTAGTAACATTTTTAATCACCTTACAATACTGTTTGTAATGGTTTACTGTAGCTTGATTGTGACTACTTCTAACATTTGTATGTAATTCCCGCTTTGTTCTACAACATATCCTTATCCCACTAGTCAGCCAACCGGGCTGTCCATTACTCCTAGTACCCCGTTTAGAATGTTCTAATGGAAAGCAACTCTCAAAGAGCATGAGAAATGTGTTATGGAAAGCATTGTATTTATCATCTATATTATCGGCACTATAAACATCTTGACAGTCTTGTTCCTTGACAAGTTTTAAAAAACTCTGTGTTGCTGTTGGTTTAACTTTCCTACATGGTTTGTAATTAAATATGACATTGGCTTGAGTACAAAAACCTTTTAGTGTTCAAATTTGTTCATATGGTCTGAAAGGCCATTCACCCTTTTACTAACAGAATGCCCATCTAGTAATGAAGAAAGAATAAAAATATTGTCTATGACTGTGCTACAGTTTCCCTGCACCGTAGTTGGAAAAAAACACAGTTTGCATCAGATCATATGAATTTAGGAGATCTACCAACATCCTTTTTGTTGCACTATCATATACAAAATTTGTATTGAAGTCACCACATATAACTACTTTATGGTACTTCCTACAAAGTGTATGAGGAACCCTCTCTAGCTTAAGCAAAAATGCTCTGAAGTCGGAGTTAGGGGACCTATAAACAACCTCAATTAGAAGTTTAGTTTCACTACATTCAACTAATGCTGCACAACTTTCAAATATCTGTTCAGTGCAGTCTCGTGATACGTCTATGGACTCAAATGAATTACTGTTTTTACGTACAGAGCCACTCCTCCACCCCGCAAGGCATTCCTTGAGAAACATCACTGTTTCCTGCGCATGTACCCCGACATCAGTATGTAATATGATCACCATGCACACGTACACAGGCCTCACAACGGGTTGGCATACTCTGGATCAGGTGGTCGAGCAGCTGCTCGGGTATAGCTTCCCATTCCCGCACCAGTGCCTGTCGGAGCTCCTGAAATGTCGTAGGGGCTTTGGAGATGTTTAGCGATACGTCGACCGAGAGCATTCCAGACGTGCTCGATGGGGTTTAGGTCTGGAGAACAGGCAGGCCACTCCATTCGCCTGATATATTCTGTTTCAAGGTACTTTACGATGGCAGCTCGGTGGGGCCGTGCGTTATCATCCATCACGAGGAAGGTGGGACCCACTGCACCCCTGAAAAGGTCGACATACTGGTGAAAATTGACGTCTTGATACACCTGACCTGTTACAGTTCCTCTGTCAAAGACATGCAGGGGTGAAAGTGCACCAATCATAATCCCACCCCACGCCATCCGACTACGACCTCCATACAGGTCCATTTCAAGGACATTAAGGGTTTGGTATCTGGTTACTGGTTCATGCCAGATGAAAACCGGCGAAAATGACTGTTTAGACCATACTTGGACTCGTCCATTAACATAACCTGGGACCACTGTTCCTAGGACCATGTAATGTGTTCTTGACACCAGGCTTTACGTGCTCTCCTGTGCCCAGGGTTCAGTGGAAGGCACCTTGCAGGTCTCCGAGCGAATAAACCATGTCTGTTCAGTGGTCTGTAGTTTGTGTGTCTGGAGACAACTGTTCCAGTGGCTGCGGTAAGGTCCCGAGCAAGGCTATCTGCAGTACTGCCTGGCCGTCTGCGGACACTGATGGTGAGATATCGGTCTTCTTGTGGTGTTGTACACTGTGGAAGTCCCGTGCTGTAGCACCTGAACACGTTTCCTGTCTGCTGGAATCGTTGCCATAATCGTGAGATCACACTTTGTGGCACATGGTGGGCCCGTGCTATGACCTGCTGTGTTTGACCAGTCTCCAGTCGCCCTAGTATTCTACCCCTCATAACGTCATCATAACGTGTTCTTAGAGCCATTTTTAACACACAGTCACCATTAGCACGTCTGAAAATGTCTGCACACCTACTCGCTGCACCGTACTCTGACGTGCACCAACACACCTCTGCGTATGTGGACTGCTGCCATCGCCACCATGCGACGACCCCAGGTCAAATGCACCGCACGGTCATACCCCGAGGTGATTTAAATCATCAAACCGCCCACCAGAGCGTTGTTTCACCATGTATCAGCATTATCCTTAATTTATGAGCATGAGTGTACAACCGATTGTTCGAGGCAGTGTCACAGCCGCCGTGGGACGCTCACAGCTGGAGATGTCCTGCTCCGATAGAAACTTGTCCTGCCATGACGCACATTCACAAAATATTTTATACTGCAGTATCCATGCAAATATAGTCGCCGAAAAAGCTGACGAACAACGTGTGCAGGCTGCCGAACGCAGTATATCCAGCTCATCCAGATCGGCTGTTGCTGCTACGAAGAACGAGAGAATTGCTCTCCAGGAACAATTCGAGTTAGAGGAAGGGATGATACCCGGCCCTAGAACTTCTAAACGTAAGTGAAGAAAACACTTTTTTACTCAAATGTTGGTCAAAATTGGACTAAACGTAATTCTTGGTCCACCATGTCGGTTTCTGAGAAGCCAGGAAACATATAGTTACTTGATGTCGAGAGAGCATCACACAGGTTGGAAGAGTTCAAGAATACCAGTATTCAATATTGGTCAAAACTGGACTAAACGTAATTCTTGGTCTACCATGTTGGATTACCCATTTTAAATTTTAAAATCTAATTTCAGATTTATGTTCAGCGACATCAAAAATATATAAGAAGACGTAGTTTTTATGCAGTTTGAACTAAAAATACCTGTAAAAGTTTTTGATACATTTTAAACAGGTTTTTCTCTAGAAACGATGTTTCAAAACTGCGTACAGCAGAAAGTAAAAACGGTTCAACCTATTAACTTCTACTTTTGACACACGAAATGTAAACACTCTTCTTGAGGACTTTATTTACAATGTACTAAATTTGTTAATGTTAACTACTTTTTTCTAAAGCCATGAAGAGTGAAACGAACTCCCATAAATCGAGCTCAGAGTTAGCCCCATATCCATACATTTAAGGTTATTTCACTGTGGCTTAAATTTGATGTAGTATTGACTGTTATATATTTTTGATTTTAGGTAACTCCTGAGGGGCTATAATGCCTAAAAAATCCCAACTTCGCCCATTTTTTGCTCATTTGAATGAGAACCTCGTATTAAGAACTATGTCCCGCCTTTTGTAATTTCCATGGGACCATCAGGAATCGCAATGGCTTCAGTGTAATTGTTGTCTTTGAGTGAAATGGTCATTTCTCTTCGTCTCATTCCGCATTTCTTTCGGTTACTTTCTGTACTGTACGGTAACAATTATCTCTATGTATCAGATCGGAATAAAAGCTCGGATTTTAGTAAGGACAGAAGCGCAAGTCGGGCGTTTCAGACACAAACGATTAAAGGAAACTACTGAAACCGTATATCTAGATGTTTGTGTGCATCGCAATCCCAGGTCCTGCGCGGTGTCTGCTGACAGATACTGAACGGCGAACATAAGTAAAGACAAAATTACAATAAGAATTTCTGTGTAGTTATAAGTCAGAAGAGACAAGTAAAATTCGAGGATGAAGCTAACGCTACTGATTCAAAAATGGATGCCTACTTTGCAAGAACAATTCTCTGCCATCTGCAATACCCAAGTACCCATCATGGGCCCCTCGAAGATTTGCGTTGCCAGAAAAAGTATTAGGAAACAATGTAACGAATAGTGTGACTGCTTCAAATTTCGAGACAGTCCACTAGGTGTGTACAGGTAGCGCAAAGTGCTTTACGCAGTATACCTGAAAAAGTGTATATTCACGTTCGAGTTTTATCATATATAATCAACTTGGCGTATATTTCTCAAAATAGTGGAGCAATTCTATGTTTGTCGCTACAGTTTGTTTCAGAATTAGACCAGTTGGGCTATTCCACATAAACAATATCACCAGCTCTGCAAAAAGAAATACATGGTGACTCATGGAATGCGGACCTAGATTTAAACCGTTTGATACCTAAACAGTGTTTAACCCACATGATGGTTCAGACGGTGTGATGTAAATTTCCACAAACTTGTACCTTTATGTCCAGAGATATACACAGGGAATCTGGTACAAGGTTCTTTTCAGTGAAACTATGAACTTAATCATCATTCCTTAAAAAGTAATTTTGTACAAAACATGACATGGTTCAAGCAAGCACAAATACGAAATGAGATGAATGTGCTACCGAAGTTTGCTATGTGTGACGGTCTTATATTTACTTCCATAGAGGATGCTGCAGTATAGCAAATTTCATTTCGACAATTGTGCCTAAGTACCTGAAGATGAAGCAATAAAACACTTTGAAAAATTTTGCAAATAAAGTACGTATAGTGAAAAATCAGTATTAAAATAATGTGCCTGCTTCACAACAAAACACTTTACAGCTGAATTTGCATTACACTGTTTCCTGGAAGCAGCAGTAATATCTCTCTTCGCCTCTCTTTCTCTCTGCACAGTGTTCGATTAACGCATAACTGCATAATCCAGAAACTGATAACTGCCTTTTTTATAATATAAATGCTTATATACCACTGATCATTATACTTTGAGGCCAGTGTCGCCAAATTTTCCGCTTCTAAGTTTCTAAATTCATGAGGTCAGCAAGACTGCGCCATTTGTGCTAACACTGCCTTCAAGCATCGCTTCCACTGTGCAAAAATGAAAATGTAAATCGAATGAAAATAGTCAATTCCTATCAGTTCTAATGTGCTGATCGTGAATATCACAAAGAAAATTCAAAATTAGCTCTAGTTTTCATTTTACACTGTTTTATAACGGTGAGATAATTACATACGGATTTTTATGTTAAGTTTAAAATCAAATGTTACAATGGTTTGTCAGAGTCATAATAACTAGTAACAATGGATTATATTATTGTTCCTGGTCTTACTTGTGCGCAATATTTTGGATATAAACATTTTCATACCAATTTTAGTGATTTTTTTGTCTCCATTCTCTTCAACTTCAGTGATTTTATTAACGCATGTCACAATTTTTGTACATTTGTTTCCAGATTAACTACCAGTTGTTCAGGTTGACTGCTATTGAAGTGAACAAAAGTGCCACGAGTTTTTGTTAATGATGGTGACACATTTTGCTATGTGAGTGAAGAAGTGATATTTGCTTCACAAAAACAGCAAATAACACCATAGATTAAAAAAGCTTACAGTTGTTATTTTGGGTGCAAAAGAGCTGATCAGGATAAACCCTGGGCTCAACATGCTATCTGCAATACTTGTGCCACCACCCTAAGGAATTTGGATGCATGGGAAAGGACGTCCAGTGCCCCTTGCTGTGCCCATGATCTGGCGTAAGTCAACTAACCATATCAGTGACTGCTACTTTTGTATGGTTCCTCCTATCGAGAAGGGAATATCTAAGAAGAAGAAGCGGACAGTGATCCATCCTAACATACCATCTGCCATACGACCAGTTCCACATGGGGAAGGATTGCCAATACCTGAACCACCGACAGAGTACAAGATTACGTCTGATGGGGATTCTGAATGTTCTGAACTATGTACATCACAATATCCAGAGTTTCTTCAAAATATATCACCAACTTTTTTGGTAAACATTTTTGGAATACAGTGATCGATATGTTATTATATTTTGACTAATGTTCAGTCTTGATCACACCATTTATGTTTCAATGACATAGGTAACTGGTTTCGGTTATTTTTACACAACCATCATCAAACCCATGGCTCCCTTAAGATGGTATGCGGAGCTCTCCTCAGCTGCTACGAAGTCAACTGTTGACTTCGTAAATGGTGTGATCAAGACTGAACGTCAGTCAAAATATAATATCACCAACTGATGATCTGCAAAAATTGTCTCTCTCAAAATGAGTTAAGTTATCTCATTAGAGATTTGGAGCTCTCTAAATCTAAGGCTGAGATTTTAGCATCAAGATTGCGCAATTTTCTGGAGAGCAATGTAAATGTTTCTTTCTTCCGCTGAAGAGAGCAACAATTCACTCCTTTTTTTAACATGCAAGATAGTCTTGTGGCATGTGTAGACATAAATGGTCCAATGAAGATTCTCAGAATTAATTACAACCCTAATGAGTGGAGACTCTTTATTGATTCGTCAAAGTTGAGCTTAAAATCAGTCCTTTTACATATTGGTAATAAGCTTACTTCTATTCCATTTGGGCATAGTGTGCATATGAAAGAGTCATACCAAAACATGAAAATTTACTAGAAGTATCAAGTATAATGACTCCCAATGGCAGATTTGTGGTGACTTCTAAGTGGTAGCGCTGCTAGTAGGTATGCAGTTAGGGTACAGTAAATATTTTTGCTTTCTCTGTGAATGGGATAGTCGGGCTCGTGCATCTCATAACAGTACACACGAATGCTCCGCCAGAAAATCTCTTCAACCAGGTATAAGGAACATTAAGAGTGAAGCTCTGGTAAACCCTAAAAAGTTTCTCCTCCCGCCCTTGCACATCAAGTTGGGTCTCATGAATAACTTTGTTGAGGAATGAACAAAGATGGTGGCGCGTTTAAGTACATAAGGCAAAATTTCCCTTACTTAATTGATGCCAAAGTAAACAAGGGTATCTTTGTAGGCCCACAGATTCGAGAGCTTTTTGGAGACCATACTTTTGATAGAATCATACAAGATGATGAGAAGCATCCATGGGAATGTTTTAAGACAGTCTGTTTACAGTTCTTAGGGAACAAACGTGCAATAAATTACAAGGAGGTTGTGGATAACATGTTGTCATCTTACGAAAAACTTGGTTGCAACATCTCTCTCAAAATGCATTTCTTACATAGTCATCTTGACGTCTTCCCCAAAGATTGTGGTGCAGTAAGCGATGAACATAGGGGGCAAGATATTGCCACATTTGAGAAGAGGTATGCCGGAAAGTGGAGCCCTACTATTTTAGCAGATTACTGCTGGACTGTCATAAGGGGTGTTCCCGAGTATGTGTATAAACGTCCAGCCGAGCGAAAACGGTCATCTTCTGAATTTATCTCTGAACAAAATATGTAATTGTTTATACCTTACATACGGAAATTTAAAATTTGTAATCCTTTATATACATATGTGACCAGTTAATATATATTTTTTCTTTTGTGCTTAACATAGTTCTGGTACAAAGTCGACTTACAGAGTATTACCGTTCATGTAATATTGTCCTCATTTATTCTTTATATTTTACTTTTGTACTTCCAGAGTGGCACTGAAATTTACCACTCCCTAACAAATGACACAACTCAAGTATTTATTCACATAAAATTTGTTATGCTGGATCTTCATAAATGCATATTTAATTAGTGAGTTATTAATACAAAAATGTAGATTACTTTTTTAAAAAAACTAGAGCTAAATGTTTATGAAGATGATGATTTTGTATCATTTTGTACAGAAATAAACATAACTAACTCAAAATCATACAATTTACGCACTTTCACTTCAAATTTTGTTGTTCATTGTTATAAACGTGGCATATTCTGTTCGCGTTTGCTATTGTTACTGTAAATGACGATGTATCTCCCCCCTCCTTCCCTCCCTCTCCCTCTCTCCCTCCCCCCTCCCTCCCTCCCCCCCCCCCCTCTCTCTCTCTCTCTCTCTCTCTCTCTCTCTCTCTCTCTCTCTCTCTCTCTGTGTGTGTGTGTGTGTGTGTGTGTGTGTGTGCGGGTGGGTGGGAGGGTGGGTGTGTGTTTTTTTTTGTGTGTGTACGCCATTGCACACGTCTCGCCCATCTCGTAAAAGTGCTATGCTTCGTCATCGTCTGCGCATTGTCTGTACGCTTTCGAATCCGGAACAATATCTAATGACAAGTTTGAAGAATGAGACAGAGACATATTGCAGTTGCGTGAGCTGCAGCGGTCAAGGCTGGAAGGGTGTACAGTCTGATATCGTTCACAGATCTCAGCGACGCTCCCTGAGAGCACGCGGGTTGTGGGCACGACCGCTCTTTGGAACCCTCTGTGGCCAATCGGAGGCGGCGCCAGGCAAACCCCGCGGGTTGCCCGCCTCTCAACTTTCGGAGAAAGTTTTCCCGCCGCGGCACCACTTGCGGTGAATGGAGTTCGTGATTGGCATTTCGTCCTGCCTCTCCTACGACAATTCTATCCAGAATCTGGCAGAAGGTCTAAGAAGGCCCACCGCAGAGGAAGCAATTTTTATCTGTATTTTTTCAATAGGCGAACATCATTGGACACTCGTACATGCATTTCCCTCTTTATGAGTTTCAATTTTAATCGTGTACCAGTTACAACTCACACACAATTACAAAAATGCACCCATTCCCCATCGCGATTACAAGATAGTCAGCCTTGCCTTCTACCTACCGCACAAAAAATAGTTGCAATTATTAGTATCTTTGTAATAAAGTCGACTGTGTCGTTTGTTCATGTTTTATTCTTTTCATGTTTACTTATATGGAACAGATTACCTTCCTACAGCAATCTGATGTTTCAACGCGTCTGTCTGACGTGCCGAAAGTTTGTTTTCCTAAGCGTTTCGGCAGTGCTCAGACATCTTAATTTTCGAAGTGACGATCCCAGTTATTTATCAGTTGATAATAGGTTGCCTTTTAGAGGTGGTCGTAAATTCACAGTATCTCTGCAGCCGTGTCTCCGCGCATGCATGTGTGGTGGCAGTCGACCAGGAGATAGATAAATCCGGTTTCGTCCCGTGTATTGGGTTCCTATGACACAGATGTTACGGTGTCAAGTTTACCATACCTTACTCCAACGTCCTGGATGAAATTTTCCGTCTCTTCACAATATATTGTCTAGCGGGAGTATGTGACATATGTAATGGAAATCGTCCTCCGGATGAGGACAATTAGCTTTTCAGGATTATATTTAATCTTCGGGAGTTCTACAGCTTCTTTCACATCATCTGTAACAACGTAGAGATGAAACATTTCATTGTATATGCACTAATGTAATTCAAGGACTCTAATCACGTGCACTTAAAGGTACTTCAAAGTAGACAAAGAGTCGTCGAATATAGTGGCTTTAAGTAGGCCGCGTGCCCTGTCAGTGTATAAAGAAATAAGTTTGTAGAAAAATAAAGTAACCGTGTATATTCTTACCTCCTACATAATCATACACAGAAATCTGGAAATGTATAGAACAAATATTCAGTTTAAGAACATGTTTAAAATGGAAGGTGCTCAGGAATAGCACGATCACATGCTCCTGTTAGGATTCCAAGAAGGCGTAAGCTTCCCGGGTTCGATTCCCGGCGGGGTCAGGGATTTTCTCTGCCTCGTGATGGCTGGGTGTTGTGTGCTGTCCTTAGGTTAGTTAGGTTTAAGTAGTTCTAAGTTCTAGGGGACTGATGACCATAGATGTTAAGTCCCATAGTGCTCAGAGCCATTTGAACCATTTGAAGGCGTAAGCTTTAGTCGGTCACCAATCCCTCTTTATCATCCTCGCCAATGAAACACTCACTAACACATCACGCAAAATAAAGGTAATGGTGAGGTTTCCTAAACATTAATGATTTAAAACTGTATTCAGCAAGACGACGGTCTGTTCTCTGCACCTTTTAATGTGGTTTTGCACTAAATCTTCCAAGAATAGGCAAAAGAAATTGAAAACCAAACCCATTGGAAACCCATACAACTTAGAAGACCAAACATGTAACCCAAATTTCTTGCCTACCTATCGAAAACGATCTCAATGTAATAGCAGACGACGTGACGACAGCAATCAAACATAAGGAAATTCTCCAGGCATGCTGTGACAGAGTTGATCTATAAATACCCTTCCAAAAAGCCAAAACATCCCACTCAAAAACTGATCACAAAATATAGACAAATCGACAGAGTTCAATATTTCAAGTATATCGACGAAATCAGGTAATCTACAGGGATAGACAATATGGCACAGAAAATTCGCATGCAGAAACTTACAATAAAAACAGCAGTATGTACAACAAAAAAAGTTTGACCATACATAGAGATGTTAGGCTCTGTAACACAGTTATTAAGATTACAGTTTTGTATGGTAGTGAAATTCTGATATAAAACAGGAAAGGTGATCTGAAAGATATCCTAAAAGAATCCAAAATCGTAAGAAAGATACTAGGCCCCAAAAGAACAGATTGTGGATTCAGACTACAATCACCCCAGTCATTATTGCCAGCAAATGAATCCTGATACCGTCGCTGCTTCTTTATTCAAGTAGCTTGTCATTTGGCTATAAGAAGCTGAGTGGCTCACGTTCCAGACCCCCTCAGTAAAAATCAAAGCAGGTACCAGGAACTATGTCAGCGATGCTTTTTTTTCCAATCATTTTCTTTGTCAGTTTTCGTCACCAGTACTGTGCGGATTTCACTTGTCACTGAGACATGTTGCGGCTCGCGTTGGTGCCGTTGGTACGTTGGCATCGTGTGATAGGGATAATGGCATCTCGTTTTCTTCTCGTGTTTACTGGCGCCACTACGTTTGTTAGCGTTGTCAGTCTGTGAGTGGCAGTAGCAGCGATGTTTTCCGGGTGGGATTGTTTCGGGTAGTTCGGTAGGGATGGTGCAGCAGTGAGGTCCGGCAGCGTGAGGACATGCCGGGACCGATGGCGGCATGCAGGCACTGCTGGATCAAGGGGCTGTACTTGCGAGGGCGACAACCTCGTTCCCCACTGGACCCAGGACGTTCAAGCTGAATGAACATTAACCCAGTAGTGAAACTTCTACTATTTTGAGATCACGCCATTTGTTCGCGCGTAGCTGCTCGCAGGGTTGCTGAGACGAAGAGCAACGAGTGGAGAGTTTGGAGTTGGCGAAATTAATTAGCCATCCTCCACCTTTTATTATTAATCATTGAATTCCTTAGTTTATTGATGAAGTTCAACCAGAGGTATTTTTCTGCCTAGTAACCTCTAACGCCCAGTTACCTACTCTGGAGGTTAGCGTATTTTCGCGGCAGTGTACCTTTCCTTGCCTTGCCACTGCTGTCCTGTACGGGTGTAGTTCGACAGCCTCCTTGATTGTGGTTCGGGTATTTGTTTCTTTTGGACTACTTTGGTCGTAGTGGGTCCTTCTGCTTCTGGATGTTATAAACATCGGATTCAGAATCGCAGTGTTGTCTACCGCCTGGCCTGGGTTGTTCCGTAGTTGTCTTGGTTATCAGACGTTAGGTAGATGTTGGCCTGCGTTTAAACTGTCACTAGTTTGAGTTTCCATCTGGTTAAGTGAATACAGCTCTAGGCTGCTGTCTCACCGTTTACAAAGTTGAGTGACATTCCCAGGTCGATCCTTCGAGCACTGTCTGAGGCTCACCTCTCCCTTGATTTGGTCAGATTGTGATGATTGTCAATAAGACCTTCAGCCATGAATGCAATTTGACTTAAGTATTTTTAATTAGATATTCCCTCTTAATAGCGACAGTTTGATGATTGTCCTTTTTTATAATATTTTAGTATCTCTTGGAGGAGTTTACTCATTCTTAAGAATTTGCTTCCTAGGCCTTCAGCCATCAAATTGTTTTTTGGGTTATTACTGTTGGGGCCTTCAGCCGACAAATAATTTAAATTTCTTGTCAATAACGCCTTCAGCGGTGAAAGCAATTTTGTCTTAAGAATTTTTAAATAGATATTGTCTCTAATAGTGAAAATTTGATGATTGTCCTTTTCTAATAATATTTTAGTATTTCTTGGAGAATACTCGTTCTTAAGAATTTGCTATCTAGGCCTTCAGGCGTCAAATTGCTTGTGAGTTATTACTGTTGGGGCCTTCATCAGACAAATAATTTGAATTTCTTGTCAATAAGGCCTTCAGCTCTGAATGCGTCTTAAGAAGTTTTAATTACATGTTGTCTCTTAATAGTGAAAATTTGATGATTATTCTTCTTAAGAATTTGCTACCTAGGCCTTCAGCCATCAAGTTGTTTTTGAGTTATTACTATTGGGGCCTTCAGCCGACAAATAATTTTAATTTATTGTCAATAGGGCCTTCAGCTGTGAATGCAATTTGTCTTAAGAAGTTTTTAATTATATATCGTCCCTTAATAGTCAATATTTCATGATTCTCCTTTTTTATAACATTTGATTATCTCCTAGAGAAGTTTAATTCGTTCTTAAGAATTTGCTATCCATGTCTTCAGCCGTAAGATTGTTTTTTGAGTTATTGCTATTGTGGCCTTCAGCCGCCAACCTTCAGCCGTGATTACAACTTGCTTAAGAAATTTTTTATTTTACATTGTGACTTAACAGTCAAATTAGACAATTGTTTCTTTTTGTCAACCTTATTTGCAATTGTCTTCAAATAAATTGTACATGATTTTAAAAAAAATACTGAGCAACCAACGGTAACTGAGTACGGCCTCGTCCTCGCTGAATCCTGCCTTTCCCGAAGTACCACATCTGTCACTTTTAGACCACCGTCGATACAAACTTCACTCATCAGAGATAGTGGCCATCAGCCCTCGGACCGCAAACGCTGTGCTATCTTGCTGGCCCATTATTCGCCGAATTAGGCGGCTACACGTAAGATACAAAGTATCCAGACATCGCTATGGGATGCTAAATTGACCACTAGACATCAGAAGTTGCGGTCCCGCCAGTAGAAATGTAGGCGGGTGGTATAGTGTTGCCAGTAGCGAATCAGTAACAGCAGAATGGGTCGGTCGGGGAGAGCTCAGTGACTTCAACGTGGACTAGTCATTGGATGTCACCTGAGTAACAAATCCATCAGGGATGTTTCAACTATTCTAAAGCTGCCCACTGTTGACGATGTGACTGTGAAGTGGAAACGAGAAGGAACAGTCATAGCTAAATCGAGACCAGGCGTACTTCATGAACAGACGCACAGAGACCGTGTAGCATTGGCGTGGCTGTTGAAAAAAAGCCGAATGATATCAGCCGACGGAATCAGCAGTGAGTTGCAAAGTGCTTCTAGCAGTCCAGCTGGGACAGTGTCAGTGATAAGGCTAAATGCGGAAGGAGGCGATGACATTTTACAGCCTTGTGTACCATGTACGGTAGAGGAACAGCTCGGCGACGATGACTGTATCGGCATGACAATCCTTCCTATTGCAAAGCAGTATCTCTGAGACAACGGTTTGTGGGCAATAAGAATCCTGAATGGACTGTCCTGTCCAAATCCCAGCTTAATCCCAAAGGTACACCTTTTGAATAAGTCAGAATGCCTACTTCACGCCAGACACCTGTGTCTAATTTCACTAACTTCTCTGGCTTTGATTTCAGCTGTTGACGAAGAAATGTCTGCCATTCTGCTACAGGCATTCAGACACATCAGAAGTGTCCTCAGCAGAGTTCAAACTGTTACAAAGCCAAGATAATGTGTGTGTGTGTGTGTGTGTGTGTGTGTGTGTGTGAGTGTGAGTGTGTGAGTGTGTGAGTGAGTCTGTGTGGGGGGGAGGGATGGAGGGAGGGAGGGAGGGAGGGAGGGAGGGAGGGAGGGAGGGAGAGAGAGAGAGAGAGAGAGAGAGAGAGAGAGAGAGAGTACATTTCTAGCCCTGTATCTTACATTACATTTGTACGAATTTTGTTAAGGCCTTCAGTTTTTGAAGTGACAAATGGTTGATGTAGCAGCTATTTCCAACATCCCTAATACATACACATACGTATTGGAAAATATTTTTGGAGCAGAACGTTCTAAAATGACCTTTCCTTATTCTGTTCAGAAATGTTATAGGAATTCTAGACATGTTTTCGAATGTTATAGTAAATCTTTCCAATTTTTTGAATGTTCTGGAACGGAAGGTGTAATATTTTAGAATGATTTAAAACGTTTTTTTCGTAATCTCCACCTTTCTGGGACAGAAAATAATGTTGGGTGTAAGACGACTCTGAGGGTATATGAATGGAAACAAGAAACAATCAAACGGAACATAATCTCCACCTTACGGACTGAGTTTACTAAATTCAAGTCTGACTTGATTATTTTAGCATATTTAAAAATTTTGAAAAATTAAACCGGCGCCTGAATGAGACTATAAAAGTGTTTTTTAGTGCGCCAATAATTTTTTCTGTGTCTCATGCCTAAACTTAAAGAGAGTGTTTACGCAATATTGAGCGAAAGCGAAGAGAAAAGGCAGCTCAAAGAAATGAAAGAGAACATGGGAAAGACACACATTGTTCAGAACGGAAATATTTTCATCGAATAAGGGTGGTTCAAATTGACAAGACCTGTAAAAACCTGTTACATTGTTTCTGGTATTACTGGATAATTTGCCACAAGAATTCTAAACAACATTATTTTCCTTTCTGTATGATAAAATTTAATTTACTTACATTCGAATTACTGGAATAATTTCATTCCTAGCTTTACGAGATACGAACAAGGTTGTAATTTTAAAAGAGAATAATGTGACAGCTTCATGTCATAAAAAGCACCTTAAATTCTAATCACGTTAAAACCGACGGGTTTTAGGAGAGAACGGTTCCATCTCCAAGAACAAACGATCTCCAGAGGAATTATGAGTCCAAACACATCATTTTAATGTGGTGGATTTTAAACTGACTTATCTTACAAATGTGTAATGTTTCAACTCCAAATAAACTGACGATGGAGAACTGCATGAAAAGAAATGGAAAGCAGCAATTGTTGCCTTGGCGACTGAATCACGACGTAATTCATCTCGAGCCTACATCTACAACTACATACTCCGCAAGCCACCTGACGGTGTGTGTCGGAGGTTACCTTGAGTACCTCTATCGGTTCTCCCTTCTATTCCAGTCTCGTATTGTTCGTGGAAAGAAAGATTGTCGGTATGCCTCTGTGTGGGCTCTAATCTCATTGATTTTATCCTCATGGTCTCTTCGCGAGATACACGTAGGAGGGAGCAATATGCTGCTTGACTCCTCGGTGAAGGTGTGTTCTCGAAACTTCGACAAAAGCCCGTACCGAGCTACTGAGCGTCTCTCCTGCAGAGTCTTCCACTGGATCTATCATCTCCGTAACGCTTTCGCGATTACTAAATGATCCTGTAACGAAGCGCGCTGCTCTCGATTGGATTTTCTCTATTTCTTCTATCAACCCTATCTGGTACGGATACCACACTGCTGAGCAGTATTCAAGCAGTGGGCGAACAAGCGTACTGTAACCTACTTCTTTTGTTTTCGGATTGCATTTCCTTAGGATTCTTCCAATGAATCTCAGTCTGGCATCTGCTTTACCGACGATCAACTTTATATGATCATTTCATTTTAAATCACTCCTAATGCGTACTCCCAGATAATTTATGGAATTAACTGCTTCCAGTTGCTGACCTGCTATATTGTAGCTAAATGATAAGGGATCTTTCTTTCTTTGTATTCGTAGCACATTACACTTTCTACATCGAGATTCAATTGCCATTCCATGCACCATGCGTCAATTCGCTGCAGATCCTCCTGCATTTCAGTTCAATTTTCCATTGTTACAACCTCTCGATATACCACAGCATCATCCGTAAAAAGCCTCTGTGAACTTCCGATGTCATCCACAAGGCCATTTACGTATATTGTGAACAGTAATGGTCTTACGGCACTCCCCTGCGGCACACCTGAAATCACTCTTACTTCGGAAGATTTCTCTCCATTGAGAATGACATGCTGCGTTCTGTTATCTAGGAACTCTTCAAACCAATCACACTATTGGTTTGATAGTCCATATGCTCTTACTTTGTTCATTAAACGACTGTGGGGAACTGTATCGAACGCCTTGCGGAAGTCAAGAAACACGGCATCTACCTGGGAACCCGTAGGCCCTCTGAGTCTCGTGGACGAATAGCGCGAGCTGGGTTTCACACGACCGTCTTTTTCGAAACCCATGCTGATTCCTACAGAGTAGATTTCTACTCTCCAGAAAAGTCATTATACTCGAACATAATACGTGTTCCAAAATTCTACAACTGATCGACGTTAGAGATATAGGTCTATAGTTCTGCACATCTGTTCGACGTCCCTTCTTGAAAACGGGAATGACCTGTGCCCTTTTCCAATCTTTTGGAACGCTACGCTCTTCTAGAGACCTACGGTACACCGCTGCAAGAAGGGGACCAAGTTCCTCCGCGTACTCTGTGTAAAATCGAACTGGTATCCCATCAGGTCCAGCGGCCTTTCCTCTTTGGAGCGATTTTGTTTCTCTATCCCTCTGTCGTCTATTTCGATATCTACTATTTTGTCATCTGTGCGACAATCTAGAGAAGGAACTACAGTGCAGTCTTCCTCTGTGAAACAGCTTTGGAAAAGACATTTAGTATTTCGGCCTTTAGTCTGTCATCCTCTCACAGAATGTCTGGACATTTTGTTTTGATCCACCTACCGCTTTGACATAAGACCAAAATTTCTTAGGATTTTCTGCCAAGTCAGTACATAGAACTTCACTTTCGAATTAATTGAGCGCCTCTCGCATAGCCCTCCTCACACTATATTTCGCTTCGCGTAATTTTTGTTTGTCTGCTAGGCTTTGGCTTTGTTTATGTTTGCTGTGAAGTTCCCTTTGCTTCCGCAGCAGTTTTCTAACTCGGTTGTTGTACCACGGTGGCTCTTTTCCATCTCTTACAATCTTGCTTCGCTCATACTCACCAAACACATATTGTACGATGGTTTTGAACTTTGTCCACTGATCCTCAACACTATGTGTACTTGAGACAAACGTGCGGTAGCGTTCTCGCTTCCCACGCCCGGGTTCCCGGGTTCGATTCCCGGCGGGGTCAGGGATTTTCTCTGCCTCGTGATGGCTGGGTGTTGTGTGCTGTCCTTAGGTTAGTTAGGTTTAAGTAGTTCTAAATTCTAAGGGGCTGATGACCATAGATGTTAAGTCCCATAGTGCTCAGAGCCATTTGAACCATCTGAGCCTTGAGACAAAACTTTTGTGTTGAGCCAGCAGGTACTCTGAAATCTTCTTTTTGTCACTTTCGCTAAACAGAAAAATGTTCCTACCTTTTTTAATATTTATATTTACGGCTGAAATCATCGATGCAGTAACCGCTTTATTATCGCTGATTCACTGTTCTGCGTTACCTGTTTCAAATAGTTCGGGTCTGTTTGTTACCAGTACGTCCAATATGTTATCGCCACGAGTCGGTTCTCTGTTTAATTGCTCAAGGTAGTTTTCAAATAAAGCACTTAAAAAATTTCACTGGATTCTTTGTCCCTGCCACCCGTTATGAACGTTTGAGTCTCCCAGTCTATATCCGGCAGATTAAAATCTCCACCCAGAACTATAATATGGTGGGGAAATCTGCTCGAAATATTTTCCAAACTATCCTTCAGGTGCTCAGCCACAACAGCTGCTGAGCCAGGGGGCCTATAGAGACATCCAATTACTATGTCTGAGCCTGCTTTAACCGTGACCTTCACCCAAATTACTTCACATTTCGGATCTCCGTCAATTTCCTTCGATACTATTGCACTTCTTATCGCTATAAACACGCCTTCCCCTTCACTGTCCAGGCTGTCTCTGCGGTATACATTCCAATCTGAGTTTAGGATTTCGTTACTGTTTACGTCTGGTTTCAGCCAACTTTCTGTCCCTAGTACTATGTGGGCATTGTGACCGTTTATTAATGAGAGCAGTCCTGGGACCTTTCTATAGAGGCTTTTGCAGTTTACTATTAGCTGATTAATATTGTTATTCCCTGTTGCATTTTGCCTACTCCTACCTTGCCGCGTTTCAGTAGGCGTCTTGTCGGGCCTAGGGAGGGAATTCTCTAATCTAAAAAACCCACATGTGCACTCCTCTCCCTACAATAAGTTTCTTCGAGAATTAAGCCACGCCACTACACCGTAAAAAAAAAAAAAAAAGAAAAAAAAGATCCAGCGATTTCAACGTCTTTCCTGGTTTGTTAAGTTTTCTAAATAATACTTTGGATCTATATTCAGCAACACTTTTATACCGCATAGCAAACATTGAAAGGCTGTATGTTGAAATTCTTTGCAACCAGAATGTTAGTAAATTTATATTTTGAAACGAAAAGAAGTTTGAGCTACAAACAGACTTTTCAAATTGAAAAACATTGGAGCCCGTCAATCGTCTGTATGAACTACAGTTACGCTAAGGAGCTATTCAGTCACCCTGAATGAGTCGATTAAACCACAGGAAATAAAACTGAACTTAGTAGCTTGTTAGTAAAAACGTGCGTTTGACAGAATACCCGTCAAATAAAACTCTCTGCACCGATACATGGCAGAATAAAGTACAGACATTACGATCTTCACTGCCTTGAGTCGATTCAGTTACTTGCAATTCTTTACCACATACTCTTTCGAGAATAGAGATCCCTAATTTTAGTGCAAATTACATGGATTTTATTACAGATGATTTATAAGCCATAATGCTACGTTGGAAGACTCCAGTTTTAGATCCAGTAATTTATCACTTTCACGTCTCGATTCAGCACACCAGTTTTAAAGCATCACATATTCGACGTCAATTGACACGGGTTAAATTGTAATCCACTATAGAAGCTAGTCCTCAACTAGCTAACCCTGTCCTATGATGGAAATAGTCCTTGCCTATTTTGAGGGATCCGTACCAGGTTCCGCAGGGATGAATCAACAGCACCAGCAATCGTAGCCGACTGGCGCAAGGGATTTCGCGAAGTTCTGATAACTAATTGTTTCTCGGACGCGCCTGGGGAACGAACGCCTCTGATACAAAACATAAATCTTTGTCAGCGGGCGTCTTCGTCCCTTTGGGAAGAGCAGACTTTGGGAACACGAAGAAAACACCAAAGATTCATACAGAAATAAATCGTGTTGCTCACAGGAGGCCGCAAAATAAGAAAGTGCAAGAGGTGCTGTAACTTTTCATTCAGTGAGCAAAGTCCCTCGATTTGCTCTTGTCCGTGAAGTAACTTACATTGCCTCTATTTATATTTACACTTTTCTTTCCAAATTGAACATACATTTATTTAAATTATAGTTATAAAACTGGTTTTCCTTAACAATAGAAGTTAAATTAAAAACAGTCGAATATTAAACAACCAACAAATCGTAACATTCCTTACTCAAGTACGCTTCCTTACATTAGCGCCGTTATCAGTAGAGTCATTTTTTATTGAAGCCTTTATTACTAGTTGGTCAGGCTGACTAAGATCTTCGACAATGGGCCAGTTAGTTTGTCATGTTTTGTAGCGCTGTCCTTCTCAGCATGCGTATGTTCCTCATATACAGAAGGAGACACAAACACTCTAAATGGCTCTGAGCACTATGGGACTCAACTGCTGAGGTCATTAGTCCCCTAGAACTTAGAACTAGTTAAACCTAACTAACCTAAGGACATCACAAACATCCATGCCCGAGGCAGGATTCGAACCTGCGACCGTAGCAGTCTTGCGGTTCCAGACTGCAGCGCCTTTAACCGCACGGCGACTTCGGCCGGCAGCCAAACACTCTATACATACCGTTCTGAGTAGTAGCACTCATAATGTTATCGGCTGAACTACAAAACACAACCACTAAAATGTGACGTAAAAGTAGCGGCTTATATAAACTGATGACAGAAATCGATATATTACTCTCTAGTAAAACAGTATCATTCCTGCCCCCGAAAATCAAGACTGTCAGATTAGCGCGCTGTGAAAATCTAAGCATCGCTTACTTTCAACAAAAATAGAGGAAATCAGTCCTAAAATGTTAGCGGCAGACACGCAGAAAAATTTAACGGACAATGCAAATTCTGTAAACTTTATTACAATTGTCTGTAGATCTTGAAATAACTCCGTTTGTCTTTCTACAATTCGTTATAACACTCGAACCATGACTACAATAAATGGTGAGGAGTGAAAGAAATGAAAACACAAAAGCTAATCATGACTGAACTTAAACAAATTTCATTACATTCAAGATCGCTTAGTCATAGATGGACGGCCGTACCTTGTGATGAGCTCCAGAACAGTACCTATTTATATTATGTACTTTGCTTATTGCTTAACTATAAGCAAATAGTAGTAACAGATTTTAGTGAAGGAACCGGTCACGACTACAATGAATTTAATAGTCAGAGGAAACGCAGAGCAATCGGTGGAACTAACAACACGCCGCCCCCAAGCCTAGATGCCTTGCGAAGGCAGTCCGGGAATTTGGAACACTCCAGCGCAGCCAGCAGCAGATGCGGCAAGCCCCAGGAGATGTGAATCAGAACACTGCAAGAGCTAAATGCCACGTAGTACTCACCGCCATTATTGCCAATACTTCTTGAAAAAACTTCAGAAAAATGTTAGATTTAAATTCGGATAAGAAGCGTTTTTGGTGGTGACTTATAAACAACTACCACAGAATGTTCCACAAGTTTTGTATGATTTCAGATTTCAGTAACGCGCTAAAAACGAGATACAGCAATGGTGGCGCCATCTATTAGTAGTGCTGAATGTCACAGGTCAGTAATCAGGTTTTACTAGTCGAAGGAAATCTTGCGTTCACTGTCTGCAATGTAAGCAATTCAAGACTCAACCGTGATATCCAATTGGATACCAAATTGGGTAAGAAACTTCCGTGCAACTGCCACTGGGAGACCTTCCGATATCACGAGAACATCGAACGTGTTTGTAGCAGTTTACAGCCAGACATTCTGCTTATGGCGTTATTCGAAGGCGAGGGTTTACTCCGACTGGTGTGAGAGGTTTGCAATTGCTAAAAGATGAAATGTCGAGAATTCGTCCGGCAATTACAATAGATCTGTTCAAAAACTTGATGAAACGCCTTCATATTTTGTAGCTGCGAATAGTAGTCATTTGCCAGGTGTCGTATTTCATAATAAAACCTGTGCGTTGTAACTTGCATTAAATTTTCATTCTTGCCTCTCGATTAGTTCGTGTGTTATTAAAGTCTGAAATCCTTAAAACATGGTGAAACACTCTGTATTTCTTTAACATGTGAAATTTATGGTTCCTAAATGAAGTATTCAAGTAATTTCCTCAGAGGAGAATTATGCAATATCCTTTTATTTTCGTCAGTAGTGTGCACTGTAACAACAGCGTTATAACTCTTCTCACTTTCGCAGACATATAATTTGCTACAATGAGTTCATAATTTGATGCTGTCAGGTAAGTACGTTTTAATTTTATTTACTGTATATGAAGATGTCTGTATACTGAAGTATGTTATAGTGCTTGAAGTATGTTAAAGGTGCAGTTGTCTACACACTACCTAGATTAAAGAGGTACAAATGCAATCAGAAGACTTATAATACTGCTGTCAAAAGACGAAAGGAAGAAAATTTATGTGATGCGCACTCTATGGTAAATCGACCAATACAATGGCATATATGGAAATAAGGGGCCAAAGAGCCTACTGGCATGCGAAAGAACTTGTCTTCCCCCCACTAACAGCAGTGTATTTCATGTCTCTGGAGGAGTGAAGCACACTGAATGATTGGGAAAATGCACAGGTCATTCCAATTTCCAAAGGGAGTCGGAAAACAGACACACAAAACTATGGGCCTATACCTATGACGTCGGCCTGTTGTAGAATTTTGGAACTCGAGAGATAATAACATTTCTCGAGACAGTAAATCTCTGCTGTATGAACCACTATTAATTCCGAAAACAACGATTATGTAATACCTAGGTCACTCTCTTCGGCGCTACAGTCTGTAGCCGAGCGACCGCTACGGTCGCAGGTTCGAATCCCGCCTCGGGCATGGATGTGTGTGATGTCCTTAGGTTAGTTAGGTTTAATTAGTTCCAAGTTCTAGGAGACTGATGACCTCAGAAGTTAAGTCGCATAGTGCTCAGTACCATTTGAACCATTTTGAACCAACTCTCTTCGGCCACGAGATCCAGGAAGCAGTACGTACACTGATGACCTCAGAAGTTAAGTCGCATAGTGCTCAGTACCATTTGAACCATTTTGAACCAACTCTCTTCGGCCACGAGATCCAGGAAGCAGTACGTACATGGACGTAATTAGTTGCCGTATTTCTTGACCGGAGTGCATTCCATGCAGTTCCGCAAAAAGAGGTGTACGGAATACGAGACCAACTGTGTGATTGGATCAGAGCGTTTCTAGGAAACAGAATACAGCATGTCGTTCTGACCGGAGAAAAATCTCTGGTGTAGAAGTATATTCGGGCGTGGCCAGGGAATGTTACAAGACCATTACTTTTCACAATAGATATAAATGAGCTAGTACATAACATCGTAAGTTTCATGTGAGTTTCCGCAGATGATCCTGGCGTATACAGAGAGGTCGAGTCTCTTGAAAAGTGTAGCAAAACGCCGGAAAATCTACAGACGATGGACGCTTGGTGAAGGGAATGGCTAATGACCCTTAACTTAAACAAATGTAACATGTTACGAATACAAGACAGAAAGCCCCTTTATTGTATGATTACACAACTGTAGAATTATCACGACAAATAGTTACTTCCATAAAATATCTCCTAAGCGTACGGAGCGATTTAAAGTGGAAAAAACTGATATTCAACGGAAGAGTCTTCAGGAAAATTAGCAAAGATAGTAACTTACAAAACACTCGTTCGACCAATTCGTGGATATTTCTCATCAATATGACGTGAGTATCAGATAGGACTAACAAAGGACATAGAAGATTCAAAGAAATACAGCATGTTTCGGTAGAAAATCGTCACGGGGATGCTCCAGCAACTCCAGTGGCAGACGCTGTAAAAGTGGCGTTTTCCATCACGATGTGATTTACTGTTAAGTTTCGAGATCGTATGTTTCTAGAAGATCCAACCAATATATACTGATCAGCCAGGACATAATGACCACCTACCTAATAGCTGGTATTTCCACCATCGGCACGGGTAACAGCGGTGGCGCATCGTTGTATAGAAGCAGTGAGGCCTTGGTTGGTCGCTGGAGGGCGTTGGCGCCATATCTGCAAACTCGTCACCTGAATCCCGTGAACTCCGAGGCGGGGGGCGATGAGCTCTGAAGCCACATTCGGTCACATCCCAGATGTGTTAGATCGGTTTCACATCTAGCGATCTGGCGGTCATCGCATCATTTGGAACCTGCCAGTCCATTATATTCCTGGCCATGTGACATGGCGCATTATCTTGTTGGAAACTTAGTCTGCCGTCGGGAAACATGATTGTTATGAAGGGGTGCAGTGCTCTCCAAGCAGTGTACTATACTCCTTGGCCGTCATGGCACCTTGCACGAGTTTCATTGGACCCGTGGATGCCCACACGAATGTTCCCCAGAGCATAATGGAGTCGCCGCCAGCTTGTCTCTGTCCTGTAGTACAGGTATCAAGTAACCTTTCCCTTGAAAGACGATGGATACGCGTCCTCCCATGGGCGTGGTGGAGAAGATATCAGGATTCATGAGACCAAGCAACGCTATGCCAACATCTGGTGGCGATGGTCACATGTCCATTTCTGTCGTAATTGGTACTGTCGTGGTGTTAACATTGGCGCATGCATGGGTAGTCTGTTGCGGAGGCCCATCGTTGAGAGTGTCCGGTGCACTATATGTTCAGATACACTTGTACTCTGCCCAGCAGTAAAGTCTGATGTTAGATCACCACAGTTCGCCGCCTGTCCTGTTTTACCAGTCTGCCCAGCCTACGATGTCTGTAATGAGGTGTGGCCACCCAAAACCACGTTGCTTAGCATTGGTTTCGCCACGTGTTGAAGACACATAGCAGTTCTGAACACCTAGTAAGTGGTGCAGTTTCCGAAATCATCGTGCCGAACCCAGGGGCCATCACAATTTGCCCTCGATCAAACTCAGGCACGCGCCTTTCCCATTGCACACATGGACAGCACGCTCACTGGTACTACATGCACCGTGCGTGTGTCTCACTAGCAGTCATTCCTCGGCAGGTGACGCGTCTGTAGCCTGGGCGGGTTTATATCGATAGTATATGGGTGGTCATAATATTTAGGATGATCAGTATACTTTTCTCCTGCATATAACCCGCCGAAAGACTGTCAATGCGAAATTAGAGATTCGAGCACACACGTTCTTCCCGCGAATCATAGGCGGCTGGAACAGGAAAAGTGATAAACGACACTGGTTCATAAAGTACACTCCGTCGCACACCGTAAGGTGGCCTGCGGAGCATAGATGCAGATGTTGTGAATATTTTTGTGCAAAATTGTTGTTGTTCTTTTAGCCATTTTTAAAAACCTTTCTGTATAGGCGATAAAATAGAACGTCTCTTCAATTTTTAGTCAAAGTCATGGGTCGTCTGCGTGATCCGATGCCGATCTCCACCACTACTTCACTTGTGTTAACAATTTTATCTTCCACTAACTACTGAAGTCACCATTCCATATAGAATTTCCTATGAACTAATTTTTGTTACACTACAAAGTTTTCTTGCTCCTTCCAGTGCAGTTTTCTTTTTAGCATCAGTCTTCTGAGTGCTTTAATGCGGCTCACCATGAATTCCCCTACAGTACCAAACCTTTCACCTGAGAGTATTGTTTACACCCAATGTCCTCAATTAATTTCGGATATCCCTCCCTACAAAAATTTTGTGATCACACGTCCCTCTAGTACCACGGAAGTTATTCCCTGACGTCTTAATAGATTTCCTGTCACCTTTTTTCTCCTTCTTGACGGTGTTTCCCTCCTATTCCTTTCATAGTCGATCCTATGCAGAATCCTATGAATGCACTTATACTATTCAACGACCTCCTACAGCACCACATATCAAATTCTTCGATTCTTTTACGGTTTCCACGGAGTCAATGATTCCATCCCATGTAAATTCACTTCTTTTATTGTGTTCTGAAAATCCAACCACCTGTCATGTGATCTGTAACTTGAATTACACATTCGTATACAGATTTCATGTTGTTAATTCTTACTTTTACCAACTTCCTTAGCTGTACATCGTGATTATACTGGAATTGTGTGTTAGCTACGTATAAGTGGTGCAGGCTGATTTGGATTCAATATGTGTTGTGGAGTACTGACGAACACGATATTGGAAAATGCATGCTACCGTATAATTGTCGGTTCCAACGTAATTGATTCTTGAAGTTTCAACACAATGATAGTCTCTACATGTTCAGTCACGCTTACGCAAAACAATCTGTTTTACTGTTCGTTCTTATGCTGTACCAGTTACTTTTGAGGCAAAATACTGAAATGAAATACATATGTCACCTTTCAAAGACAGACGTCTTCAGACACTGAACTGAGCTCTCACTCCAATTATTTTAATTGTGTCTGCCTGTTATCTCTGTGTTATTGTTTGCTAAATCAGTGTGATTTAAAGATTATATACACAATTTAGTCTAAACTGTTTGATTTATAAATATCTCGAGAGTCTTATATGATATACAAACCCGTTCCGCCGTAGATTCTGATGAGGAGGAATGAACTACAGCCGTGCCATCGCAGGATTTGCGGTCCTTTGATAATGGGAGACAAAGGAACGGCCAGCGCTTCGTCTTTGAAGTGGTATCAGTCGGCGCTGTCTATGCAGCAGATGAAAGACAAACTTAAAACAGCGTCGCCGCCAGGCTGGTTTTATCCGTAGCTCAAAGTTCTGAAAGACTGTGACGTCATTCTGCTGACAAAGTTGGAGGTACAGGAAATACTGCCGTTGCACCATGGCTTTAACGAAAGCCACATGATATTGACGGACAGAGTAGAATAAGTCTGACGTGTTCTCTACTGGAAATAATATACCTCCATATTCTGACCTCACATCTTATAGCTCGATAGCTCATACAACACGATTGACATCTTTACACGAAATGTGTGTTGTACTGAAAGACATGCTGAATAGTTAAAACAATACCAATTCAGTATTTCTCTGTTCTTTTACGAGGTACAGCAAGTTACAAAAATACACAGATCTGTAGTTGGTTGCAATTCCTTTTTCTCAGAGAACCATTCACGCAGTTCCGAGCTATCAACTAGTAAGCGAGATACACAGGATAGGCAAAACAATGTGATTACCTGTACTTACTTGGGAATGGTTTATTAATAAGGGGTAGGACTCCCACCCATTTGTGCGTAATACAGCTGCGATTCTTTTTAGAATACTGGCATATGAAGATTGTATAGTCTCCATTGGAATGTTATGCCAGTCTTCGATCAGAACCTCTTCTAACTCGTGTAGTGACGACGGAGACAGACATCTGCTCCGGAATCTGAGTCCCAATACCGCCCACAAGGGTTCGATAATGTTCAAGTCCGGGGATTGTGCTGGTCAGAGCATACGCTGCAGTTCAGTTGCATGCAATTAGTGTATTATCGTCCTGAAATATGGCACCATTGTTGGGGAACAATATTTGAATCATGGGGTGCACCTAATCACATACAATGTTCACATTATCGTTGACTGTAACCCGGCCTTTGAGAGTAATGATGGTACCAGCAGAATACCATGATATGGCTGCCCACACCATCACACTTCCAACTCCATGCTTAACCGTTGGAATCAAGCAACGAGGATTGTAGGCTTCTTTTGGCGTTCTTCAGACGTAAACCGGACGCGATGTTGGAAATGACGAAATCATTGACTCGTCGAACCATATGATGTGTTTCCACTGATCAGCATTCCAAGATTTATGCTCCTGACACCATGTTTCACACTTCTTTGCGTTGGTTGTCGTCACTAATGATTTCGGTGTAGCAGCTCGTCCATGAATATTCGCTTTATGGAGTTCTAGATGGACAGTGTCGATAGACATGGGGTCTCGAAGATGGCTACTGAGATCTGCAGTCATTTTAGCAGACGTATTTTTGTGTTCTTTTGACACAATTCTTGTTAGCTTATTACGATCTCTGTCATTTAGTTTTGATTTGCTCCCACTATTACGTTTACACGGTGATATCGTTCCATGTTTTGTGTAGGCTGTCATGACTATTGAAACAGTTGCCCTTGAAATATTCAGTAAGTTGGCTGTCTTGGTTACTGATGCTCCAGCTAAGTGGGCCCCACAATCTGCCCTCTTTGGAACTCTGTTAGGTCATTCATTGCACGTCGACCGCGGCCTCTGAGTGCAAATATGAAGTGTACACTACTCGTAAACAACCTGCACTGATGCCGAGTCCGTACTGAATACGCACAGTCCAGTGCGACACATGCCTTAACCTGCGTTGTTGACCGCCAGACACAACTATCTCATTACTACCACTGTTCACATTATTTTGCCATCCCCTATATATGCATGTCAAATATTGAAACAGGATCATTCCTGCATTGAAGGTTGCTGTTCAAACGGAACTATCAGAAAGAAAGACAATACGGTTCAGCGTATGACTTTACATAACATACATATCATGCAGCAATGTAGAAGGATGTCCCGACATTACTAGCTTGACGTGAAATGTAAGAAAGATTGAAAATACATGGAATTCACATATTGATCTACGTATTTCCTGCAGTCCAGTTTATGGTTAAAATGGCTCTAAGCCCTATGGGACTTAACATCTGAGGTCATCAGTCCCCAAGATGTAGAACTACTCAAACCTATCCAACCTAAGGACATCACACACATCCATGCCCGAGGCAGGATTCGAACGTGCGCGGTTCCAGAATGAAGCCCCTAGAACCGCTCGGCCATAGCTCCAGTTCATGTTATTGACATTATGTGGAGTATGGTGGGACGTCTTGTTGTATTCACACAGACACTGCAGTTAAAAACTGCTTGTGTTGATGATGATTAGTGACAATGGAAACTGGAACATGATTTTCAAGAAATATTTGAAGTCTTTGTCGCACCAACTACTGTGTTGTTTCAAAAAGAACTGGATCGATCTGGGCTGAAAGAAGCATTATAAGACGTTTGCATAGTGACGGATATGAAAAAAAGTAATTACAATATCATACAGTAACAAAGGCAAGGTTCATTATGAAGAAATAATACACATAATGCGACACCTCAGCCTCGAATACGGGATGCGTTACTAGATCGATGAACACAGTTCCAGATCGTGCTGTCATGATTCGTTGTAAACAAGTAGGCGATCTAATAGCCCATAGAAGTCCGGAATCGTTGGACACGGAGCGAGAGCATGCGCATTATTCTACTGGATGTTCTTGCCGCCAGAGACGGTAAATTCTGTCACATTATACAGGGTGAGTCACCTAACATTACCGCTGGATATATTTCGTAAACCACATCAAATACTGGCGAATCGATTCCACAGTCCGAACGTGAGGAGAGGGGCTAGTGTAATTGTTTAATACAAACCATATAAAAATGCACGGAAGTATGTTTAACACAAACCTACGTTTTTTTTAAATGGAACCACGTTAGTTTTGTTAGCACATCTGAACATATAAACAAATACGTAATCAGTGCCGTTTGTTGCATTGTAAAATGTTAATTACATCCGGAGATATTGTAGCCTAAATTTGACGCTTGAATCATTGTCCTCACTTCAATGCAGGGGCCCAAACAGCTGCAACATACATCGCGTTTCTACAGAATGACCTGCCAACGCTGCTCGAAAATGTCCCACTGGAAACGCGTCGACGTATGTGGTATCAGCATGATGGTGCACCTGCACACTCCGCAATTAACACTAGGCTGACCCTTGACAGGATGTTCGACGGGCGTTTCATAGGACGTGGAGGACGCATAAATTGGCCAGCCCGTTCTCCTGATCTTACACCTCTGGACTTCTTTCTGTGGGGTACGTTAAAGGAGAATGTGTACCGTGATGTGCCTACAACCCCAGAGGATATGAAACAACGTATTGTGGCACCCTGCGGCGACATTACACCAGATGTACTGCGGCGTGTACGACATTCATTACGGCAGAGATTGCAATTGTGTGCAGCAAATGATGGCCACCACACTGAACATCCATTGGCCTGACATGTCGGGACACACTCTTTTCCACTCCGTAATTGAAAACGGAAACCACGTCTGTAGGTGTACCTCACCCCTCATGGTAATGTACATGTGCGTCAGTGAAAAAGACCACTAAAAAGGTGTTAGCATGTGGACGTAATGTGCTGTTCCAGTCTCTTCTGTACCTAAGGACCATCACCGTTCTCTTTGGATCCCTACGTAATTCGGTGCTCTCCGATACACACGATCGAACAGCGGAGGAGTGGTACTCAAGCGTCAACTTTAGGTTACAATATCTCCGGATGTAATTAACATTTTACAATGCAACAAACGGCACTGATTACGTATTTGTTTATATGTTCAGATGTGCTAACAAAACTAACGTGGTTCCATTTTAAAAAAACGTAGGTTTGTGTTAAAAAACATACTTCCGTGCATTTTTGTATGGTTTGTATTAAACAATTACACTAGCCCCTCTCCTCACGTTCGGTCTGTGGAATCGGTTCGTCACTATTTGATGTGGTTTACGAAATACATCCAGCGGTAACGTTAGGTGACTCACCCTGTATGGCTGCAAAGTTGCCACTTTTTCAATGACGTAATCTCTTACCGCCACAAATATTTCCTGGGTGTCAAATCAGTCGCACACATTAGTAGTGGCGGTCGACAACAAACGTACCAGTCCCACTACAACACCTTCAGAGAAGCACATCATCAGACAATAAACAGCGGTGTGATCTCCATCCTTCCTATACGGATTACTTGAACGTAAAGCGGACGTGCCACTTGTTCGTTCGGCCCATACGGGCACTGACTTGAAACTAAATTCGACAGTTTTTTAACCTGACGCAGAACAGCTGCAATCAGACGAGTGTATACAAGTCAGTATCAACACATTTAAAAGAAACCGGCTTACTTACTAGACAACCAACGCCCTTGCTTCGGTGCATACACTCGTTCCCGTAAGATCACACAAATTCAGCAACGTCGGGAGTCCGGTAGTTGGGTAGGTAACCGCCCGAGTACATCAGGCGCTGTTGGTAATTTTTTCTTTGTCCTACCGGCAAAGGGGGTGGAGGAAGGGGGCGGGTGGAGGATATGGCGGTGGTGTAAAGTTTCTGATCAGCAGGTTTTGCACCAATGTCCCGAATTAAATAAATCCCAAATTTCTCCACAGTGTCTACTACACACACACATTATAATCATCTACACGCAGCAGATGCACGTAACACACAAATCTCACAGTTGCGAAGGAAAGGCTCCAGTGCGTGCGAATGATGGGAAACACCTCTACAATTAGCCAGCTGAACCTGCCTACACGGAGTGCTCCAGCCAATCATGCCATACGACTTTACTTTACGAACTAAGTATCTCAACAGTCATTCCAATTACTACACTTCTACAGTAGTCTGCAAGAATTTCGATGTTAAAAAAACAGCTGAAGAAGTCTTAGGAAAAAAGAAAAAGATAAAAAGAGTTAAAAATTTGGACACCAGACTTACATGAAATTATAAAGAAAAAACAAGACACTTACGTTTAGTAGTTCACTAAATCAACAGAGGAGAATAATAAAATTTAGAAACAAGAGAGAGATGCAGCAAACCTAGCATTGAAAAAGTTATAAGGGAAAAGCCGTCGGTATACGGAGCATGCATTCAAATGTTAATGTTGAGCGTGCCGAATTTCTGACGTTATAGCGTCGGAAAAGGACGTTCGGGAGTCTTTCCGAAAGTGCAGAGCCATATCAAACATGACCGATATTCTGACCACGCGTTTGAGCGTAAACCAATGAGATGCTTACGTCACACGCAGGATCTCCCTTTCCAGTACAGAGTCGGAAACGCCATATTGGCTTTGAGTTGAAGCCCTCTTTGGAGGGTTTTGTATTACAACTTACGTCCTATGAATATACGCTGTTTCGAAGCACCAGTAAAATGACCTCTTCATAACCCGCCGTTATAGGTACTACTTGTTGTAATGAAATGGCGGGAAACCTCAGATTGTCGGTTACAGAATTTCCGATTTGTAACATATGTGTTATGAAAGTATGTTGTTTCAAGGCAACGGCACATTGAAGATCCACAAAACACAAAAAAACAACGCATTGTTCTTGGTACAATTTCTAATAATTAAATGTGAGTCAATAACACGTCTTCAGTCAAAAATTTCTGAAGATGGTAAAATGCAAAGTGCCGTTGTATGCCATAGATAGTTGGCGTAGCGTAATGTAGAGAGGGGCAGAGTTATAAGAAGAAGCGTGATGTGTTCGCATCTCACTACATTCAAGTGTTGTTTATTTACCTTGGCATTTTATAATAGGTTCTGATACTTCATTACTATTTCAATACAACTATATTACATAACATTCGATAGTATATAAATATTAATGCGCTCTCTCTGAGGAGTGAGCTGTTCGATTGCCTTCATTTACAAGACAGTTTACACTATTTGTACCAATATAGTTTGCATTTTCTTGTTTCAATTCTTCTATTTCACATGTTTTAAATTTCTGCTTCATCCCCCTCGGTAGGTGCGCGGGCAGCGCCGCAGTTTGCTAACCGAATAAAACCGAATTCGATTCCCGGCCGGATCCAAGATTTTCTCTTGTCAAGAACTGGGTGTTTTGCTGTCCCTACGTACGTATCGTCATAGTTGACATTCCATTGTTGGGATGACTGTATGGGTACGTCTCCAAAGCCAATAAATTAGTGAAAAATATTTTGCTACTAAATAGGAATAGTGGTCGAATAAGAATGACCTTAGGTTTTTACTAATAAGTGAGAATGATGAAATAAGTTTTGTGTCATATGGAGAACTATTGTGAATTTGCATCGCACTGTTTTATAATGAAACTGTTAGAAGTTGATCTCTTGGCTGAACATTGTACTTTCTTTTTTGGTTTTTAACATGTTCATGGGTGAACTTTTTATTTATATGTGCTGCAGACAGAACGGTCCAGGGGGGAAATGTACGTTTTAAAAAAGCTAACACAGGAATTTTACATCAGTCCATTTCGTAAAAAGTGTGTTTGAGAGTCGACAAAGCCGGAGCTGGAAACCGCTGCGATCGCATCTACCACGTAGAGGAAGACTTGTCGTGTGCAATAGCCGCATCTTTTCTGAGGGTTCGGCAGCAAGGTGCACTCGGCACGCTCAACGTCGACGTTTGAATTTACAGTCAGTGTGCCGACTGCTTAATACAAGACGATATTTAAGGAAGATAGATGATGCACTTATAAAGCGATGAAAAATTTCGACCAAAGAGCCAATATAACCAACAAAATAAATTACGTCCAACAGGCAACATGTCATTTTTGCCCTTGATGACGATGGCGACGACGAAACTGAGAAGCAGCAACCGAATTTGCACGGCTGAATGGCATAAAACGTTTTCTACAGTGGTTGGCAGAATAATAAAGAAGCGGGTCGACGCTGGGGTGTGTCACGGTGTTGCAGCATGAGACAGAATGGCGGCAAATGACAGTTAGTTATCGAGCTGGTTTCGCAGTTTGCCCGTCTGAGCGGTGTCAGCAGCCGCTTGCTGCATCTGTGCAATGAATCACCGTCCCGCAATCCAGTAATGGCCCACCTCTGAAAATCAACAACATGGACTCTCGATTGAGACTGAGCTCCATTTTATCATGAAAATATAGCCACAGCTCCATTAAACTACTATATGCCTTTCTGTATTAAGGATTCTATCCCCGACAAAGAAACTATGCAGTTTCCTTTGGCGACATGCAAATTAGGTGACTTGTAGATGTAGAAACTTCTTAATTATAGAACTGAGAAGATGAAACTCCTTTATTAAGTTTTTACTTAAACTGCTGAGTGAAATTGACTGTACTGTCTCTTTGATATTTAATATTTCAACACTGACCTACAGAATTTGCCCTAACAAACAGAACTCAAACGTTTCCTCTTCGTCAATTGTTTACAACGTACAACGGTAACGCGATGTGTCAGCTTTAAAATTAACAAAAAAGAATGGCCCTGAATTAGAAGATCCTAACAATGATCCATACATATCATAAGTCACTTACCTCACAGAGAATCTTCATGACGAACTACAGCAATGCACCAAACACCAATAAATCCAGCTAAATAAAAGATTCTAACTTCTATAGGCTCTAATTACTAATAGGTGTGTGGTTAGCAAAGGAAAGATTTTGTTGCAGAGCACACAATGTATTTAGCAGATTTTTGCCTTAATCAACTGACAACCAGTTCAAAAAAATTACATAATCATCAGTAATAAATCTCCCTAACGGAAACACGTTCAGACCGTCCGCTCGCGCTAATACTGCAAACATCCAACACTGCTAATTATTAACCCCTAACCTCCATCACTGCTGACTACTCACTCCCAACTTCCATCACTGCTGGCTGTTCACCTCCAACTGCTAGTCCAACCAGCCACAGAGTCTCTTACAGAGTGCGCATAGCGCTGTCAGAGTTATTAATGCAGAGCGTTACACAGTGCTGCCAACATACAAACACATAAACAGGCTACTTACAATGTACCCATCTACCGAGTGTGACAGAAATTCACCAACTCCTTCAGTAAGCACAGTTTTTTCATAAATTGATTATTTACTTTGAATCAAGTTCTAGCACACACAGCAAGCCCTTCAGTTCAGCTGCTGATATTCCCACTACGGTAGATGACTGTTCTCTGGTAGGACCGTCAATGACATGTTGACTTCCAGATGCTTTGGTGGCACCACGAGCCAAGTATTATTATTTTATGGACCACTGTTGACGATTACACAGCCAAAACCATCGACGCCACTACTTAATTTTGTGAGTGTTGGCTGAAATAAACTTTATAGTTGTTAAAAGGGATTCAGATTGCTTCCAGCTGTTAGAATTTTATTTATCGATTGTAGTTTCGGCATTAAACCAATAATCAAGTGTCTACAATACATAATACAACGTAATAAGAATAATTTACTGTGGGATTAATACTAGGTACAACCAGTCATGTATTTTTCGACATTTATATACCGTACTTACAAAATTTTGACACATGTATTTATTTTAGGCATAGGTAACAACGTAATACGCTCAACTGCACGTCGAACAACAATTAGTCAGCGACACTAGTAAATATTCCATTTTATGCGCTGCGGCTTTTAGTGGATTGTCTATATCACGCAACGAAAAGTGTACACTTACAATACATCAGAGTAATTGTGTAAGACAGTCGGGAAAATTTTTCTTTCTGAGGTCTGTTTGTTCATTGAATATCTTGTGGTTTTTCTTTCAAGGTGCCATAAATTTCAACTTCTTATGGAGCCTCCATTAATCTGCCTTTCTCTACCCCGAGAGTGGACACTTCTAGCTGTGATTATATATATATATATATATATATATATATATATATATATATATATATATATATATATATATATATATATATTATTGGTATTTTGCCCTTAAAGAGCGCATTTGGATTGAACTACATGGCCAGTTCCTTTTGCTGCCTTCCTTGCTGCCCAAACTTCCCTCATTCGCTCGCTGTGTTTCTGTTTCCGGTCCTCTGTCCATGCTTCTTGTCGGCTTTGTGTCTTCGGCTTCATCTTGATTGCTTTTTTGGTTGCCCATATTTCTTTCATCTTGCTTGCGTTCTTCGGTCCATTTTATGCCTCTTCGTTTGTCACATTGTATCTCAAGTAGTTTACTTTTCTTAACGATGTTTCTGAATTTTATTCTGTCGTTTATTGTGTCTGCTGTTACGTTGAGTTGGTTCAGGTCGTTTTCTACCTCTGCCACCCATTTGTTGTTTCTAGTGGTTACCCAGTCAAAGATCTGTTTGGTCAGCCTGTGTGATGGCATTATTTATAGGTGTCCATAGAATTGTAGTCAGCGTTTTCTAATCTTCTCTGTGATTGTCTCCGTATGTTTGTACAGTTCCTCTGTAGGTTTCTTGATCCATATTCCATTGTTGTTAGTTGCATCAAATATTTTACTGAGTATTTTCCGTTCTATTTTTTCTAATTGTCTGATCGTGTATGCCCTAGGATTAGTGTGGTCTCTGCTGCATATAGTGCCTCGGGGAGCACCACCGTATCGTAATGGCGTAATTTGGCTTTTTGTGAGATAGACTATAGACTTCTTGTTGTAATGATTCCACACTACTTTGTATGCCTTGTCCAGCTTAGTCTTTCTTTCTTCGTTTGAGTTTCTGTTATGTCCACTCATTCGTAGTGTTTCACCGAGGTATTTGAAGTTTGCCGTTTTGTAAATCGTGCCATACTTTGTGTTCAGAGATGAGAGTTTCTTTGTGCTCATAAACTGTGTCTTTTCGTAAGAGATCTGTACTCCAGTTTTGGAAGCGATTTTGTGCAGTTTTTCAATAGCGTCTTTTGTTTCCTTTATAGCTTTCGTGACAATCGCCAAATCGTCTGCAAAAGCCAGGCATTTAATCTATAGGTTTCCTAAGGTTATCCCCTGTTGTGATGTTTCCCATTCTTTTATGACATTATCTAACACCAGATTGAAAAGGAGAGGTGAGAGGCAATCGCCTTGTCGGACACCTGTGCGAATTTCAAAGGGCTCTGATAGTTCCCCACAGGACTTTACTTTGGAGGTCGTGTTGGTTAAAGTTTGCTCTATGATAGCCCGTGTTTTGTTGTCTACTTTGTATTCTGCTGGAATTTTGAAGAGAGTTTTCCGGTCGATAGAGTCGTACGCCTTTTTGAAGTCAACAAAAGTAATGATCAGGTTCTGTTTGTGTTGTAAAATCATTTTCAGATTCGAAATTTGTTCCGCACAAGACCACACTTTACGGAAGCCTGCTTGGTATTCCCCAAGTGGTCGGTCTGGCATTCTAGTCTGTTCAGTAAAGCTTTAGAGAGGATCTTGTATGTGACCGGTAGTAGGGATATTCCTCTGTAGTTGTTCGGGTCAGTCTTGTCACCTTTCTTGTGTAGTGGGTGTATCAGGGCAGTTTTCCAGTCGTCAGGAATTTTCATGGTCTTCCAGATGTCTTCCAAGATCCTGTAGATGTCTTTGGTGAGTTCTGGGTCTTGTAACTTCCAGATTTCCGCGATGATGCCATCTTCTCCTGTTGCTCTACGATTCTTGAGTGACTTGAAGAAATAATCAACTTCTTCTAGAGTTGGAGGTTCACTATCTGGATTGTATGTGCTCGTTTCTGTCATCATTTCTTCCATAGGGGGGTCCGTGTTGAGCAGTTTTTCAAAGTACTTTGCCAGAAAGTCACAATTGTTTTTGGTATTGGTTTCTAGGGTTCCATCCGGTCTTCTGAAGCACAAGTTGGGTGGTTGATATCCAGTCATATTTTCTCTGAACGTTCTGTAGAAGTTTCTTGTATTGTTCTTCATGAAGTCCGATTCGATCTCTGTCAGTCGCCGTTTGTCATACTGTCGTTTTTCACTGCGAATGATTTTGCTTGATTGCTTCTGTGTTTTCAAGAAGTTCATCCAATTCTCTTGGAATTTATGGCTACTAAATGTTTTCCATGCACTGATTCGTTGGTCAATAGCTTGGTCACATGTGTGGTTCCACCAACGGTGTTTCCGTGTGCGTAGTGCTTGTGCTAGTTTCATGGCCTCTCGGATTCTTCGTGAAAGTTGTGTCCAGTCTGTCATTTTCTCCATTTTAATTTTGTGTAATATTTGTGTCTGGTTTAAAGTAACGTATTCTGGATCTGGTCTAACAATTTTGTTCTTCTGGAGCCGGTGTGGAGCCGTACGACGCCCATCGGCCATGAGGCCGTTGGACAAAACACTGGAACAGGGGCCGTCAAACGCCTCAGTCCCGCCTATGCAACTGTTTTGAAAGAGGCAGTGGAAACTAAAAAAAGAACAGGGGCCGTATATATATATGAACCCATTCAAAATCGAAATTTTGACTAGTATCGCTGACTAGGTGTTCTTCGCTGTACAGTTATGCACATTACGTTGCTATTTCTGCCTAACGTAAAGCTTTAGGATAGTCTTGCAAGTACGTTACACGAATGTCGCCAAGCTACAAAACTGGTTGTAAGTACTCTTACTCCGTTGTAAACTGTTCTCTTTACGCTGTATTATGTATTCTAGATGCCTGAAAATGGCTTAATTGCCGAAATTGCAATCACAAAATAATATTCTAACACCCAAAAGCAAGAAGAAATTCTTTTAAAAATTTGTAGAAGCTTTGGGCCGATACTACAAGGAAACTTTCACAAACGTCAAGTGCTCAATAACACGACAGATTTGAACAAGTTCTTCAGTCTGATGTAGAAATAGTCAAAGTTGCAGATTCAGTTATTTTATTTAACTGATGATTAGTTTCGAATTGCCTGAATCTATTTTCAAATCATTCAAGTAACCCGAAACTACACTTACATAGAGTAACTGGATCTACAACTTTTGCTGTTTCTGCATTATTCTGGTTAACAGAAGCTGTTGTTTCGTTATTAACCAGCGTGCTGTAAATCTATAAATGGAACAAATCCGTTGCTTTTTCTTCAACCCTAAGTTTGTGTGGTTGGTAAACCAGCTGACTACGTTCAAAAGTACTCTGCTCCAGAAAATCCCAAATAGCCAACTGGCAGTGGGGTGATGCATTATCTTGAAGACTCAGTATGCTATATCGAAAAATTATCCAGAACATACCGACAAGTATGTTAATGTAAACTTGCTGATGAAAGTAACCAGTGCGTCCAAAGTATGTTTACCAGATAATTGTCAGTTTGTTGCTCTCTTCGAATATGAGTTTTCATAGGCTTCAGCGGCTACGGCAAGACAGGAGGAGGAGATTTTGCCTTTACTCATTGTATAGCCTCACATGCTACAAGTCTTAATCTGTAATTGGAGACATTCACTGATGATGAATGAATGACAATGTAATTGAAGACATAATCATGTTAGTGTCCATTTTCGGAACACTTCAAGATCGTCGTTTCACCTGTAGAACATTAAGGTAGGAAAACCGGTGCAGAGAGGCATATGAGTCTGAAATACGTCTGTCAATAAGATTTTATGTAATTTTTACTGTAAATTTCTTATGTTCTGCTAACTGTTTTTTAAGGTTCTGTACCTCAGTAGATAAAAACAGAACCCTTAATAGATCAATTTGTTGTTCGTCTGTCTGTCCATGTGTTAATATCCCTTTTTCTCAGTGACGGATGGAGGTACCAAGTTGAAATTGTCAAATACTAACGTCTATGGTCCCTTGCCGACATAAACAATGTAGGCTTCCAAGTCAATGCTGTCAAAAGATATGGCCATTTATGTCACACATTTTAATACTCCCAACTCACTCATCAAAACCAATATAACAGTTATCGATGGACACAATTTAGTTTGTACGGAATCCTTAAAGCACGAGTCTTACTCAGATTTGACCTATCTTTCATCAGATCGAGTGTCAGAGCAAGCGCTGTATGATTTTACTGATTTTCCTTTTTTTTTTATGTCATCAGTCTTCTGGCTGGTTCGATGCGAGCCACCACGAATTCCTCTCCTGTGCCAAACCCTTCATCTCAGTACTTGCAACATGTTGTTGTTGTGGTCTTCAGTCCAGAGATTGGTTTGATGCAGCTCTCCATGCTTCACTATCCTGTGCAAGCTTCTCCATCTCCCAGTACCTACTGCAGCCTACATTTTTCTGAATCTGCTTGGTGTATTCATCTCACGGTCTCCTTCTACGATTTTTACCCTCCACGCTACCCTTCAATACTAAATTGGTGATTCCTTGATGCCTCAGAAAATCTCCTACCAGTCGATCCCTTCTTCTAGTTACGTTGTGCCACAAACTCCTCTTCTCCCCAATTCTATTCAATACCTCCTCGTTAGTTATGTGAGCTACCCATCTAATCTTCAGCATTATTCTGTAGCTCCACATTTCGAAAGCATCTCTTCTCTTCTTGTCCAAACCGTTTATCGTCCATGTTTCACTTCCATACATGACTGCACTCCATACAAATACTTTCAGAAACGGCTTTCTGACACTTAAATCTATACTCAATGTTAACAAATTTCTTTCCATGCCGTTTCCAGTCTACATTTTATATCCTCTCTACTTATACCATGATCAGTTATTTTGCTCCCCAAATAGCAAAACTCCTTTACTACTTTAAGTGTCTCATTTCCTAATCTAATTCCCTCAGGGTCACCCGATTTAATTCGACTACATTCCATTATTCTCGTTTTGCTTTTGTTGGTGTTCATCTTATATCCTCTTTTCAAGACACTGTCCATTCCGTTCAGTTGCTCTTCCAAGTCCTTTGCTGTCTCTGATAGAATTACAATGTCGTCGGCGAACATGAAAGTTGTCATTTCTTCTCTATGGATTTTAATACCTACTCCGAATTTTTCTTTTGTTTCCTTTACTGCTTGCTCAATATACAGATTGAATAACATCGGGGAGAGCTACAACCCTGTCTCACTCCCTTCCCATCACTGCTTCCCCTTCATGCCCCTCGACTCATAATTGCCATCTGGTTTCTGTGCAAATTGTAAATAGCCTTTCGCTCCCTGTATTTTACCCTTGCCACCTTTAGAATTTGAAAGGGAGTATTCCAGTCATCATTGTCAAAACTTTCTCTAAGTCTACAAATGCTAGAAACGTAGGTTTGCCTTTCCTTAATCCTTCTTCTAAAATAAGTCGTAAGATCGGTATTGCCTCACGTGTTCCAACATTTCTAAGGAATCCAAACTGATCTTCCCCGAGGTCGGCTTCTACCAGTTTTTCCATTAGTCTGTAAAGAATTCGTGTTAGTATTTTGCAGCTGTGACTTATGAAAATGATAGTTCGGTAATTTTCACATCTTTTAACAGCTGCTTCCTTTGGGATAGGAATTATTATATTCTTCTTGACATCTGAGGGTACTTCGCCTGTCTCATACATCTTGCTCACCTAACCAAAGTATTGTGGATTCCCTTTGGTACTCATGTGGGTGACTTTACACTTTCCATTATTTAGTGTCAACTGCTACATTTCGCACCATCGGTTTGCAAATTTATTTTGATCAACCTATGCCTTTATAAGATGGTAAATAATAGTATCATATGCATACTTTCTAAGGATGTAGCTCAGATTGTTTTCTAAATCGTTTATGTACATCTGGAACTGCAGAGGGCCTGTAACTATTCCTTGAGGTACGCCAGATACTGCTTCTGTTTTACTCGACGACTTTCCATCCGTCGCTAAGAGTTGTGTCCTTTCTGACAGGAAATCACGAATCCCGTCGCACAGCTGAGACGATAGTCCACAGGCACACAATTTGATTAAAAGATGCTTGTGAGGTAAAGTGTGAAAAACCATCTGGAAGTCTAGAAATATGGAATCAATTTAACATCCCCTGCTAACAGCAGTCATTACTTCGTGGGAATAAAGAGCTAGTTCTGTTTCACAATACGATATTTTCTAAATCCTTGTTGGCTGTTGGTCAATAAATCATTTTCCTCGAGATAAATCACAATGTTCGAACACAGCACACGTACCAAAATTGCTAAATATGGACCAATTGTATCAGCGTACTCTGAGAATAATCTGACTTGTATAAAGTCAGGACCGGAGGCCTTGCCTTCATTGATTTAAGCTGCTTTGCTACACTGAGGATATCTACTTCTAAATTACCCATGTTGGCAGTTGTTCTTGGTTTAAGTTCTGGAATATTTACCTCTTCTTCTTTGGTGCAGGAATTTCGGGAAACCGTATTAGTAACATTTCTTTAGTGGTACTGTCATTAGTAATATCGTCAGTGTTATCGCTCAGTGAAGATATTGATTGTGTCTTTTATTTGGGTACTTTACATACGACCAAAATCTCTTCAGATTTTCTGCCAACCTTCGACTGGGTTCGTGAACTAATTGTATAAAATAAATTTCTGAAAACTGATTCAGAACAATTTGTGACGATATTTTATGCCTACTACCAACTTCAAAAATGTATTTTCGCGAACATATCGAGGGTGGATTGAAGTCAGCACCAGCTGTAACTGAGTGAAATGGTACAAATGGCTCTGAGCACTATGGGACTCAACTTCTGAGGTCATCAGTCCCCTAGAACTTAGAACTAGTTAAACCGAACTAACCTAAGGACATCACACACATCCACGCCCGAGGCAGGATTCGAACCTGCGACCGTAGCTGTCTCGCGGTTCCAGACTGCAGCGCCTAGAACCGCACGGCCACTTCGGCCGGCTAACTGAGTGAGTAGAGTATCTATTTGAAATGAGTCGCCAGTTTTCTTTGAACTATTATCAACTGTATCATATGAGTTGGGGGTTGGGTATAAGTAACCAATTACTAATTTATTCTGGTTGTCAAGTATAGCATGTACCCACACTAACTCACAGGAACGATCTACTTTGATTTCACTACGTCTGGAAAGTTTGTCTTACCTAAGTTACAAATACCCGTCCAAATTAATTAATAAATCTTTATTGAGGACATTTTTCTTGAATATTTATTAGAATTAAGTTTAAAATCTTGTTCTGAGCGATTTTTTTCTTATGAAAAACACAATATTCGCTTTACAGTATTACTAAGACGTGTGTCCGTGATTAAATGGCTAAAGACCGATAAAGGAGCAGCAGCGTAAGTGATGTGTAGTTGTAAACTGAGCTAATCAACAAGATCGATACTTAAACAATTCTGTCATTATATATTTGTAATTCATTAATTAAGGTTTCCATCAGAGGTACAAATAATACTTTTATATAGTTTGTTTATTTTCAAAACATGACCTATATTAGAAGGTACAAGGTAAATCTTTTGTGATATTCTGCATGTTTAACGTTTCACTGTACATAATATTTTTGTATTGTTAGTTGACTGTATTGCAGTTGGGTTGATGCTTCCAAAATTCGATAAAGTCTTGAAATGTCTTGAGATAAAAATTTGACAGGCGTATTCACGTGTGTGTTGTATGTCGGTATGCTCTGTTCTAAGAGAGCATAACGTTACAACTAAATACATACTTGCGGTATTGGTATAGGTCTCAAGTATTATCCCACTATTATATGAATTGGTATGTCAGAAGCTAATTGCTATACTGAATCATGAATCATTTTTAAATAGAGCAAAAAAATTGAAACTTCCTGGCAGATTAAAACTGTGTGCTCGACCGAGACTCGAACTCGGGTCGTTTGCCTTTCGCGGGCAAGTGCTCTACCATCTGAGCTACCGAAGCACGACTCACGCCCGGTCCTCACAGCTTCACTTCTGCCAGTATCTCGTCTCATACCTTCCAAACTTTACAGAAGCTCTCCTGTGAACCTTGCTTATCAGCGCACACTCCGCTGCAGAGTGAAAATCTCATTCTGAGAGCAAAAAAATTATTGTATTTAAATTCGGACTGCTCATTCGTCAATTTGTCTGGCCCCTCAAACTTCTGTTTATATACTTCCCATTCCTCAAGTATGACTAACGCCATTCCTTCAGGTGCCAAGTGTAAAATTTTCTTAGTATTGTCAGTACCATCCACTGTATGTTTTATGCTTTCAAATCATGACCAACGACTGTGTAGTTGTTTGGGCTAGTATGTACTTTGTATCCAGTTACAAAATTCCGATCAGCTTGACTTATACAAAAACAGTCACATGTTCCATATTGTAATGTGTACACACCAGATGCACAATAATTTTTCCATTTTGTAAAATTTTGTGTCTTAGTTTAAACTTCAACTAACTTGTAGTTCGAAATTCTACTTTGTACTGTTTACGCAAAGAGTCCGCTAAGTTTGCGGTAATACGGCCATAATATTTCAGTGTAATAAACTATTTTCTTTACTTACACGAGTTTTTCGCTTGAGTATTTTTTTAAAACTTGTGTAGCTAAGCTTCTCTTAAAACTATTGTCTATTGCTATTTGTTTGAGGATGCATTACACCTGTTGCATTTCAATTTCATCTAATGGAAGTGAGCTACCATATTAAAGAAATACAAAAGTAATATTTGTTATATGGATCTGATGTAAATAAAAATGTATTATTTGCGGTGAAACATTATAAATGCATGTATATTACAAAAGATAGATTGTGCTGCTGTAATCTGTGTGCACAAAATGTTTATACTTCATGTTTGTTAATAATATTGTGTCTTTGATATGGTTAATTGTTTGAGAATGGACGAAAAGTTCGAAACTATTCACTAATAAAAATTCTATTTGCAACTTACAGTAACCTTAATCTGTGCTGGCATAAGCTGTCGCCAGCACACCGGTCAGCAAAGGTGATGCGAAGATCGGTTTGTAGGCACTGGATCTAAGGCGCCCATCACAAGAGAGGCCAGAGACACACTGACGAGCAACATGTCGCCAACGCCCTCTCGGCAGCATGTATTTAGGTAGCCGCCGCTGACTGGAGCGCCTCACTCACAAAATCGCTCGTTCTCGACTCACTGACTCACTCATCGAGTTCGGCGTCTGTCATTACATTCGCAGGGCGGGCTCAGTTCACACCGCAAGTTACGACAGTACATAGTGACCAGATTAATGCCTGTAGTGAGACTAGCAGTGAGGCTACAGTTCATAATGGCAGGCTTACCGAAATAGTCTGCAAGAGGACTATTAATGATGAGCTTGTACTACAAGAGATGGAGTCTATTAAAGATAAGTAAATGTTCATGTAAATAAGAATCATATTTATCCAGGTGTGCATTTGTGCTGTAGAAAGAGGATATCGTCAACCCATAACAATATCCTCTCCCTTGCTTTCTACAGTACAAGGCTCTACATAATTAATAAATTTAAGAGGTGGACTCTACTTTAATTAAGGATAAAAATTACAAATCTTGGCACCTGTGGAATTAATGGCAGAAATTGGCTGATGTTGGTTTATTAATAGTTTGTGGCCAAGGATTTCTTCGTTTTAGAGAGATTGCAAGGCCATCAGACTCCTACAAAGGAGCAAGTGACTTGACTTCAAGTCCATAATTCTGACTACTGCAACGGCATGCTGTACATGTCATTAGCGGTCATAAAAGAAAGGACACTGTAAAAGTTCTGCGTACGTTACTGAAGTAGACGCCTACTTGAGTCCTGAACGCCCGAGAAAATCGTGTCCTGTGAGCCCCTTTTCGCCCTCTTGGAAGCAATAGCTCTAAGAAATTCAGTTGGTGCGGCAGGAGTGCCTGGCGTGGCTTTAGCTGGATGAGGTAGGGCACGGCGATTTGCCGGTAGTGACTGATTGGATCGGGCCGGCCCCGCGGGGATAAATCTCCCGGGGGGAGGGAGTGGGGGTGGACGGAGGGGGAGGAGCGGCCTCTGCCGTGCGCCGGCCGGCCGTCCGGCGCGCCTGTTGTCTAATTTAGGGGAGTGGCCGCACGCGGCGCCACCGGCGATCGCTGAGGGCCCGCCTGTTGCTGTCGCCTCGGTGCTAACTGCCGTCTAAACAATAGCCTCCACCCCCTCCCGCACCTCTCAGCCCTTAACGCTAATTTGGCCTGGCACGAACGGCGGCCTCCATCCGCATGCCGGACGAGATTCCAGGGAGCGCTTTCAACAGGAGCTCGTGTGGCTAACCTTCGCCATATGAGATCAACGCAGCACTTTCGTTATCGCCAGTCCAGTAGACAGCTAGCCTTCGCCTTATGAGCTCTATTCAACACTTCCGTTACCAGCACTCCCGTAGATAGCAGGAAATTTGAAAAGAACTTGGAAAACAACTTTAATTCTGTAAAATTGGCTCTGTTTTACTAAAGCCTCAAATTCATCGCGGTATTCCATACGAGACGCTTCTAATAGTTGCCGCAACGAAACAGTCTCTAAATCTGGCAGAAAATGCCAAGAGATTACTGTCGTATGATAAATACATCAGCAGTAAAACACTGCACGGCAGTAATGGTAATGTTGCCGATGACAATGCAAAACACAGTCGATGAATTAACTGCTCGACAGCAGTGGTAATGTTGCCGATGACAATGCCGCTTCAACGGAGTTATTACACGCGGTTTTCCGACATTTCTACACCAAAGAAAATGAAGAACATAGTCCAGAATCCGAATCATAAACAGCTACCAACACGAGTAACTTAGAGGTATATGTCCTCGGTGCAGCGAAGATACTTAAATCAGTTAACAAAGGAAAGGCCTCTGATGCAGACTGTACACCAACTAGGTTCCTTTCAGAGAACACTCAAGTAACAAACGTCATCGGGTACCGCCTAATATCGCGCCGGACCTCCTTTTACCCGTTCGTAGTGAAGCAACTGGGTAAGGAACGGACTCCAAAAGTTATTGGAAGTCCCTGCAGAAATGTTAAGCCATCCTCCCTCTACAGCCGTCTATAATTGCAAAAGTGTTGCCGCTGCAGGATTTTGTGCACGAACTGTCCTCTCGATTATGTCCCATGGGTGTTACATGGGATTCATGTAGGGCCATCTGGGTGACCAGACCATTCACTCGAACGGCCCAAACCGAAAGCGAACAACTTCGGCCCGGTAAAATGGTGCAATGCCGTCCATAAAAATCACATCGACTGCAAATGGTGTCCAAAAATCCAATTTCGAGTCTTCGATTTTTCATTTTGACCGGAGGACCCAGTCCATTCTACGTAAACAATGTAAACACAGCCCACACCATTATGGATTCACCACCAGTTTGCGCAATGCCTTGTTGGTAACATGGTGCAATGCCGTCCATAAAAATCACATCGACTGCAAATGGTGTCCAAAAATCCAGTTTCGAGTCAGTGATTTTTCATTTGGACCGGAGGACCCAGTCCATTCCACGTAAACAATGTAAACACAGCCCACACCATTATGGATTAACCACCAGTTTGAACAATGCCTCGTTGACAACCTGGGTGGGGCCTACGCCACACTCGAACGCTACCATCAGTTCTTATCAACTGAAACCGGGGCTCATCTGATCAGACCACTGTTTTCCAGTCGCCCAACGACCAACCGATATGGTCACGAGCCAAGGAGAGGCGCTGCAGGCAGTACTGTGCATAGGTACTCGAATCGGTCGTCTGCTGCCGTAGACCATTAACGCCAAATTTTGCAATACTGTCCTTACGGGTACGTTAGTCGTACGTCTCACGTTGATTTGTGCGGTTAGTTCACGGAGTGTTGATTGTCTCTGAGCACTGACAACTCTACGCAAATGCCGATGCTCTCGGTCGTTAAGTGAAGGCCGTCGCTCACTGCGATGTCCGTCGTGAGAGGTTAAGTCTGAAATTTGGTATTCTCAGCATACTCTTGACTGTATCACGGAGTATTGAAATCCGGAACAATTCAACTACCATTACGCGTTCATGGTCTCCTAAACCACGAGCTGCAGCTATAATCACGTCGGAAACATCTTTACATGAATCCGCAAGGTACAAATGAATGACAGCACTGCCAGAGCACCGACATTTTATACTTTGTGTACGCGATAATACTGCCATCTATATTTGTGCATATCGCTATTCAATGACTTTTGTCACATCAGCGTATGCTGGTACAACAACTCCGTAGTTAGTAATCCAATACAACAGCTCACTTGACGAAAGAACCGTACCTAAATACCGGAAAGTTGCACTGGTCTCTCCAATACTCAAGAAAGGAAAGAGGAGTAATCCGCTGACTTACACACCCACATCACTGACGTAGATTTGCCGTAGAATTTTGGAAGATATATTGTATTCGAACATTCTGAATTACAGCAATCTATTGACAAATAATCAGAACAGATGCAGAAAATATTGTTTTTCTGGTACAGAAACAGCTCTTCATTCGCATGAAATAATAAGTCGTACCAATACAGGATCTCAAATTGATTTCATATTTCTAGATTTTCCAGAATGCTTTTGGCACCGTTCCTCATAAGAAAATTGCATGTCTATGGAGTATTGTCTCAGTTTTGCGATTGGATTCATGCTTTCCTGTTAGGAAGACCACCGTTCTTAGTGATGCAAAGTTATCGAGTAAAATAGAAGTAATATCTGGAGTTCCCGAAGGATTGTAGGTATATTAATTGCTGAAACTTCCTGGCAGATTAATACTTTATGCCATATCTAGACCTGAGCTCGGGACCTTTGCCTTTCGCGAATAAGTGCTCCACCAACTGAGCTACCCAAGCACGACTGACACCCCGTCCTCACAGCTTTAATTCCGGCAGTACCTCGTCTCCAGGATATTGCGGAGACATGGCTTAGCCACAGCCTGGGGGATGTTTCTAGAATGAAATGAAACTATAGAAAATTTGACGAAGTTTTTGGTAAGATCAACTGATGCCTGAATCACGGAGCTCGCAATGTGAATAAATAAATCCACACATAACTGTGAAAATATGCAAGCCATAATATAAATCCCTTTCGTTCCGACACAGTATTATTTCGTAGAACGTAATATTATGTAGCAATTCCTCCAGCAGTTCCTCCTCCTTTTCCTTTATGGACAGTTAAGTGAATCTTGAGACATAGTGTATGCATTTTACTAAAGTTATTAGTTGTTGAAGCAGTCGCCCGTTTCCTTTTGTTCCGGAAGATAAAAAATTCTAGGGTTACGTGTTCTCCATAAGTGTGGGCATTAGATACTCACTACTTAAGACTCATCGTAGAAATATAAACTAACCGAGCAAAGAATGGAAAGCTGAAAGACTGAAACAAAATGTAGAAGGACTACATAAGGAAACTAACTTCTAGGTAGTATCATAACAAGGAAACATTTAGATGAGATGAGAGACAAGATACTGTGAGAAGGATCTAACAGAGCATTGAAAGATTTTAGCGCAAGCAAGGCATGTGATAACAGAGGACAGCACTTCAGAATTACTGAGATCCTCGGGACAGCTAGTCATGAGAAAACACATCTGGTTTGAAAGATGTATGAGACATGTGAAATATCCTTGCATTTCAAGAAGCACATAACAATTCCAGTTTCAAGGACGACAGGTGCTGACAAGTGTGGACACTATAGAACCGTCTGTTTAATAGACCATGGTTACAAAATACTGACACAAATTATTTACAAGAGAATAGATAAACCGGTAGAACTGTACCTTGGAGAACTGCAGTTTGGGTTCCGGAAAAATGTAGGAACAGGCGAGGCAATATTGACGTTACGATTTATATTAGAATACAGGTCGAAAATGGAAAATCTACGGTTATAACATTTGTAGACTTAGAAAAAGCTTTTGAAGATGCTTATTGTAACACAATGCGAAATTCTGCACATAGAAGAGAGAAATTTTATCGAGAATCATGTTATTTACAACTTATGTAGAAACTGGACGGGATTTATAAGAGTCGAAGGACATGAAAAGGAAGAGCTGACTGAGAAGGAAGTGAGACGTGGTTATAGCCTGCCTTCAATGTTATTCAGCCTGTACAATGAGTAAGCAGTAAAGGAAACTAAGAAGAGCTTCTTAAAGGGAAACAAATTTCTTGGAGAGGAAATGAAAACTTCAAGGTTCGCCGATGGTATCGTAATTCTGTCATTTGGGGGACATGGAAGAGTAGTTGTACCGAAAGGCAAGTGTCTTGAGAAAAGGCAATAATACGAACATCAACGAAGGTAGTGGAATTAAAACTGGCGATACTAAGGAAATCAGTTCAGGAAATGGAATACAAAAAGCAGAAGATGTTTTGATAGTTGCGCAGCAAAATAACTGCGGCCTTGTGATATAAAATGCAGACTGGTAATGGCAAGAAGGGCATTGCTGAAGAAGGCGAATTAGTTCACCTCAAACATAATTTTAAATGCTAGGAAGTCTTTTCTTAACGTGTTTGTCTGGAACATAACCTTGTAAGAGAGTGATACATGGAGGACAATCTGTCCAGACGTGTTGCACACTAATGAGGAGGTGCTAAAGTCAGTTGGAGGGAAAGAGATTTATGGCACAAGTTGACTAAAAGTAGGTATCTGTTCGTAGGACACATTCAGAGGCATCAAGGAAGGAAGAGTAGGAGGTAAAAGTAGTAGTGATTCAGGCACGAATACAGAAAGCACGTTGAAATGGACGTATGTTGCAGTAGCTCTTCAGAGATGAAGATGCTTGCACAGGATAGCCTGCACGGAGAGCTCCATCACAGCTCTTTCAGCTGAAGACATCAACAACATAACCTTGCACAAGGATGAAGATATAATAGTGAAATAAATACACGTGAAAAACTGGTTAGCGCGTGGAAGGTCCAAAATAAAAATCGACAGTCTGACAGTTGCCACTGATACTCACACATGATGTTACAAAAACTAGGAAATACGTATAACGTTTTCACGAGTTCGCTAGACAATAAATTTTACATAACAGTAGAGAACTCAAAGTACAAAAACAACAAAAGTTAAATGCACAATGCGGGATTATATGAGGTAGTACAAAATGTTTACAGTTAGAAAAACGTTTAAGGTCAGGGGAACTACCAGAAAACAAATTGGGAGAGGGAACATGAATTATACTCCGGGTATTTCGTTTGTAGTGAAAAAAAAGTATTAAACTACCCAGACCGAACGTTAATAAAACCGACAAACTGCAGGGACGGTTTCCTGACTGGAAATTGAGGGAAGAAGGTCCTATGAACATGCGACCGGAAGTGGATGGTGTGCGTGCAATGACAACAGATCGTCCCAGTACACAGTACAGATCTACGCATCCACGTTACAACAGGTGTTCAAAGTTGATTCCATGGGATGAAACGCACGCGCTTACACATCACATCACGGACTGCCGCACTCTTTCGCACTTTCCAGCCTCTCTCCTCATAGTGTCATAGACGTTGTGAACACACTGTTGAAGGGTGTGCACATCAGGAATTGGTTCAGAATATACTTTTCAAATGCCCCCAGGGCATTAAGTCTAGTGATCAAGGAGGCGGTGCTACAGAGCTTGCACCATGTTGGTGGACGACTTTCCTGGAGCTTGTACCAGGGTTCGCCTCAACATCTTGTAGAAGCCAGTCCTCCAAATCTGGTGTACACACAGTCCATTACCTCCCTGAACGTTTATCTGTCTGACTGGACCCATGACCATATAAATTTTTTTTCTTTATTGTGAGTTCATTCCCCTGCCCCATATGAGCAGGGGAGGGCTGGCAGTGGTACAACTCGCCGCTCTTCAGCCGAGGAAACTATACATAATAAAGGTGGAACATGATGTATGTGGACACAGGGACGTTCATTGTGGGACAGTTAAGAAAGTCGACATAAAGTTAAAAGAACACAGATGGCGAGTAATGGAGCACTTAAAAGACACTGGAGTCACACGCACTAGTTAAAAGTTCGCTGCAGTATAAAAACACACAGAACGAGAGACACTTAAAAAAACTTTGTTAAGCCATGGAGGGAGGGAGGGAACTGCCGAGGGAAAAAAACGGTTCAAATGGCTCTGAGCACTATGGGACTAAACTTCTGAGGTCATCAGTCCCCTAGAACTTAGAACTACTTAAACCTAACTAACCTAAGGACATCACACACACCCATGCCCGAGGCAGGATTCGAACCTGCGACCGTAGCGGTCGCGTGGTTCCAGACTGTAGCGCCAAGAACCGGTCGGCCACCCCGGCCGGCTAACTGCCGAGGGAGAGGTGGGCTGAGAGGAGGAGAAAGGGAGGAGACTAAGGTGAAGTGGGGAAGGGGGGCAAAAGGGGGTATTTTCAAATGTTTTTAAAAAAAAAGTAATTTTAACTGTACATTCAGAACTTCAGAACTGGTACTTTTCGATCATAACATCCAAAATAAAATAATTCCTTCGTATAAATTTCAGCTTGAAATATACTGTATATAAAATTATTTGAAAGTTGTCAGAAATGCAGTTAAGATAATACTGACTTGACCAAAATTCAAAAATATTACTGGTATCGACAACTACTGTCGAGTAAAAGTAATGCTAGAGGAGTGTGCCCATTACAACCCCACATATTACCCATGCTAAAAGTCGCCCAGTGTCCAGAAGATAAATAATATGACGAGCTGAGAAAATTACTGTCAAGGCGCGGAAAGAGCTTGTGAGCCGTAGATTTCCTCCAGTTGCATTAGCAGTCAGGAAGGACGCATGTTTGAGAGCAGCGTCCAGAGTTCTAGGGGCAGTGGACCGCCCCCGGGGGTGAGAGGGCGCGCGTGCCGAGTGCCGGTCCTTCTGGCCCTACGCGCTGCCCTTCAAAGGACGCCACAACACAGACACAAACGCAGAAACACTGCCAGATTGCCAAGGAAATGACTGGTGCTCGTTTTCATGTCAGATTCGAAAAAGAAGTTCGTCACCTATAGACGGGCTCAGTTACATCTGCCTCATTTGCAAAATGATGCAAGCTACCGTGACCAGTTTCTGCAGTAACATGTCAGTTTCCCATCTAGATTCGCTCAAAAGTGTATTCGCTTGTAAGTGTATCACGTTAGATATGGCGCCATGAATCACTGCTCCGACTTCAAGAAAATGGTTCAAATGGCTCTGAGTACTATGGGACTTAATATCTTTCGTCATCAGTCCCTTAGAACTTAGAACTACTTAAACCTAACTAACCTAAGGACATCACACACATCCAAGCCCGAGGCACGATTCGAACCTACGACCGTAGCGGTCGCGCGGTTCCAGACTGAAGCGCCTAGAACCGCCTGGCCACCACGGCCGGCCGACTTCAAGACACGAGAAGTTATCTTTAGCATAACAAGTCTCGGTGTTACACATTAAACAACAAATTTGGATCTGGAGACTACCACTAACGTCTGAAACCGGTCTAAATATTATATACTCCACAAAACACTCTACAAAGCGAGACGAATTGAAAATAAGACAAATATTGTTCCTGATTTTCTGTTCTATGCGACTGGTGTATTGAATGAGGGAAAAGTTCCAGTTTATATGTATCTGTCTTATTCTCTTCACGCTCAAGTAACATACACGACAGGGGCAGCATAACTGTAGCGCGATCTCTTCGAATACAGTAAAATGTGTTACACATTAACCAAGCAGGATACACAGATCAGCCAGAATGCTATGACCACTTACCTAGTAGCCGGTATGACCACCTTTGTTATGGATGGAAGCGGTGGCACGCCTTGAGTTGGAAGCAATGATGCCTTGGTAGGTCACTGGAGGAAACCTGCACCACATCTGCACAAGGAAGTCATTTAATCCCACTAAATTGCACGGAAGGGTACGATGAGCTCTGACGCCACCCTCAATCACATTCCAGATGTGTTCTATCGGGTGCAGATCTGGCGTTACTCTTTGCCTCGCATGGTGCCTTTTACGAGCTCCACCGGACCCACACATTCCCAGAGCATAACCGATCCGCCTCTAGTTTGTCTCCGTCTAGCAGTAGGGCTGTCGAGGAGCTGTTCCTCTGGAAGAAAACGGACTCGTACCCTCCTATTAACTTGATGAAGAAGGTATTGGGACTCATCAGACCGCCGGTCGGAGTGGCCGTGCGGTTCTAGGCGCTGCAGTCTGGAACCGAGTGACCACTACGGTCGCAGGTTCGAATGCTGTCTCGACCATGGATGTGTGTAATGTCTGTAGGTTAGTTAGGTTTGATTAGTTCTAAGTTCTAGGCGACTGATGACCTCAGAAGTTAAGTCGAATATTGCTCAGAGCCATTTTTTTCATCAGACCATGTAACTGCGCCAAAGTCGAGTGCCAATGGTCACGTCTCCATTTCAGTAGTAGCTGCCGATTTTGTGGTGTTAACATCGGCAGGTGCGTGGGTCGTCGCCTGAGGAGGCCCATAATTAACTGGGTTCCGCGCACTATGTGTTCAGAGACACTTGTACTCTGCCTATCATTAAAATCTGATGTTACTTCCACCACAGTTCGACACCTGTTCTGTTTTACCAATCTGCCCAGCCTACGATGTCCGACATCTGTAATAGGGTGTGGGTGCCCAATCTCACGACATCTGGACGTGATTCATCTTGGTTTCCCCACATGTTGAAGACATTCACCACAGAATTTCCTGAACACCTGACAAGTCGTGAAATTTCCGAAATGCTCATGTCGAGTCTCTGGGCCATCAAAATCTGCCCTCGGTCAAACTCAGATAGACCGCGCGCCTTCCCCATTCTACACGAGGACACCATGACACCTGTTAAGTTCATCGTTGATCAGTTCGCTCAGTTTCTTATTGCAGAAGGCAGCCCTCTTATCGAACATGCTGAGCTATCGTGCTGGCAGGCTCACTCATACTACATGCACCGTGGATGTGTATCTGATTAGCCGTCATTCCTCGTCAGATGTCGCTGCTGTAGCTTGGAAGTTTTTATATCGATAGTAGGTCGGTGGTCATAATGTTCTCATTGATCACGTATCACGTTCGTTGATATGCTACTATGCTACTCGTCCTACCTAGTTTTAGCATTAAAAAAAAATGACTTATTTTAACGTATGTCAAGAATGAAGTTAATTTTTGGAAAGAAAAATCAACTTTCAAGTGCAGGTTCAATGTCGCGAAAGTAAATTAATGCTTTTACTCTGACTTAACAATTGAACCCTCTGGATAGAATTACGAGGGCTGTCCAGAAAGTAAGTTACGATTCAAATGGTTCAAATGGCTCTGAGCACCATGGGACTTAACATCTGTGGTCATCAGTCCCCTAGAACTTAGAACTACTTAAACGTAACTAACCTAAGGACATCACACACATCCATGCCCGAGGCAGGATTCGAACCTGCGACCGTAGCAGCCGCGCAGTTCCGGACTGCGCGCCTAGAAGTTACGATTGATCGCGAAATGAAAATCACAGTGAAAATCAGAAATGTTTCATTTGTAACAGTTAGTTACACCTTTCAGCTACTTCTCTACGTAGTCGCCGTTCTGACAGACATTTGTCGTAGCGTTGTACCAACTTTCCAATACCCTCATCATAAAGGGCAGCCGCCAGTGCTTGCCGCCAATTCTCTACGCTGGCCTAAAGCTCGTTGTCTGTGCTAAAATGTTGTCTTCATAGACAGGGGTTGTCTGAGCAGAGATGAAACTCAGTGGAAGACAATTACGGGCTGTATTGTGGGTAACCAAACATTTCCAATTGAAACGATGTAGGAACATCTTCATTGCCCCTGCAGAATGATGCTGAGAATTGTCTTGAAGAAGAAACCGCACGACAGTCATGTAATGTTGGTTGCATAGCTTCAGGGGAAAATTCTCACCAGGCCCTCGTACTTGGCGGGAGACACTATTTTCTATAACATCTTTACGCGCTCACTAAGAGCTCAGGAATGAAAAGAGCGACATAATTCTACCTATAGTCATACTAGAGACACTGCCCAACACATCTTTGCAAAGCTTTATCGGATTTTCATAGTCGTTTCCATTTCGCGACCGATCGTAACTTACTTTCTGGACAGCCCTCGTACAATGCGTCACACACTATAATATCGACTAAAAGCCTATACTAACTTTTACTGAATTAATGCAAACCATTACGTAATTACTGATCTTCGATATTGGAGACTGTGTTATACGAAATCATGTACCTTGATACCTATCGTCACTTACTGATACGTAAACGATACAAATACACTACCTTTTCGTTTGCAGGTATTTGCTTGACCAACTGACACAGAGTGGAATTCGGATATAGGAATAACACTTCATTTTTCATTCATAGTTCTAGAGAGTCGAAAAGAATAGCACACAGAGCCTTAAATTCTCATATCTACAGAACCTTGGGATTTCTAATCGCACACTAGAAGATGTAGAAGCTGCGCAAAGCAAGTGCTCACTGCTTGATCCATTACAACAGATTCTCTAAATTTTTACTACTGTGTTTCGCGAGAGCTACATCGTTTGTTTCTAGGGATTATATTTATGTTCCCAGAGCACTGATACTACATTTTCGTATGGGCTGGACCGTTTTTTTGCGGAGGGTTTGTGTGAACACAATCGATGCAGTCTGTCATGCCTACTTCACAAGGACTCATATGACCGGAACAACAGAATTTGTCGTACTAGTATCTTCTACGTGAAGTTCTTTACGGAAGCACTGCATTTTGTCAGTAACCTTTGAACATCTGTAAGTCACCCACACGCTTTTCCTAATATTTCTTTCATCTTACCTTCCTACATCGCTTCTTGGTATTAGTTCTAAATACTTGACATGCTCAAGATGTTCATCATCATAACTTGTAATCGGATAGTATTGCGTTCTTTCACTGTGTATGAGGAATTATCTTACATTCATCAACGTTTAAAGCGCGCTGCCGTTCCTTATACCAAATTGAAACTATGTCGAAGAGTTCCTTCGCTTGATTTCGATCGTGCGACGCCTCTTGGGAACAGAATCGACAGCGAGCAACCTTAATGCTGGTCCTAACCGAAAAATCATTTAGGTGTATTAAGAACATTAGAGGTCCTACTACACTTCCTTGAGTGCCATTCAACGTTAGTTTTCTTTTTTGGAACATTCGCCATCCATTATAAAGTATACGTCAAATATATTACAAGCCAATCACATATTTGCTTAGATTCTCCATATGATCGTATTCTAGTACGTGACAATGTACCAACAGGTCAAATGTCTTTTGGAAATCTAAGAAGTCGTAATCCATCTATTCACTTGCATGGATTGTTTGTAAGATTCCATGTATTGCCCTTCATAGGAATCTATGAGTTGTTAAGTTTTTTTATATATTTCCCTGCAGTATCTTTCCCGATTGCGATGGTAGCTTCCTAAACAGACCTTTAAAAATAATTGTGCGTGACTAGGAATTACTGCAAGTCATATTTCCCAGTATGAATACAATTCTTCACAAGATAACATTTTTCAGTATCATTATCTGCGTCTTTAGTCACACATGCTATATAAAAGTTAAATTAAATAATTTATTTGTTTAAGGCTTTGTCCTTCTTTATGTTGGTTTGATTCGGGAACAATGTGAGCTCTTTTTATACAATCCTTCCAAATGAGCAATTTTGTCATAGACTCTGAATTTATTATATGAAACATGTTAAGGTTTTTTAAATAAGATAAGCATTAGTATCACTCTGCTTCTAATTCTTCATGTCTACATATTTATTTTTCAACATAGTCACGCTAGCGGCGAAGACCTTCTTCTCTTAACGAGAGACCAGTTTGTGGATACCGTCTCTGTAGCGGAGTCACAACCTCACCTCCAATCGCACCGCTTTATTACTATCAAGGTGAAACCCTCAAAAGTGTTCTTTAATTTCTGAATACAAATGAAAGTCCGATGGCGCTCAGTCGGTAATGTATGGAAGATGATCGATGATAGTGAACCCAAAGCGTCGGAGTGTTGTAGATATCGCAGTGCGCGTGTGGGGTCTGCCATTGTCACGCTGAAGGAGAGAGTGTTCCATGTGTGGACGAACTGTTCGAATTCGTATCTCGATTACAGCATAGTGATTCTCATGCGCTGACATAGCTACCTGACACACCGTCATGTTAACTCTACAATTCGGAGCTCCCTCATGTAAGAGGGCTGCAAATATGTAGCTGTCAGGAAAGCTTCCATATAGTTGACAGCATTATTATACGAAGTTTATATACGAAGGTATTTGTTTTTGTGTGTGCTTGTGAATCTATTGCACTGCCACAAGGTACAGCGTGATTCAGCACTCCAAATCACCTCAAGTGCTGCGTGGCTTACCTGAAGCCGCTCGACCAATTGTACCCCACTCTTTTTAAACTCTGTACGCACAACCTCTGTGCTAGCTGAACTACTTGCTAGCACTTTGGAACTCACGTGTGATTCCATTCACTCATTTCATGCAATCTTTTACAGCCCCTCCCACAATGTTTGGCGGTTCCTGTCCATCATAATAACGTGAGGTCTCTCTGGTTTTCGTTTAACTGTGGTCACTCTTTCACTTTTGACTTCACAATCATGTAACAGTCGACTTGAATAGTTTTTGAAGGGTTGAAATCTCCCCGATGGACTTGTTACTCTATAACATCCTGATTCACGTAGCTCTTCTGACCGTTCATTCTCCTTTTACTGTTTCTCCACTGACTGTACCTACAGCCTCCTGGTACATTGGTGGGCCTGCCTCTTGTGACATCTAGTCAGTCCTTCATTCGGATGCTTTAGATCAGATAGTGTACCATGACGGGTAATATACAATATGTACCAGAACCAAGAGTGAGTAATAAGAGTGGACGACCAAGAACGAAGTGCTGGGATTAAAAAGGATGTCAGACAGGTATCTAGTCTTTCGCCCCTACTGTTCAATCTGTACATCGATGAAGCAATGATGGAAATAAAAGAAAGCTCCAGGAATGGAATTAAAATTCAAGGTGAAAGGATATCGATGATACGATTTGCTGATGACATTGCTATCTTGAATGAAAGTAAGGAAGTATTACATGATCTGCTGAATGTAATGAACAGTCTAATGAGTACAGAATTTGGATTGAGAGGAAATCGAAGAAAGACGAAAGTAATGAAAAGTAGCAGGAACGAAAACAGCGAGAAACTTAACATCAGGATTGATGGTCACAAAGTAGATGAAGTTAAGGAATTCAGCCAACTAGGCAGCAAATAACCAATGACGGACGGAGCAACGAGGACATCAAAAGCAGACTAGCACTGGCAAACAGGGCATTCCTAGCCAAGAGAAGTCTACAAGTATCAAATATAAGCCTTAATTTGAGGAAGAAATTTCTGAGAATGTACGTTTGGAGCTCAGCATTCTATGGTTGTGAAACGTGGTCCGAGCGAAAACCGGAAAAGAAGAGCTTCGGAACATTTGAAATGTGGTGCTACAGCAAATGTCGAAAATTAGGTGGACTGATAACGTAAGGAATCAGGAGGCTCAGCGCAGAATGGGAGACGAAAGGAATGTGTGGAAAACACCGACAAGAAGAAGGAACAGGATGATAGGACATCAGGGAATGACTTCCATTGTACTGGAGGGAGCTGTGGAGGGCAAAAACTGTAGAGGAGGACAGAGATGGGAATACATCCAGCAAATAATTGATGACGTAGGCTGCAAGCGCTCCTCTTAGATGACGAGGTTGGCACAGGAGAGGAATTCGTGGCGGGCTGCATCCAACCTGGCACATGATTAATGACTCAAAATAAATAAATAAATAAATAAATAGATTTAATGTTCATCTGAAAAAATTAAGTAACTAAATTTTGGTTTGTTTACAAGTTCTGGTACACACTGAAACCTTCACTCCATAGTATCGCAAGACGCCGCTAGCGCAAAAAAAAAAGGGACTGGCGCGCATGACGCAAAGCTGAGAGCAAACTGTGCGTAAAGGTTTAACGGTTATCGGAGAAAAATAATGTTACGTAATTATTTTTGTTTTGTTAGTTTGCAGGTGCGTGGGGTGCGTTATTTTGTTTTTGGGGCCTTGAGGCGATAATTAAAACTACTTAATAATAATTAGTTGAATACAGGTGTGAAAATAACTGTCTTAGTGGTTAAAATGAGAGAAATAACAGGCCTTCATCCTATTTCCAAAAAAAGAGAAACGTACAAGTGCTCCATTTTGAACGCGCACACATGCACCATGTGACGTCACGCCACATCACACATCGCCGACACCAGCGATTCATGCACGGAAGAGCGACCGAGACACTGAATTACTCGGCGCGCTCCGCGACAGCAGGTGGGACAAAAGCCCGACCGCAGGTGAATGAAGCTGGCGTCCCAGCGGCGCGCAAATAAAAGCAAGCCTCCCTCCCTCACCGCACCCCGCCGTGTCCCGTTCTCACCTCTCCACCTCCCCCACCTAACACCGCTCCCCCACCCCCGTGGGTCCTACACATAAACGCACGTACAGGAGACACCACGCTCCGGGTACCCACGTCAATTTGTGGCCAGTTATTATTTGTCAAACTTTATACGGCGCCTAGTGCGAAATTAGCCAGATATACGAGATGGAATGCAGATTTCATTTTGCACGTTGGTTGCTCTGATGAAACTGAAGTATTTCACGTTCGACTGTGCTTTTATTTCCCCCATTTTTTCCGGTACCGGTATTCTCCTAGTCGACAAATGAAAAGGCCGCCGCAGCAAACCTCGTGGGAGCCACGCTTTTACGGTACAAAATCACAAAATAACGATGATGACCAACGTGTGTGCGTGCTTGTGTGTGTGTGTGTGTGTGCTTGTATAAACAAAAACACAAACAAAAGTAATAGTTAGTGAATTTTGCTTCTCTGTCAATTACGTGGCTAAAAGCTGTATCGAGAGGGCAAGCGACATCAGAACGAATAATAGATTGATATAAACCCTAACCGGACAATCACAAGCTGTTCTGAACAATAATAGAAAAAAGGTTGTATAAAGGCGAATTTTTTCTTCGTTGATTCACATTTTATCAGATATGATTAAGTTATGATTCGAAAAGAAAGAACAGAATTCAGACGTTTACTACAGAAAAACTATAAAAGATAGAGAGGCATTGCGTATGCCACTGGACAGCGGAAGATTCAAAGTTTTGATACAGCTGAGCTGACGATTGTGTATAGTAACTGGGCGACTACACCACAGAAAAGAAATCAGTTTGTGGTCGGAATTTGCACTACGTCAATCCATTTTTAAAATGCAACGCACATACCACAGTCTATTCAACAATAAGCCGAATTAAATACATAATTGTTGAATTCTTGGAATTTAGAAACACTGGTCAGCCATGCATGTCTCATAAAAATGTGGAGCTTTTCCGAGATACCTTCACACGGAGCTGTCGGAAACCCACATGATGGGCAGACCAGGAAGTTCAAATCCTCCATACAATGGTGTGGCGTGTCCTGAAATGACGCTCGCATATAAAGTTTTACAAGTTGCTGTTGTTGCAGCGACCATAATAACAGGAGGTACGAAGGTTGCATTTTAATTCTATAGGGTATGGCAAAGGACACTCTTTCCGAAAGACTCATATACTACTGGCCATTAAAATTGCTACACCAAGAAGAAATGCAGATGATAAACGGATATTCATTGGACAAATATATTATACTAGAACTCACATGTGATTACATTTTCACGCAATTTGGGTCTATAGATCCTGAGAAATAAGTACCCAGAACAAACTCTCTAGCCGTAATAGCGGCCTTGATACGCCTGGGCATTGAGTCAAACAGAGCTTGGATGGCGTGTACAGGTGCAACTGCCCATGCAGCTTCAACACGATACCACGGTTCATCAAGAGTAGTGACTGGCTTACTGTGACGAGCCAGTTGCTCGGCCACCATTGACCAGACGCTTTCAATTGGTGAGAGAATGTGCTGGCCAGGTCAGCAGTCGAACATTTTCTGTATCCAGAAAGGCCCGTACAGGACCTGCAACATGCGGTCGTGCATTATCCTACTGAGATGTAGGGTTTCGCAGGGATCGAATGAAGGGTAGAGCCACGGGACGTAACACATTTGAAATGGGACGTCCACTGTTCAAAGTGTCGTCAATGCGAACAAGAGGTGACCGAGACGTGTAACCAATGGAACCCCATACCATCACGGCGGGTGATACGCCAGTATGGCTATGATGAATACACGCTTCCAGTGTGGTTCACCGAGATGTCGCCAAACCCGAATGCGACCATCATGATACTGTAAACAGAACCTGGATTCATCGGAAAAAATGACTTTTGCCATTCGTGCACCCAGGTTCGTCGTTGAGTACACCATCACAGGCGCTCCTGTCTGTGATGCAGCGTCAAGAGTAAACGCAGCCGTGGTCTCCGAGCTGATAGTCCATGCTGCTGCAAACATCGTCGAACTGTTCGTGCAGATGGTTGTTGGCTTGCAAACGTCCCCATTTGTTGACTTAGGGATCGAGACGTGGTTGCACGATCAGTTACAGGCTTGCGGATAAGATGCCTGTATTCTCGACTGCTAGTGATACGAGGCCGTTGGGATCCAGCAGGGCGCTCCGAATTACCCTCCTGAACCCACTGATTCCATATTCTGCTAACAGTCATTGAATCTCGACCAACGCGAGCAGCAACGTCGCGATACGATAAACCGCAATCGTGATGGGCTACAATGCGACCTTTATCAAACTCGGAAAAATGATGGTACGCATTTCTCCTCCTTACACGAGGCATCACAACAACGTTTCACCAGGCAACGCCGGTCAACTGCTGTTTGTGTATGAGAAATCGGTTTGAAACTTTCCTCATGTCAGCACGTTGTAGGCGTCGCCACCGGCGCCACCCTTGTGTAAATGCTCTGAAGAGCTAATCATTCCCACATCACAGCATCTTCTTCCTGTCGGTTAAATTTCGCGTCTGTAGCACGTCATCTTCATGGTGTAGCAATTTTAATGGTCAGTAGTGTATTTTCGGACGAATCGACGTTTCACGTATCGGGTAAAATAAACCACCATAAGGTAGGAACTTGGGGATCACAAAATCCTGGCGTCATCTTCGAACGTGAAAGATAAACGTTGGGCCGGCCGGGGTGGCCGTGCGGTTCTAGGCGCTACAGTTTGGAATCGCGCGACCACTACAGTCGCAGGTTCGAATCCTGCCTCGGGCATGGATGTGTGTGATGTCCTTAGGTTAGTTAGGTTTAATTGGTTCTAAGTTCTAGGCGACTGATGACCTCAGAAGTTAAGTCGCATAGTGCTCAGAGCCAATTGATAAACGTTGGGGTTCACCAAAGCCTGGCGTATTCGTCAACCATGAAGGATAATCACGGTGTATATACATATATATATATATATATATATATATATATATATATATATATTAATTTGCATTTCTGACCAGGAACTAATATATTGTAAGTACATTGTGACTGGTGGTCGTCACTTTGAACATTCACTATGAGCTATGTTGTTGCTGAGAGCTGTACTTGCAATAAATTAGTTCCTGGTCAGAAATTCAAATTAATATATATATATATATATATATATATATATATATATATTAATTTGCATTTCTGACCAGGAACTAATATATTGTAAGTACAGCTCTTAGCAACAACATAGCTCATAGTGAATGTTCAAAGTGACGACCACCAGTCACAATGCCTGCATGACAATGTAGTGTGAAGCCTGTTATACCAATAGACAGGCAGCTTGGACCGAAGGGAGCAGGTCTTCATCCGTTTCTATGTGAGTTTCATACGTTGACATAACTCCAGAGTCCATAGGTGTATGGCCAGGCGATCGGCCGGCCGGTGTGGCCTAGCGGTTCTAGGCGCTTCAGTTTGGAATCGCGCGGCCGCTCCGGCCGCAGTTTCGAATCCTGCCTCGGGCATGGATGTGTGTGATGTCCTTAGGTTAGTTAGGTTTAAGTAGTTCTAAGTTCTAGGGGACTGGTGACCTCAGATGTTAAGTCCCATAGTGCTCAGAGACATTCAGGCGATCGTGCAGCCTCTTTCAACGATGAAGGTACGTGTTAGCGCACACTCCGCTGCAGAGTGAAAATTACACTCAAGGTACTCGCGGACATTAACTGTCGTGTCAAAACGACACGCCGTCGAAGACAATAAAGGGTGCTGTCTCCAACAACCGTGGCAGCAGATCTCGCAGGAACATCAGGTAATGTGGAATAGTCAAACGGGGAGGCAGTAAATAAGGTTCTATCAGGCGATGTTTTGTACAACGCACGCCCAACAATACCCATCTACATGTTGACCGAAAATTGTTGTTAGTGGCCACCCCCGTAGGTGGTGTGGCGATTGTCTTCACTCCAGACATTACTGTTACGACTCCCGGAAACATCATCACGAATGAATGAGACTTCATCCATGAACAATACAAACTGTATGGAGTTCAGCACTGCTTCATTGCGGCGGATAATCTATTGACAGAAGCGATCGCGGAGCTCAAATTGCAGTGCGCGCACACGTTCTTTATGACAGTACTCTCCTCACTACATTCTTCGAAATGTGCGTTTTACGAGCAAGTTCATGGGTGCTTAATGCTAGGTGGTCGGCCATATGATCCATGGTGGGAACATTGACTGGCTTTCTTGCAAGTTGGTATCTATGGAGACAAACATCTTCCAACTACGATGACGGCTGTTATGAGACCGTTATCTGTGCGTTAGTCCTGCTTTACGGGCAATACCCTCCAGCCGTACCGTACCTTAAATGCTTGTCTGTAGATTCCCATAAGAGTAACGTTCCATCTTTCACTACGCATCATCCACTGCACACAGTAACTCGCCTTACCATGGACACATGACAAGCTGTCTGATGCTATGGACAAGGGATAATGGTGTGCGTGTGGCACAGGTTAATGTGTCGGTGAGATGCTTGCGGCCGTCACATGACACACGTGATATGAGGTAAGTTGCATAAGTGTAATTGTCTCGTGGTCAGGTATGTACGCCGTTAATCACCCGCTGTCTCTTCCAGTATACAACAGACATCCGGGATCTTTCGAGAATGCGGCAGAACTGAATGGGCCGTTGCAGCACATGCATTGAGACTGGCGGTGCTCACTTTAAACAACTGCTACGAACTACGTTGTTGTTACGCGGTGTACGCCGTGTATGCCCTTAAAACAATTAATTTGCATATCTGGCCATTGGTCCACTGTCTCAACAGTGCACCCAGTACCACTGTTTCCAATTGCCCCAAAAGGTCTGAGGCACCCTGTACACTGCACATCCTGTACACAGTTAAATAAAATTTCTCATTTGTTTTTATTCTCCTTTTAGAAGAGCGTCCTCTCCAAGCAGTCTATTTTCTGCCCATCCTACACGAAATATCGTCTATTCCCATACATAGCAGGAGCGTCCTTATCATACACCCCCGTGGCGCTCCTCATGTCGTCGATGAATGCTCCAGGGCACCGTGCTGGGTTCTACTATTCAAAACGTCTCCCACTGCTTCACATATTTGAGAAGCTCTTCTGTATATTCGGAATTTTGACAACACGAACAGTTTTTACAAGGTTCGATCACCACTCCATTAAAGTTAACCAACTATGAAGTTTCGCAGTGTCTGCTTTGCAGATTGCAGCTGAGCCCAACTTTTCCGCTTGTACGATACACCTTTGGGCAACTATAATTACCTACTTATAAGCAGCGCCATGGAATGTCTTGCGGCGGCACAAAGACTTGCGCTTTGTGGCTAACCGGGCGTCTTATTAGATAACCGTCGCTGTTCTGTCGCTGTAAGCGTTTCCACGACGTTAAAACTCGCTCACTAATCTCTGGATCTTAAAGGCAAGCATCTCGCCTAGCTTATAACTGTGTAGCTGTGAGCCGGAACTTACGTACCACTTTGCTTGTTCTTGTTGTGAAAGAGAATGTACTTCAATACATTTCAATCAATGTCGGTTTACGTAACTCCAATGGTGGCATACATTTTGTTCTATATATCTTTGTATAGTCAATATGAATGCACTGAAATCTTGTCTACTTCCAAAAACCTTGCAAGCCAAATAATTTACTTGATTATCTGTACTTGTTCTTAGAATTTGTAAAGGCTGACATACTTTATACAGACCACCCCAAAAGTCAGTTGAAAAGGTTTAGAGAACAGATAACAGTAAACGGAGAATGGAAGGCGATTTTAATGCTTCAGGCGATCTTTGTATTATCGCGATTTAAGTAAAGAACCTATTCCAAAACGAGCAGAACATTCTGCCAACCACGCGAAACTATCAGAAAATTCCTTCTGTGGTATGTTGTTCAAACCACGTGCCACACTGGCACTTTCTTTTGTCTTGTAGAACTATCAGACAGCCATTCGATTTGTGATAGGTTCCAATTGATAACACCAAGTCTCGTCATTCGTGATGAGTTTTTACTGGAAAGAGCTATCCACGTCTTTCATTTCATTCACGGTGCGGCAGGTGTACATGCTCCGTTGTTTTAGTTCGGAAGTCAAGATGTGCTGGACGATCGTTGTACACTCTTTTCTCATCCTTCAAATATTCTGGAGAATGTCTTCAACACTTCAATTAGAGATATCCAGTTCGCTGCTCCAACAACGTTTACAAAGTACGACTGCACGTCCAATACTAAGCACTGCCTGCTCACAACTAAACTGTTGTTTACAGTTGCTACTTCAAGCTGCCGCCATAGTTACTGCGCTGACGTTGCTTATACCCCAGGAATAAAATCAGTCTCATAACCTTTTTTGGATAGATGGTGCATATCCAAAATGAATAGACAGTTAAGACAAAAAAAGCGATTCACGACGAAGGAATTATCTGAATGGAACGGAAATCTGTAGATGTGAATCACATGTACAGATAGAGATAACAGTTTCAGAAAAATTGAACGATTTATTCAAGAGAAAGAGCTCAGTAAATTGAGCTAGCCAATAATCCATGGTCCACATCTGGCCCTTGTGCAAACAATTATTCGGTTGGCATTGATTGACAGATTTGTTGGATGTCCTCCTAAGGGATATTGTGACAATTCTGCACAATTTGCGCCTTAGACCGTCAAAATCCCGAGATGGTTGGATGATTCTGCTCACAATGATCCAATCATTGTCAGTCGGAGATTTGGTGACCTTGCTGGCCATTATATGGTTTGGCAAGCACAAAGACAAGCAGCGGAAACTCTCACCATGTGCGGATGGACGTTACCTTGCTGAAATGTAAGCCCACGTGGCTTACCAAGAAGGGCAACCAAACAGGGCATAGAACATTGTCGACATAGCACTGTGCTGTAAGAATGCCACGGATGAAAAACAAAGGGGTCCCTCTACGAAAAGAAATGGCATCCCAGATCATCACTCCTGGTTGTCGGCTTTATGATGGGTAACACTGTCCGAGCATCTCCAGACACGTCTTCACTGGTCGTAAGGGCTCAGGTCGAAGCAGGACTTATAACTGAAAACAATTCAGTTAATGAGTTTCCAATGTTCCGAAGAGCGCCTTCAATAGATGACAATCTTACACTTTCCTAAGGAAACATAGCTTGCATAGCCAGGCCTCGGACGCCTTTTTTTTTTTTTTTTTTTTTTTTTACTTGCAGAGAACATCTGATGCGAGGCTAGTTGCTGAATGGTAAAAAAATGTAACATCACAAAGACGCAGAAGCAGTAGCTTTTTTTGAGAAAGAAGCTCGAATCGGAAACCCATTGGCCTTTTAACGAAGTGCGCTTCTTTGGCTGGATTTTTATGCAAGAAGGAATCACACCATTGGCCAGCAGAGTGTTCTTATTCAGCGATTGGTGCGAGTGTCGTGTTCGGTGGGAAAAAAGATCAGGCTGTATAATTCATTTAGAATAGATTCGGTTGAGGTACAGAGACGAGGACAGATCGAAGAGTTGGTCCAGAGAAGGGGAGACACGGATGTGGTGTGCATCTCAGCAGCCGATGGTGCTCCCTGTACCGCAGAGACACAGGCATGACAGCGTCACTTTGCAAATACGAGGGCTGTTCAGAAAGTAAGCTCCGATTGATCGCGAAATGGAAACGACTATGATAATCTGATAAAGCTTTGCACAGATGTGTTGGGCAGTGTCTCTAGTATGACCCTAGATAGCATCACGTCACTCGTCTCATTTCTGAGCTCACAGTGATCGCGTAAAGTTGTCTAGAGAATAGTGTCTCCCGCCAAGTACGAGGACCTGGTGAGAAATTTCGCCTGAAGCTATACAGCCAACATTACATAACTGTCGTGCAGTTTCTTCTACAAGTCAATATTCTCAGCCGCATTCTGAAGGGGCAATGAAGATGCTCCTGCATCGTTTTCAATTGGAAATGTTTGACTACCCACAATACAGCCCGTAATTGACTCCCCCTGCGTTTCATTTCTGCTCACATGTACCGCTGACTATGAAGACAACATTTTGGCACAGAAAACGAGCTGTAGGCCAGCGTAGAGAATTGGCGGAAAGCACTGGCGGCTGTCTTTTATGATGAGGGTATTGGAAAGTTGGTACAACGCTACGACAAATGTCTTAGTCAGAACGGCAACTACGTAGAGAAGTAGCTGGATGGTGTAGCTAACTGTTAAAAATAAAACATTTCTAATTTTCACTGTGGTTCCCATTTCGCGATCAATCGGAGCTTACTTTCTGAACAGCCCTCGTATCATGTTGAGTACTTACACTGAGCAATTTTAGCACCACCGCAATTGCAGGACAACCCTTCGTCCTCCTTTGCTCACTCATTGCGGTTATCTGTCTCAGATCTCGTGTTCATTTAGTAGATGCATGCGTTCCTTAATGTGTCATGAGTAATTTTTAGACTGTCAGTTGCATCTAATGGACATGTTCTCCTTTATCTTCAAGTAGCGTTGAAATACAATAGTTTTAGTTTAAATAATACAGATAGGCCACATTTGTGATATCAACTAAAGTACTTTCATAGAAACATAGTATAATGTGTGTTTAATTGAATAAATTAATACATTCATTAAAAAAGGTTTCTGTTAATAACTTCAAATTTTATGTTATGCAATTCTCCACTTTAGTATTCACTGCTAGGGCCACAAATTCTTCGCATTAGGCGTGTCTAGCTCTTGAGTAACTTCGTGGGTCAGGGTAAATATTTTAAACACACTCGGGGTTTTGCAAATTACTACATTTATCCTCTGATGTTAGTATAACCACAAGATCAGTTACTGCAGATGTGGTTGTGAGGACAAGTTTCCAGCATATAACAGAATTAAGGTATAATAAATTAGCAGAACTATGGCAGTGACAAAGCCCAGCGCAAAACGTACAGTTTTCATGTTGGACGTTACATTCTTAGCTCACTTCACTGGTGGTCTGCGTCCTGTTCCGCTATTACAACAGCATATCACTTGCAGTTCTGTTACTACATTCGTTCCCAACACAGTAATTACCATGTCCAATAGAAACTAAAACTTCTTTCATCCAACAGGCGAGAGAAAAGCAACACACTGTATCATCGGTTCACTTCTAGAACATACACTAGCGGAAAATTCACAACACCAACAACGAGTTACATGACATAAACAAAACTTGACAGGCATGTTTCTAAATGCGAAAGATGATGTCTATTCATATTTCGCACCAGTCGAATAAGAGTGGCGCTAGTAGCACAACTACGAGGAAGCAAATCGGTTTGCTTTATATACACGCTGTAACGGTCGTGAACATTAATTACCCTTGAGACTGGACGTGATGAGTTGATATCAGTCAAAAATGCCTTAAGGTGAAAAGACGCCACATCATCACCTCACTCAGTTTGAACGAGATGGTGTAATAGGGCTACGAGAAGCTGGCTGCTTCTTCTGCAGAAAGACTTGGCAGGAATGTTGCCTCTGTACATGGTTGCTGGCAGCGGTGATCACGACAATACAAAATTGCAAGAAGACGGGTCTCTGGACGGTGAAGTGACACTACCGGAAGTGAAGACCATCGTGTTCGTCGTATGGCTTTGGTGCATCGTACTGCAAGTGCAGCAGCAATATGAGCAGGAGTTGGCAACCCAGTGACACAACGAACTGTTACAAATCAGTTACTTTAAGGGCAGCTCAGAGCCAGACGCCCTATACCCTGTATTCGACTCACCCCAAACCACCGCCATTTGTAATTTCAGTGGTGTCAAGCGAGAGCTCATTGAAAGCTGGTTCTGCCTCGGCACAAGTGATGCCCTTTAGGATGTCAGTTGAGGGCCTACAACCAACCTGTCTGAGTCGTAGACACTCTGGACCTGCACCTCGAGTTATGGTCTAGGGTGTGATTCCGTATGACAGCAGGATCACTTCCATGGTTAACGCACGCACTTTGACTATAAAATTGCATGTCAGTCTGGTGATCGTTTCTGTTCTGCTGACATTCATGAAATCATGAACATCATCCCAGGGGATGATTTCCAGCAGGATAACGCTCGCCCACATACCGCTGTTGTAACCCGACACGTTCTACAGAGTGTCGACGTGTTGCGTTGCCCTGCATGATCACCAGAACTCTCTTCAGTCCAGCGTCATCCACAAAAGCCATTAACCATCCCTGAATTGAGCGACCAAGTGCAAAAGGCGTGGAACTCCACACACACAAACCAACATCAGGCACCTATACAACACAATGAATGCAAGTTTCCAAGCTAGCTTCCAACATTTGGGCGTTTACACTGGTTATTAATGTACCAGCACTCCACATTTTCCGTGCCTAATCTCGCGCTTTTATTAAACAGTGTTCTTGCAATGTTAATCACTTATATTACCTTGCAAATGTATTCCAGAATTTCATCACTCTACATTAAATTTTTTCTGGTGTTTCGATTTTTTCCGTCGGTGTAAATAGGTGTCTGGTAGACAACAACCTGTAATAAAGGTGTTAATTTATGATATAGCGCGCCCTATGCCCATGCATGTCAATACATCGCTTCCGGGACGGGGAAATGTGCCGGCTCCGTATCGAATCCACCCGATGGATTAAAGACGGGGATCGGTTGGCCGGCTAGGCAGTATGTCGTTTTTAGTCGATCTCCAAGATCCCACTAGATGAATACTGCGCCGTTAGTGGAGTGCAGCTTCGGTTGTACGATTCAAAAACATTTAGAAACCCTTCTCTCACTTTCACATGAGTAACACTGTACGTAAACATCTGAACAGTTAGTGTATGCATATTCCGTCCTGGGGTTGGGGCGCTGACGGGACGGACCACTTAAATTAACCATGACGAGTCGTTAATAACAATGCCGAACCTGCGCCGATGCATCACAAAGGCGCATGAAAATGTAACTTACGATGTACGTATATGAAGCCCTGCATTATTAATTTGCAGATGTATCCCTCCCCACCTTCGAATATTTCAAAGGCGAAACATCTATTGTGGAGCGGCAAAACCACAGTTTTCCTAGAGAAAAGCGGATATTCCACACTTTGATAAACACTCACGAACCTTTCAACCTCTGAATTCAAATAGGTACTTTGCCTGGTGTCAAGTAATAATCATGTGTAAACACGTCCCGTTATAACAGCGTTCTGATTTAAACTGTCATGCCGGCCATTATGGCCGAGCGGTTCTAGGCGCTTCAGTTTGGAACTGCGCGACCGCTACGGTCGCAGGTTCGAATTCTGCCTCGGGCATCGATGTGTGTGATGCCCTTAGGTTAGTTAGGTTTAAGTAGTTCTGAGTTCTAGGGGACTGATGACCTCAGATGTTAAGTCCCATAGCGCTCAGAGCCATTTGAACCATTAAACTGTCATACTAATCGAAAAATAGTACAATATCTCACCTTGACTCCCGACTCTCAGATATTACTGTGTCACTCCGCGATTGAATTGAATTTACATTTCAGCTGTGTCAACAGTAATAATTAGCCCCGTTGTTCACAAGTCTACGTCGAAAAAGGATGTCGGTGATGACCCTGTTCATTTGTGTATCATGGGTGGTATATCGCATGTGTGACGGGCAAGGAACTTAACTAATATGGACTGTTCATCCATCATTTAGTCACGTTTTCTGTAACTTTAGAGAGAAAAAGGAAGCAGACGATAGATGTTGTAGGAGGGGACTAAATATCCTCCATTTCTTGCATACAATAATGTTGTTCCAGTGCCACAAATTGTTTGCTCGCAGCACGTAGACTCCGTGGCTGAACGCTTTAAAAATCCGCCCACAACATTGTCGCTAATGAAAACGGGAGGCAACAACTGAACTGCCTAACGTATCCGGCTCCTGTCATTCGCGAATGATCTATATAAATAAAAATCAGCTGGTGCATGCACAAAATATCATCCGTTGAGAGCGGCTTGCCCGATCTCTCTGATTTTTTTTGTAAATGTCATGACAAGGTATGTAGGAAAGAAACTTTTCTGATAATCCACCGGATAAGTCGGAAATTTGGATGTAATTTTTATATAAAAATTTCAATGAACGAAATAAAATGGTCGGTTTTCCAGTTCTGCTATCGAATGCTTTCTGTCAAAAAAGTTTATATAAAATAAAAAATTTCGCGCTGAATTTTGATGTTTGGCGAAAAAGAATTTCACGGCCAGTCTTTGGAAGTGTCTGGAATAAACAATGAGCTGCTGTGTTTTCCACAAGTGCAGTTGTAAGTGACGTGCTTGAGAGTTGGTAGACCATCGGTGCTATTTGTTTTCCCTCCGGACGGAAATTCATCACCAAGCGTTGCTACGAACGCATTAACAACACCAACAAATTAATGCCAAAACAAAGAATTCCGACCTATTTCATTTCAATAATTTCATCATCTGACTGAAACTGATTTGTTTCAATTCACACAAATTCAAGGAAAGATTGGGATGCATGACACTCTTCTCGACCAAGTGACTGACTGGCTGCAACTCACAGTCTTAATCACTCGAGATACAGACATGAGACATGTTACACAACCGCTGCAAGAAAGAACATGCTAAGTTATGCTGTGAAAATATGCGTTTTTGTTTTCCTTTTTACATTCATTCTTAACAGAAAACAGGAAAGTGGTGTTTATAGCCAACCTTATAATCCTACCTGTTTGTAGATTAAAACCATCCGAAATACTTTATTATAACTACTATACTCAAAGATGCAGCAACTGCGAATGTCTCTCTCAAACCCCGTATACTAATGATTCCAAACCAATTGCCTATTCATTCCCAATCAAAGTTCAGTTTGCATTAACAATAAATAAGGTGAGAGTGAGTGGGGAGGAGGAGAAAAACAGAGAACAGGGAGGAATGGATGTAAAGGAGGGGAAGGAGGATATGGACAGAGAGATGAAGGAGCAGGAAATGGATGGAGAGAGTGGAGGATAGGAGATGTATAGGGAGCGGGGGAAGTTGATGGATGGAGATTGGGGGGAGCGGCGGAGGTTGACAGGTATTGAGAGAGGGAGGGGAGCAGGCTAGGACGTATATTCAATTCCCACACATATCAGGCAGTTAGCAAGCATTGGAGCGTTCGCCAGTTTATGATTAATTTTTACTATGTGCCCGCTGCCGTATCATAATTGCCTCACAAGACGAAGTTTACGGGTTCAAGCCAGACATAGGCCTACATATTGAATGTGTGGTTCCTAGATAGAAGAGTCTAAAAATGTTAAAAAGTACAGAAACTTCAAGGGAGTAAGCAGTGCTCGCATCGTGCCTTCACAGAGACACTTGACAGTTTGAAGAAAACTGAAACACGTAATAGATATTGACATTTTTCGTGGAATCTCAAAAATTGTTTAGCAATTCACATATCAGAGCAAAAGGAGTTACCCGTCTCTGGATCAGATCTTGTACACGCTGGCCGGCCGGTGTGGCCAAGCGGTTCTAAGCGCTTCAGTCTGGAACCGCGCGACCGCTACGGTCGCAGGTTCGATTCCTGCCTCGGGCATAGATGTGCGTGATGTACTTATGTTGGTTAGTTTTAAGTAGTTATAAGTTCTAGGGGACTGATGACCTCAGATGTTAAGTCCCATAGTGCTCAGAGCCATTTGAACCATTTTTGTACACGCTGTTGAGCAACATCCTGCCAATTTTAAACTCTATGCCAGACCGACCAGAATGAATAAATTACTCTCACACTCTAGACTTTGTCCAAGCTCCTTCTCCCCAATATCCTTTCTTCCAAGAGTGCTAGTCCTGCACGGTATGCAGAAGAATTGTGAAGGTCTGAAAGTAGGTGATAGGTACGGGAGGAAATAAAATTGTGTGAGCGAGTGGTGAAGACTGGTTGGATAGCTCAGTCGGTTGAGCATTTGTCCACCAAATACAAGAGTGTCGAATTCAAGTTCCAGCACTCAGTTTTATATCTGCCAAAAAGTCTCATACGAGCAGAAAGTGAAAATGTCAGTCAGGCAAACACAGCAGGAATAAACTTTGTAGAGGAATGTGGGCTGTGACATTCAGTCATACAAAAATGTCGCATTATTTGTAATCAGAAAACAGTTGTAAAAATTACAGCATCGTATAATGAATAAGGCCGCCTGCTCTCCTATGTATTTTCGTGCTCAGAAAGTCACACTTAACTCACTCTGTGCAAAAATGGTGCATCGATTGTTTCAACATTCTGACACGTTTCTTCTTTGAGTTTCTCTGCCAGTTAAGCATTCTCACCCTTACTCTTTCTCAATAGCAAGTCGTCTTTCACTGATTCCAGTGGGACTGAAAACAGATGGTGGGTAGAAACCACTTGGCTTACGTTTTTATGTAGGATTATTGCTATTTTAAACGAAATGTTGCCAACAAAAGAAGAAAAGCTAATGATTTTGCCTGCGTGTTCTCCTCTTAGTTCACTTCCTGTTTCTTGGTTTTAACTGATAATGGCCCTTTAATCTATCGATTAGAATAGCCTATTTTTCTGAACACTGTCGTGATCTATTCATGCAAACTGTATAGATCTGAAACCGTGTGAATTCTGTGTGCAGAAGTCTAGAATTCACAAAACATCTTTCCAGTGCGGTATGGCTTACATAGGTCACGACAAATGCACGCTGAAAGAATGCTGCACTGAACACCAGTGTTGTATTACTCTTTTGCAAACCAAGCAAGTATGCTACTGAAGAACTCCATATTTCCACTGGATGTTCAATGGAGTATGAGAAAATCATGATTATGATCACAGAAAAACCTTTTCGGGACTCCACTGTTAAAGAAAAATCTGATGAACCCGTAAAAGCGGCTACCAATTGGAGAGTGCGTGAAGCCCCATCATCTTCACGATTTGCTGTGGTCGAAGCCGACAAAGCACGCCAACGGACATGGCGATTGGACAGCTGAGTTCCTTCCACCTGGGAACCCTCGCTGTACGCTTAGTGGGGAACGGAGGACCTCTTGTCAGTCCTCCCAGGGGTTAGGCGGACGTGCTCGATGTCGCCATTCTCAAGGACATCGGGCAGCACACGTAAGCCTCCTGGTAATCTGTGACATTGATGCAACCGGCGAGGCGATCACTCTGGGCGTCCATCCTGCCGGCACCTGGACGACGAATGTTATCGAGAGAAAGTTCTCGGCGTGGTCGCCGATGCACCGGCCCTGCTCATCTCCCTCACCAGGAGGCTACGTCGAGCAGCGGCTGTAGCCACTCCCGGTCGGCCGAGGTGGCTACGCGACCGCTCCCTCCACATAAATAACTGGCTGTTCCACGAGCGGCAGTTCACTTGCTAGTAGGCCACCGAGAAGCGTCTCAACGGGATGCATGGCGAGGTAAAATACCCCAACAGGGACTGGTTGATGCATTTGAAGCCAGTTTCACCCCAGCAGTGGATGTTGTCGATGAAGACAATTTCCTGACCTCCAGCGACGAAGGCGATGTCCTCCCTCCAAAGAGGAAGTTCTCGTGCAGCTTGGGCGATCCCTCGACACCAGATGGGCGGGGGGGAGGGGGAGGGGGAGGTAGTGGGATGGCAGAGATGAGATCATCAACTTTCAACTTTGTCCTTAAGAACCTACTGCTGGTGGTCCATCGTCATCTTTAACCGTTCAGTACCCTGGCGCATGGAAACATGGGGAAATGGTCGCCATCCATAAGGCCACCAAGGACCCTCACCTGGCATCAAACTACTGTCGCATCAGTCTCCTCCCATCCCTCTAGAAGGTCGTCAAGAGACTCTACCTGCGTTGTCCACAGGTGCACATCAATGGGGTATGCCTCGTGCTTGACAAACAGCTTGGTTTCATAAATGGCCGCGAGATCTCTCATCAACTGTTACGCCTTGTGGAATCTCCCAGGAGGGCACTGGAGACACCGGAGTACCTTAGGACGTTGCTCTTAGACGTGTCTAGGGCCTTTGACTCCGTGTGGCTTGACGGCCCCATATACGAGTACATTATGTTTGTCCATGAGGTTCCGACGTCGCACGGGGGTCCTCTTGCAATCCTGCCTTTCTGGTAGGATCTTCCACGTTTGTCCTGACCACCTCAATTAGCTTCCACATGTCCGTAACATCCAGGACAGGTTCGTCCAGTGTTGGGGGAGAGGACATGGTCTGGGGATACGCTGCCGACTGCCATATCGCCACCCTTCAATGGGCGCTGAAATTACCACTGCTCTACTGAACGACAGCTTGACAAGGACGCGGGCTCCCGCTGCTGTGGGAGAGGTTCCACTCCACTGCCCTGCAAGTGCTTTTTCCGAAAAGGCAAGTCTAAACCGCAATCTGTTCCTCAACAGTTTGGGCCACCAGCACCACACCGACCGACTACGCATTGGCCGGACCTAATGCGAGAGTGATTTGCTTTACAACATATGAGGACATCGCCTCCACCCCCTCCCACCCTATTCTCACCACAGGCCCATCCCCCACCGTAGGCCACCCAACTCAACATTGTCAGGCTATGCATGAATAGCAGCTCGGTGTTTAACCTGCCAAAAGAGCGGCTCAGTAAGCTCGCCGATCAAAATGACATGAAGCGAAAAGTCTCTCTCATTCTTCGATGGTTCACTTGAGGCGAATTCCAGGTGCCCAGATGAAATATCGGAGGATGTCTTGAACGATGACCGGCTCCAAGGCTGAAATTTGTTTGACCACAATTTCTTGTTGTCTACAGGATTTGACTATCTTGTAAGTCAGTTGCGGGGTAGGATGTGCTGAGAAATACACTAACTGTTAAGAAAAAAAATACATTGTGCCGTTTCCTTCATAATTAGCACTGAAGTTAGCCAATCAGGCAGTTTCACTCGAAAATGAAAGCGTAGATAACAGCACGCGGTACTGCTCAGCCCTTCTCACGGGTGCTATACCATCCCATGACCTATTTTTGTACCGCTTTCTTGTTCGAATTTATGAATCCCAACGCGGAACACTGCGGTGACATCATCTCTGGGGACCCTACTAAATTTTCTCGCGACGGACTGTGTGGCTGACTTCTATGCTAATTTCTCAGCATAGTCTTCCCTCCATCAACCTTACAAGCGTTTCATACTATTTCTCTCCACTCCGTACAGTTCTGCACTACGACGACTTTAAAACAAAATTTTAACAAGAAGTCATCATACGTTAGTACCCATATTCCATCTGAATAAGACAAACCTGCAAACTAATGAATAAGTGATGGTGAGTACGTAGCTGTACATGACAGACGAAAAATGTGTAAAATATTTCAGACAAAATATCAACACTACATGTAATATCACTACACTTTCAGATCCATGAAGACGATAATGGTGTTGATGATAAACTGATTTATAATGCTGATAATTAAAAGAATATCAGATCGTTATCTATGTAGTTTTTTTACAGAAACTGACTCAAAGTAGAATTGCTTTGTTTGCAACAGAGACGATAGCCCTAGCCGAAAGCAAAAGTAGCTTTTGTTGAAAATATTTGTTATTGAATAGTGCTTTTTACATTGAAAAACGTAATCCAGGATCTATATTTACCTCTCACTGCTGTGAAATTTATCTGCAAACGATCGGCATTTATATATATTCAAATACACTTTCTTCTCGTTCTGAAATAAAATACGGAACATATTCAGGCCTCAAGCGTTTGTTTAAAAAATCTTGCTTTAGGCTGGTAGAAATAGAAACGTCAGGAAACAGACATAGCAATTATTGTCCTGATCTGCTCGTCCAAGTAACACAGCGTTATGTTTTTAAAACGAATCGCTAAGTAACTATCTTTGAAGGACGACGCTTCGCAAGAGTATTGCCTCTAAAACCCAGCGCTCGTGCCCATATAAAAATATTTCTCTCATGTATGGCCTCGTCACACACAATTTTATCTGCAAATAATTCAGTAATCAATTTCAGGCTCTCTGCTTGGAGAGGGGCTTTCAAGATTATTATTTTGCTACAATATACTTCTGATGGTTCTCGGCAGGCACACATGAAATGATATGAAAGGCATAGAGAAACTGAAAAAGAACTAGATTGTTATGTATGGAAGCAGGGTGATGTTTTAGCTGAAAATCGAGGAGTGCTTTTGATGCAGCAGAGGCGAATTTTTAGCAGGCTTTTATATTAATTGTATGCGGGAACAACTGTGTTTCCGTGAGTGTGTGTGTGTGCGCGCGCGCGTGTGTATGAGAGAGAGAGAGAGAGAGAGAGAGAGAAGGAGGGAGAGAGCGAAAGCGGGGAGGGGGATTCGAGGAGAAGGGCGGGGATGTACCGAAGTGTCGATCTCACTTATATCTTAAGGACAGACTACATAGATACGTAGTAGTTTCAAACCTCATTTGACAAAGATGTCTTCCATAAATAAGGCAATTAGCAGCTGGCGACGAGACGCCACCCGTCATCCTGTATCGAGAGTTTTATTAGCTTTTGCTGACACCTGAGCCGACACATGGAAGAGAGCCGGTCACTTCGTAATTTCTCGACTGGCAGCACACTGTTCGGATAAGCTTAGTCCTCTAATACCACTGTCCATGTTCTTATTACCTACCTGGAAGTCAATGTTAAGGGCTGGCAGTTCTTTTCTATTCTACGAGGGGCGTTTGAAAATTCGATGCAATAATAAAAACTACTTACGTATTTGGGGTAAAACTTTTTTTATTTTCCGACATACTCTCCTTTTAGACTTATAAACATCGTCCAACGCAGTTCTAATTTGTTGATACCTTCCAAATAATAGGAATTGTCCAAGTCTGCAAAGTAGCTATTAGTTTCTACAATCACCTCCTCGTCTCAATAAAATCGTTGTCCCACAGCCATTTCTTCAAATTGGGGAACTAATAGTAGTCCGACAGAGCCAAGTCTGGAGAATAGGGGGGATGTGAAACGAGTTGGAATCTTATTTCCATTAATTTTGTGACCACAACTACTGAGGTGTGTGCTGGTGCAGTGTCGTGATGGAAAAGGACTTTTATGCGGTCCAGTCGCCGGCGTTTTTCTTGCAGCTCGGTTTTCCAACGGTCCAATAACTATGAATAATATGCACCTGTAATAGTTTTACCCTTTTCCAGATAGTCGATGAGGATTATCCCTTGCGAATCCCAAAAGACCGTCGCCATAACCTTTCCGGCCGAAGGACTGGTCTTCGCCTTTTTGGTGCAGATTCTCCCTTGGTAACAAATTGCGTAGATTGTTGTTTGGTCTCAGGAGCATAGTAATATATCCACGTTTCATCCACAGTGACGAAGCGACTCTTAAAGTCCTGTGGATTCTTCATGGACAGCTGCAAACCATCCTTGCAACACTTCACACGATTCCGTTTTTGCTCAAGCGTGAGCAATCGCAGAACCCATCTTGCGGATAGCTTTCTCATGTCCAAATAACTGTGCAAAATACTATGTACCCGTTCATTCGAGATGCCCACAACACTTCTGTCATCCATAACCATATCATGGATTTTATCAATGATTTCTGGACTCGTAACCTCCACAGGGCGTACAGAACGTTCAGCATCACTTGTGCCCATATGGCACCTCCGAAAATTTTTAAACCACTTATAAACTGTTGTAATCGAAGGTTCTGAGTCACCCTAATGTTTAACAAAATTCTCTTTAGCCTCCTGAAGCGTTTTGCCTTTAATAAAGTAATGTTTAATCACCACACGAAATTCTTCTTCGCCCATTTTTTGACAATCATTCGACTGCCTTGATTCACACGAAAGCCAAACACAAATAAGTAGACTAATATGGCTGAAACTTGGTGTGCGTTCTTTCCAAAGATGCTACTAACTAAACATGACCTCTATACGCGCCGGTGGTGCCATCTCTCGGACTTTGCACGGACTTTTCAAACGCCCCTCGAATGTTGTGTTAGCCGCGTTGGATTAGCCGAGTGGTCTAGGCCGCTGCGGTCATGGACTGTGCGGCTGGTCCCGGTGGAGGTTCGAGTCCTCCCTCGGGCATGGGTGTGTTTGTCCTTAGGATAATTTAGTTTAAGTAGTGTGTAAGCGTAGAGACTGACGACCTTAGCAGTTAAGTCCCATAAGATTTCACACACAGTTGAACATTTTTATGTTGTGTTAATTACCTATTCCACTTTAATAGGCGAGTAAAGCTATGTAAGAATTACTGCCCTCTAACTAGACCTCTTTACATAACCAGTATGGTAGAGTGTTACCGAAAGAACATTTCAGAATTATGCACTTAATTTGCTTTCCAACATTTTACAAGCATTGTTTTTCTTCAATTTTACCGCCTACGTTCAACAACAGTCTGATAAACTTTATTACCAAACATTCTTTAGGATCATTATTGATTGTTACAATGTCTCTGTTTATACAGTGTTACAATATCATGTCCAACAGACTTGCGTCCATATCTGAAGGACATTGCACTGTGAAGATACAGACTGTGTATAAACACAGACATTGTAGTCAACAACAATTTTTTTATGCCTCGACGGGCGAAAATGACAATGCAATATCTGTCTCCCTGTGCGAAAATCACGAATCGTGCCAGGATAAAAGTGGTGATTAGGTGACATGTAAGTTTGGATCGGTCATGTGTGAATGCGCTTAAGGTGACCGCTCGCGACAAGCGGGAAATTCGGGTTCGAGTTCCATTCTGGCACAAATTTTCGTACGTCGAGAACAGCTGACGTCAATGTACAATCGCAATATGCGAATCTGTTCCGTAATCCCTTAGAATTGCACAGAATAGTGGCGCTGTGTTGCACAAGTTATTAGTTACTTTTTACGTTATCACTATTGTCAACATTTACACAGACATAATAACCTCGTTAAAAATTAAAATTTGAGACGCCTTTTTTCACTGTAGAGCTCAAATTTCCCAACAATCCAACAGTAAAATGAAGCCCGTCATGAAAGATCCAATATTACAGGGGCCTTTCCGACACACTTTTGGGAACAGAATCCTCATTGTAAAATAAGAATAAATGTCCATGCAAAAATACGTACCAGAATAACTCGTTTTGAGAATATATTACAAGGAATTTAAGGCACTCATAACATATATTCGAAATCGGCCTTCATATATCACACGTAGAAACAGTACACGATTCCAGACTTTCCATACCATTGTAGTTGGGAAAACTGTTGAAAGTAAAAAAAATGATTTTGTTATTTATCATATGATGCTACAACACTGTACATCAAAACCATTCAATTTGCAATGTAGAGAATTAAATACATCACGAATGGAGCGTTGGAGGTCCCCAAACCGATTTTCCAGTTCTCAGTAAGTGGCAGAACCGGCCGGATCTGATAGACATTTTAAAGCGCAAATGCTGCCACCACGGCGCACTGTGTTGGCTGCCTTACGTGGCGCCAGGAACGATGGCTAGCTAGTTAGTTAATTAGGTTGGTAGGTAGTTGGGATGCGATGGCCATGTGACTCTACGTTGACAATTTTTGTTGTTTTCGTGTGAGGAATCGGTTTCCAAAGATTATGAGGTTGTTGCTAATGGACAGAGCGCCGCTCTCCCGACAAGGCTGAAGAGCAGAGCGCTGCTGGTGGCGTGATATGGCAAATCGTAGTCGAAGTCGCTGAGGATATTTTGCGGAATCGTTAGTCTTCTGACTGATTTGATGAGTCACGGCATGTTCTCTTGTGCAGCCTTCTCATCTCAGATTAACTTCGCCGCGCGGGGTAGCTGCGCAGTCCTGGGGGCCTTGCCACGGCTCGCGCGGCGCCCCCGTCGGAGGTTCGGGTCCTCCCTCGGGCATTGGTGTGTGTGTGTTATTCTTAGCGTAAATTAGATTAAGTAGTGTGTAAGCCTAGGAACCGATGACCTGAGCACTTCCGTCCCATGGGAACTTACCAAAAATTTTCAAGTTTTCGGAGTAACTTCCATTCTGATTTCTTTTTCTTTCCTCAGTGTCCATGCCTCAACTCCGTACAATGTTACGTTCCATATGAAGCACTTCCCTGATCTCTCTCTCAGGTTACTGTCCATACACCCTCCTGGAAGCGTCCTCTTATTATGTGCCCCCTTGGCGGTTGCTATATGCATTTTCACCTTATTGCATCTCATATGTTCTGTAATTATTCTTCCCAGATCCACAATGAGATTTTCACTCTGCAGTGGAGTGTGCGCTGATATGAAACTTCCTGGCAGATTAAAACTGTGTGCCGGACCGAGACTCGAACTCGGGACCTTTGCCTTTCCCTGGCAAGTCCTTTACCAACTGAGCTACCCAAGCACGACTCACACCCGGTCCTCACAGCTGTACTTCTGCCAGTACCTCGTCTCCTACCTTGCAAGCTTTACAGAAGCTCTCCTGCGAACCTTGCAGAACTATCACGCCTGAAAGAAAGGATATTGCGGGGACATGGCTTAGCCACAGCCTGGGGGCTGCAGCAGAGTGTGCGCTGATATGAAACTTCCTGGCAGATTCAAACTGTGTGCCGGACCGAGACTCGAACTGGGGACCTTTGCCTTTCGCGGGCAAGCGCTCTACCAACTGAGCTACCCAAGCACGACTCACACCCCGTTCTCACTGCTTTACCTCTGCCAGTACCTCGTCTCCTACCTCCCAAGCTTTACAGAAGCTCTCCTGCGAACCTTGCAGAACTGTCACGCCTGAAAGAAAGGTTATTGCGGAGACATGGCTTAGCCACAGCCTGGGGGATGTTTCCAGAATGAGATTTTCCCTCTCTGTCAGTAACAACATGTCATCAACAAGTCGAAAGCATTCTATCCCTCTACCACCAACCACACTCCTCAGTTGGTCTCAGGAGACTGAGTGTACCTCACTCGAGTCCTTGTACCAAGGTACGAGTAAAATCCCTGACAACATCAGGAATGGAACCCGGGTCCTCTGTATTGCCGTGAGCTAATTACTTGGCTACACATGTGGACATTTCTCATGTTTTGCTCGCCTCATTGTCAAAATCATACTATAGCATCAAATCTCAACCACTTTGATTCTCTTATTTTCCAGTTTTCCCCCTGTCCATGATTCACTAGTACATAATCCTATGCTCCAAATGTACACTTTATCATCATCATCAGTGTTCTTCTCTAAGGCAGGTCTTCACATGTCGCTCTTTTTGTTTCAAACGCTTATGACTAATATGCTCCAAATATACGTTAAACAGTACTGGTGAGAGACAGCCGTCTTATGTCACTCACGTTGTGCATTCCTCTGTCATCTCATCCCAATCCGTGCGTTTTTTTTCTGTTGCTGCTATAGATTCTTTGTCAACATTCTGTCCCTCCAGTTGACTCTGCTCTTCCTTAGAATGTTCATTAATATAGTCTAATGTACCCTGTCAAAGGCTTTCTCCAATACAATGAAATCAGTAGAATCTTCTCTTCGTCATCCACCTACAATGCTCAACAGTCCAGTTGCATCTCCTGTACCTTTCCCTCTTCTATATCCATGGTGTTCCTCTGCAATATTTTTCCTTAGTAGAGTTTTTGCTGTATGTGAAAACAAACATGCTTCTAAAATCCTTTAATTCCTTGGCACTGCTTTTCTTCTCAGTCGGTATCATTACTGCCAAAAGAAAGTCGTCTGGTCATTCACCTTTTTCATATATTTCATTGCACAGATACGTTAACTCTTTCACACCACTATTCTCAAGGCTTTTAAACAACTCTCAGGTAATCCATAGCTCCACTTGCTTTTTGATTCTTCATCTCTCTTAAAGCCCTCTCTACTTCTTCATTCGAGATGCGGCATTCTTTGTCCTCTTCTGTAACTCTCGTCTCTTTTTCTTGGATATGAACTGGTTTTTGTTTAGCTTCTTGTGGGCATTCTGCATATACTTGTCACTGTCACCGACGTAACTTTTACTCCCGATTGTGAACCATTGTACGATCACTTCCTTCTTTTCCCATACTTTCCTGTTTTTCTTTGTTGCGAGGACTATGTCAGCAGCTAAGCTATACGTCATTTCATATTTTCCATCCCCTTTCTATTGTCTCTGTTTCTTCACGTCTGTCTTCCTGAATGTCTTCCTTGCCTGTTCCGTTCCTCTCGTTAATTCAGCTTTCTTGTCATTCTTTTCGTTTCCTCCGTTAATACTGTCTACCATTGCCTACTTTCCTTTACCTTATCCTGCATTGTCTTTGTTACCCATTTTTTTTCTTATTCTTTTGAACTTGCTCACCCCTACAACGTCTGAAGATACATTATGGCTCTCACTCATCCTCCTCCATTTCTCATTTTCCCTCTCTCCATTGAAGCCTTTATCCCATTTTGATGCAAATGTATTTTCCAGCTCAACATCCATACCTTCTTCCTTTAGACTTTATATGTCAAATCTCTCTCTTCGTTTTTTTTCTCACTCTCTTCAGGCTTATTTGCATGTCTGTACACATAAAAAACTTAATTTCATATGCACATGCACAACGTCGCAACTTTAACTTAACAACAAAGGTTACAATCGTCAAAGAAACCCTCAGCAACCGAAACCCCAACAAGTGAAATAAAAATTGTCTTTGTAATCAGCTGTATCCCTATAATTAATAAAAATGTGACACATGTTGCATGGAATTTTTTATTCCAATTAGTCCACAGCACCGACTACTAAAATATTTACTGTTCCTCCTGAACGTTTGACACAAGACTTTTTAATCATGCTTATAATGTTTTGCTCACAGATTCATGGAAAGCAGTGGCGGTTATAGATTAAGCTTTACCTTTGCCTCGCGGTCCTCCCCGCAAGTGCATATGATACTCGAACTGTCCAGAGAGATTCTTTTATAGACCGCACTGTACAGGCAGTCACTGCCTCATGTCAGAGTCTCTGACATGACCTGTTGTGTTACGACATCAGACGTATCAGGCTGGCCGGGAGAGGCAAATCCTCCGTGGCCTGGAAGACACACTCCCGTCTGGGGAAAAGAGAACAGAGTGAGTGAGTGGCCGCTAGCATACCCCTAGAGGCGCGGCCTCAGACTAGGAGATTGCTTATCGATTGTTTAGGCTGGGCCGAGCGCTTGGCCGAAGCTGTTTTCCTAAAATATGTCCTCCCATATCCGCTTAGCTCTTAGTATTACGCCCTTTATGAATGTTAAGTTCGCCGTGTATGCCGTGGAAGAGGGACGTAGGGATTTCGCGCTGCCACGATTATGCAAATTGACCCGAACGTGCGGCACCGGATCCTCTCCTTTTGTTATCCGGGCCTCGGCAAAATACACGTCCGAGGTACAGAGAGAGAGAGAGAGAGAGAGAGAGAGAGAGAGAAAGAGAGGGGGAGGAGGGAAAACGTGGGAGGGAATGGTTGGACTGAAGAGGAAAAAGAGAAATTTTGCTAGCGCGAAGGTATGGAGATAGTCGCTAGGGAGTCTTAAATATTGTAACAGCTGACAGCAGCAGCACATGGCCGACTAAATTACCAGCTGCTTCTGACGAGAGTGGGAAAGCAGTGGGAAGTTAAATGAACGCAGCGTCGTCCATACATGCAAAACACGCTCCTCCGGTAACAGCGAATGAAAAATTAAAAATTGCATGTCCGGTTTGTCAGTGGCCGTCGTGCCTGCGGCGAACCAAAGTACTAATCAGGAGACCCTCTACCTTGTTCTCTCCTATTTTAGCAGTTGCGTCACACCGCAGCACAGGAAATTAACAGCCGGTGAGCTTCGGTCGGAACCACCGTCTGAACTGTCACTGATCAGGTTTTACTGTTTTTGTTTCTTGTTTCTGAGCTGGTCTCTCCATGGTTCAAAGGCAGTCTTGTTGAGCTTGTAACTGATGTGTACTTTAACCACTGGATGCGTCCATTCAATATCTGGGAGTAGCGTACTGAGAGAGTTAAAGATGTGCTGACCACCCACAAGAGAGGCAACTTACAAAAATACTCAGAGGCGTTTTCGCACACAGCTTATGTAACAATGCTTGATTTTTCGGACTATTAACCGCCAGCGATTTTTAATTTAGAGTAATAAAATTTCAGAATCATGTAAGAATCATTCTCCAGTATTTTTTCAGCAATGGAAAAACAGTCATCGAAATAAAATTGTATGTATTTTGGAATATGTAAGGAATACATCAGATTTAACATTAAATTCATTGAATGCGTTTTATGTATTAAAAATTGGCATATAAATTATAGTTACTCCTTTTTGGAGTGTTGTGCATTATCGTACGGACTTGAGCCACGATATTGTCAACAGACAATGGATACTTTACACTGTCAACGAAGTTCGCCTGAAAATAATTTGTTCATATACCTTCGCACGAAACCGAATGTCGCAAAATTTTACTGAGGGGCACAGAAGTATGTAGCGTGTTGCGAATTTTACTCACTTCCAGAGTTCTAAATTTTGTAAATTTATAATTTCACAGATTCTACATTTTAAGACGAGCTGCAAGATAAAACATGAATGTAGGGAAAAACTGCACGTATCAACGCCTACGACGGCGGGAAACATATTGGTTCTGCCTGCCGGTTGTTCCAGTGATGGTAAAAATCTTTGACTACTATGTAATGGCTCACCTATGACGGCCTTTGCTACTTGAATTTCTTTCCTTTCATAACCATATAGGAGATTGTATGAAATATATTGCTGAATGGCGGGATATAGTCAGTAGTATCTGGATTTGTCTTCCGATAATTTGTTATAAATTTGCTGTAGAAAGTGAATTTATAATTATGTCATGCAGTGAACGGATAGAATGGCCACCATAGTGCATTAGCGATGTTAGTGTTCAATTTTATTACAAGGCCTGATAGGGTATATAAGTAATAGTGAAGAGCGTCACAGGTTGAGAGATCACTGTTATAAATTTTGGCTGCCTGTGTGATGCAGCGTTATCACGACATAAATGAAATTATCATATGGCGTCATTGCCCGGGGAGAAGCCGTCTGTTGTTTTTTGGCTCGATGTGCAAGGGAACGTGAGGGCAGACGTACTCCCGTTAAAGCTTCCGGTTGACCACCTCTGACCACCACAATGAAGGATCGTCATATCGTTTTTTTTTTTTTTTCTGGTTGTACTCGAACCTCTGTCTTCCTCTACAGTTTTTGTCCTCTACAGCTCCCTCTAGTACCATGGAAGACATTTGCTGACGTTTCAACAGATATCCTATCATTCTTCTCCTTGTTAGCGTTTTCTGCATGTTCCGTACCTGCGCAGAACCTCCTCATTCCTTACCTTATCAGTCCATCTAATTTTCAACGTTCGTCTCTAGCACTACATCTCAAATGCTTCAGTTCTCTTCCGTTCCGGTTTACTCACAACCCATGTTTCAGTATCATTCGCTGCTGGCTCCGAACGTACATTCTCAGAAATTTCTTCCTCAAATTAAGCCCTACGTTAGATACTAGCAGATTAATCTTAGCCAGGAATGCCGTTTTTGCCAGAGCTAGTCCGCTTTTGATGTCCTCCTTGCTCCGTCCATAATTGGTTATTTTGCTGCCTAGATAGCAGAATTCCTTAACTTCATCTACTTCGTGACCATCAGTCCTGATGTTAAGTTTCTCGCTGTTCTCATTTCTGATACTTCTCATTAGTTTCTTCTTCAATTTACTAACAATCCATATTCTGTACTCATTAAACTGTTCATTCCATTTAGCAGATCATTTAATTATTGTCCATAAAGTAAATAGTAACCACTTCACATCTTCCCCTGTTATCCGAGAACAAGTCATCTACTGACTGCAGCATTCTATGTCATCCCGACCACTGGCTGGAGACGAACAGCAACTGGACAAGGGAATTACAGTCCCATGTGTAAAGGGCACTTAAGACCACAACGCAAACAGCTGTGGTAGGAGTGGTACTGTGGCCGGGAACGACGGACTACTAACGAATGGCATCGCATTGTGTTGAGCGATGAAACGTGGTTGTACACTACTCTGGATGACTATCGTCGGCAAGTATGTTTGTGGCTTGGAGAAGAGGTCCCACTCTCCCAATGTTTTGGAGAGGCACATCGGTGTTACTCCCAGCGTCAGTGTGTGGGAAACCATTACGTACGATTTCATGTCTTAAGTGGTAGTGATTGACGGAGCTCTGATGGCAGAACGGTACTTCACGGACATCCGGCGTGCTCATGTGTTCAACTCTCACGTGATAGTGCCGCGGTGCCATTCTTCGGCAGAACAGTGCTCGTTCATATATTGCACGTATCTCTATCAACTACCTGCGATGATGTTGAAGTACTCCCAGTGCCAGTATCCAAGATATCATAGTTCGGTTACAATAGTTGTGAACTAGCTTGCCTCAGGAAAGGATGCAACGACACCGTCCCAACCAGATCATTGCTTGCAGACTAGACAGGTTCAGTGTCATACCGATAAGTGGACTCACACCGCTAAATTGTTTCTAAATTTGACTCGATATTAAATCGCTGGAAAACCATCAATTACCGACTCAGCCCGTCAAGATTTAGTTTCTTCCTCCCCTTCTGGATGCCTCACGATTTTTGTGAGACATTGTGTTTATGAAAAGAGGTATATTGTGGTTAGAGCGGATGCCAAGGGAAAGCATAGTGTTTGCCACACGTTCTTCAGGGACGTGGAACATAAGCACAGAGTCTATCAGTTAACTGTGTGTGAACTTATGAAGAGGATGCCCATGGAGAAGTGTGCTCAAACACCTATAACTCCTCATGTGGTACTGCCAAGTCTTCCCCCAGCATTGTGTGTTCATAAAATGTATGTAGTCATATTATCTGTGCCACGTTACGCAAGAGACATTTACCGTGAGTTGGTCATGATAAAGCAAATATGTGGATTATTGATGAAAAAGAGCCTTGTATTTTACTTATTATTATTGTATGTGCACTGCTGGCAATTAACAATGCAAATCCATGTGGGATACATTCAACAAACTTCAAACTAGCATGAATTCTACTGTATAATTGTGTACGTAACTGATAAACATTTCAGTGGAACCGCATAAATCAGGTACAACTGACGCATTTGTTCATAAGAACATTTATGTTTCAAAAACGCGAATATCAGTAAGCGCTCATAGCCCTTAAAGTATACATTTTAGAACAGATATTTGCTGGACATTTCTTTCTTATTTTGGTCCATACTGACACTTCCCAAAATATGGAAATCAGAGAGCTTGCAGTAGAATAGATTTGTGTCACAGTTCAAAAGATCAAGAATTGCTAATAGCTCTTAAGGTATGTGTTTTAGACCCCATGTTTACTTGTTTTTTTTTTTCTTTTTTTTTTTTCAAATGGTCATTCCTGCCACACCCCTGAATATTGACCATCACTTCTGAACCACCCTATGTAACCATCTGCGACCATTTTATGATTTATATGGATTAATCTACTGCTGTTTACTACACAAATTGGTGGCAGTAAATAATACTATGCGTAACGCAATTTACCAAAATTTGTGTCTGTGTATGACACATTCTGTGTGTATTAATTTTCTACGGGCAAGCTCGAAAACGATACGTTGACGAAAAGGTAAGTACATGAGGCTAAAACTAAACTCCGTGATCAGCCCAGAGGACCCCGGGCTGTCGACAGGCCGTCGTGTTATCCTTTGCTACATGTCGCCATTCGGACGCAATACGGAGGTACATAGATAAGTCATCACGCCGCCTTCCCAGGCACTGGTTGATTTCAAGACTGTTAGAGCCTCCACTGCTCATTCAAGTAGCTCCTCAGTTTGCATCAGTAGACTCATTGGATCACGTTACAGTTCTCCCACCAACAAAAAGGTTTCTGGCAGTACAGGGAAATGAATCCGCGTTCTCTACATGGCGGCCAAACGCGTTGATCGCTCAGCTTCGGCCTCAGGAAAGTATGTGAGGACTAGAAGTCAAAAAACAAATGTGAAACTCTCCGGATCGCTTCTCGTATTAGCTAAGCGTATTTTGAATTATTTGTATCAGATTATCAACTATATTACACTGCCTGACAACTGGTAAGGAACAACTGACACCTGCTAAGGAACAAGTGACACCTGCTTCGGAAGAACCGACAATTTCTACGGAATAATGGCAGTAAAAGGAAATGGAGAGGGCAGAACGTGTTAACAGCAACGAAGCCTGTGGATGAGCGCTTTGTGTGTATTAGACAGTTCACGCAGTATGGTGTTGACGAAGGTTGTTGCGGAAGCTATTAGAATGGCATTCCGTATGGTGCGGCAACATCTCTAGAAGACATCATTTGAGTGCTTACGACCGTGGACGAGTAGTTGGCCGTCTCGAAGCCGGAAAAAATGTTTCTACTGCGGTCACAGTTAATTGGTGTGTCCAAGAGTGTCATCTTGTAAATAAAAAAGGCTGCTGAAGGTGGGAGTGTTTGTGAAAGCATGCCGGTGGTCGTAGACAACCCATCACACCGCAAGAGGATCAACAAGTAGCCCCAGTGGCGAAAAGGAACAGACTTCTCACTCCTAGGCAGATCGCTGCAGACCTTGCAACCGCTGCCGGTACACGTCTCTCTGCCCGAACCATTTCGCGGCGATTAAATCATGCTGCTTTGTATGCTCGGAAGCCTGTTAAATGTATCCCACTTCAACCACGCCATCGTCGAGGCGGGGTTCACTGGGAGCGTGTTGGACGGGGTTAGCAAAAGTGACCCAGAATGATGTTCTCCGACAAATTCCACTTCACTGTGGCTAGTGATTCCAGCCTCCAGTTAGTGTGGATAGAGAGGGGAACACGATACACACCACGGATTGTTCATTAATGTCACACGTATGGCCCAGGCGTTATGGTGTGTGGCAGGCATTGTACACAGTGGCCAGACACCGCTGCATATATCTGCCCGAGGTACCATGACAGCACAGCGGTATCGCAGGGAGATCATTCAGGTTCATGTCCGTCTTTTTAGGAGAACGGTAGGTCCTGAATTTCTGAATGGAGGACAATTCCCGTCCTCCACGGACCGTCGAGGTTTCGGACACATTGAAAGTTGAAGATATTGAACATATAAAATAGCCTGTGCATTTCAAGGACCTAAAGCCCATAGAGCAGGCCTGGGACGATCTTGGCACTCGTGTTTCTCAACGAACACCTTTCCCCGCTTCGTGCAAGAGCTGCAAACCACTTTGAGAGCGGAGTGGGACAATATCCCCGAAGGACTCTTCAACAGTTCGGCTGCCAGCATGAATAACGGATGTAAAATGTACATTAGTACCCGAGGGGGGCGTATTCCTTACTGAGAGCCCGATATCGACCTTTATGTTAGGAATCTGATTTGCGTCAAAAATGAATGTTACTTATGTCTTTAATCCTGCTTTTCATTGTCATGAAATCTGTAACGTTTCTCGCTGTAAATGAACCACTCCAACTCTGTTACGTACGTAGTGTGTTTCATGTCGTCCATAACTGTCTGTGAGCCGCGCGGTCTAGGGCGTCTTGTCACGGTCCGGGCGGCTGCACCCGTCGGAGGTTCGAGTCCTCCCTCGGGCATGAGTGTGTGTGTTGTCCTTACTGTAAATTAGGTTACTTTAGATTAAGTAGTGCGAAAGCTTAGGGACCGATGACTTCAGCAGTTTGGTCACATAAGACCTTACCACAAATTTCCAATTTCCAATTGTTTGTGATTATTTCTGTCCACCATTGCCTCTGCTCTATAGTAAATGTCGCGCAGTGAACTAAGTAGCCAAAACATTCACCCAAACGCATTTGCAGTTGCCTGTCTAATGGCTTCCAGGATGAATAAAAATATGGTTTTCAATATTTCACATAACTGTTTACCGCATTTAAAACTTTAAAACGTTGTCATAATCTACACATTAAGGCGTATAACCTTACGTCAATCTTGTAACACAAGAAGCCAAGTATTAAACTTAAAAGGTATGTATGTGTCCTAAGGCAGTGTAACTCACACTACGTTGATTATACCGACTGTATTGATCCTGTACTTAATGAAAGCGCTTACAGGCTTATATCCAGTTTTAAACACAATTTCAAACATTTTCATTATTTTATGAGCGAGTAATCCAAAACTAACAATATCAACATATGTTACCATAAGAAAGTGCAACACCCTCAAAGGCTATGCAATTTTAGCGACAAAACATGTTTAAGTAGTTCATCAGTGTCTATGGTAACAAATCTAGACCAAATGAAATACGAATGTCACAGTTAAGTAGCATCAATACGCAGTGTAACTTACCCCCCCCCCCCCCTTCCCGGCCCCTTTGGCTGCATCGCGTGTTTCCTCGCATGCAAACGGTCACAAGGTGCCTAATGGCGTCATGCTATAGATTGTCTCAAGTATTTTGCGCCTTTTCTTGCAATTCGGCGTGGTTGTTTCAGGCTCTGCAGAAAGATTAATTTCCCGCTGCACCCTGTACCACATGTGTTCGATTAGTGGCATATCTGGTAATCTTCCTGGCCAATGCATGTGTTGTACGCCACTGCGGGCACGTTACTTCACTGCAGCCATATGAATGTGGACGTGCACTGTCCTTTCTATCGAATAAATGGAAATGTATTGGTATTTGTTACTTCACTCTGAACAAACACAAAATGGGGCCGCAAGGTGCAGCTGATGGTCTCTAATACTAAGAAACATAGGATGAGGCCTTTACGTATATAGACTGAAGTGGCGAGTGAAAATTTGTACCAAGATCGAGAATCGAACACGGCAGGTGCGTTAGCAACTAATCAATTTTGGCACAGTGGTTCACACAAGTGCACGGACTACCCCTGCCTACTTTAAACTGCCACTTACACACACAAAATAGTGGCTAACACACCAGCCTAGTACGCAGGAGACCCGGGTTAGATTCCCGGCCAGTGTAAATTTCCACTCGCCGCTTCAGTCTTATACATAAAATCATATCCATATGAGACCAGCAAAGTCATTGAAACTGTGTCGTTTCATATGTATAAGTACCTGCTCATGAGTTTCAGGATGGTCCACCATTTACATTCGATGCTGAGGTACTATTCCAGAACATGGAGAGCCTTTGCGCATGTGAACTGCTACACCAAAGTGGCTTAGTGGCTCACTCATCTGGCTAGTACGCAGGGAACCTTGGTACAAACTTCCACTCGCCGCTTTAGTCTATGTACATCAAGTCATATCCGTATGGATATATATACATAAAATCATATCTGTATGAGACCAATAAAGTCTCTGCATTAGCCGTGCAGGGTAGCCGCGTGGTCTCGTGTGCCTTGTCACGGTTCGCGCGGCTCCCCACGTCGGAAGTGCGAGTCCTCCCTCGGGCACGGGTTTGTGTGTTGTCCTTAGCGTAAGTTAGTTCAAGTTATATTAAGTAGTCTGTAAACTTAGGGACCGATGACCTCAGCAGTTTGCTCCCGTAGGATCTTACCAGTCACTGCGTTATTTCATTTGTAAGGCCAAACATGTATGACTTGGGTGAATGTACTCTGGAATAGTCCGTTCACCAGGTCTACGCCATACAAGTGTACGCCTATGACTCACATACAGACAGAACTTAATGTCATCACTAAAGACGTCAGATGTCGAGTCCACTCTGCAGCCGACTCTTGCACGACACAGGCTAGTTGTGCTCGAAGATGTGGTAGTCTTAGTGGTATCCTGGCTAGAGCCACACGTGATCTTATTCCCATTGTAAACAGACAATTCCTGGTCTCTGGTGACACAACAGATGTAACATAAGCCCGGATTTCTTTCCTGGACGCGCTACAGTCTGGAACCGCGCGACGGCTACGGTCGCAAGTTCGAATCCTGCCTCGGGCATGGATGTGTGTGTCGTCCTTAGGTTAGTTAGGTTTAAGTAGTTCTAAGTTCTAGGGGACTGATGACCTCAGAAGTTAAGTCCCATAGTGCTCAGAACCATTTGAACCATTCTTTCCTGGACGCCAATCGGTCGGCCACCGCTGCTCGTACAATGCGTCTATGACGTCTATCTATACTGTACTGAAGTCCAAAACCTGATCTACAGGTGGGGGAAGTGCACAGACTAATGTGGAAAGCAGCAACTTGGCAGCGATACATTATGCCCAACTCGAGCAGCAGTCCGTTGATACTTCCATCTAGTTTCCCACAGGCCCATATTGCGACCCCGTTCAGATGGGTGATGCTGTTCAACAGGAGCACGTATTCGTTGGTGAAGCATTGTGTATATACGAGGCCTAATTGGAAATCTGTGGCAAGTTCTATGGGACCAAAATTGCTGAGGTCATCGGTCCTAGGCTTACGCACTAATTAATCTAACTCGAGCTAACTTGCGCTAAGGACAACACACACGTGCACCCTTGCCCGAGGGAGGACTCGAACCTTCTGCAGAGGGGCGGGGGAGGAGGGGGAGCCGTGCGAACCGTGTCAAGGCGCCCGAGACCACGCGGCTACCTCGGGCGGCATGACGCCTAATCTCTCAATCTCTCTAATATTACCTTCATGGTGTTTACCTGAAATGTATGTAGAATAACTGGGCAGTTAAATCTTTAACATAGTGCAGCTGTTCAGCAACTGTGAATTATTCATAAATTAAGAAAATCAGCCTTCAGTTGCAAGGTAAAATTTTATTAGTTTACCTAGATTTCGATGATAATTAATTCTGTTTAAATTTTATTCTGTGACATGGCCAACGTTTGGCCCTCTAAAGAATTTAATTTCTGTTACGAAGAAGATACCATTATTGGCATCGAAAATCTAAGCAAACTAATAAAATTTTACTGCAACTGAAGGCTGATTTTCTAAATTTCTGACTATGCAGTAAGCCTCAAATACCGGTTTCCTGAATGTTATCAATAATGCTCCCTGAAAAGAAAGTCGCTTTCCCTCCATTGACTCCCACTTTAATAGTGTCGTGTTGTTCGAACCTACCGATAACAAATCTAGCAGCGGGCTTTTGAATCTCTTCTATGTCTTTGTTTAATCCGACCCGGAGTGGAACACTAACACTTGATCCCCAGTACGGACATATCAGAACCTCGTGCCACTGTACACAGTGCTTGAGGGTGCTGCTTTATTTTTCCGGCGACGGAAGCAGGATTTTGAGCCTTCAGCCATAAAGTATTTTTTTTTAGGCGTTACTTCAGATATTTATCATGTTAACTCATTTGTAAACATTTTTGAACTGCTTTTTACACAACTAAGTACCATTGCTAACTATCGCCTAAGCAATGCGTCAAACCAGCAGAGTTTGTGGTCCTCAGTCAAATTTAACGTGTGATTTTTAATATGTCAGCTCGAAACACGTAGCACAACAGATTTTAATGCGTCTGTCGCGAAAGTATTTGGTTGGTGCATAAGTTCGCAGCGCTTTTGTTTGCATTTTGGAATCCTATGGGATTCTTTATTGATTTTCATTTTTTAGTTTGTAGTCGACTGTTGCTGCCTGAGTTTAGACGTGGTCGTTTTGTCATTTGAAGATAGTGCGTGGAGTGTGGACGCTAGAAAATGGAATGCGAAGTGGAGGAATCGGAACATTTCCGACATGTTCTTCTGTTTGAGTTTAGTAGAAGGGTGACAGTACCGGAGGTAGGCAGAAACATTTGCGCCGTGAAGGAGCATAGCACCTTTGGACTCAGCACGCCAAGAAAATGGTTTTCTCGTTTTAAGAAATATCATTTTGATATTAGTGACTCTCCACGTTCGGGAAAACTTTCAGTATTTGATAAAGATCGTTAAAAGCCACTCTGATGCAAGACGATGAAGTCGAAAACAGGCAAATGTGATGAACTGTGATCATTCCAACAAAGTTTAAAAATCGGGGTACCGTATGCTATTAGCCCAAATCACAAAAATCAGCTGGTGGCCATATGAGCATCGCTGCTTCCTCGTCACCAATTGGCTAATGAACAACACCTACCTGTAACGGCACTGGTGGCGAGAAAAGGTGTCTTTACGCTAACGCAAGGAAAAGGAAGGAATGGTTGAGCCAAAACTTGGCAGCAACACTCCGTATAAAGAACTGCGCGCATCCACAAAAGATAACGTTATGCATCTGGTGGAACAGCGACGGTGAGGTGTACGAAAAATTGCTTTTCCGACGTTAAGCTATCACTGCTGCTATTTACTCTCAACAACTGAGACCTCTTGCAAACGCAGTCCAACGACAACGACCAGTAGGGTTGAGTGAAGAGATACTACTCCCACGTTCTGCTAGAATGACAAGAAACATTACACAGGACTTAGGTTTTCCGCTCTCCATCGAACAACCTTCAAGGACCTTCCTTTTCGGATGAAAACGCGCTCCGAACATGGCTCGAAAGTTCTTCGTCTCAAAACCACGTGATTTGTACGGTCGCGGAATCGAAATGTTATCCCAGCTTTAGCATACTGTAGTCAATAGCGAAAGAAATTATATTATGGATAACTAACGTCCGTGTTATGTGTATGTGTCGTGTTTATTGAACTTATGGAAGAACGTTACGAACTTCCGCAACTACGCAATACGTCGCTATGGCACTGTGCGGCAGGGTATCCGCACTCTCCACAAGCAGCTTGAAGTCGTGGAGATTCCTGCAGCAGTACCTCCTGTCTCGCGCGCTTAGACACACACACACACACACACATACACACACACGGCCAGACAGACACAGACACAGGCACAGGGAGATAGGAGGGTGGCGGCGGCGGCAGATTGCTGGATTTGATTACAGCTGCCGGCGGGAATGGCTTCCAATCACCGCTTTGGCGGGTGCGGCCGCTCCAATCAGCCGGAGAGGCCAGGCGGTCGCCGGCCGGCGGTCTGGGCCTTCTGCGGGGGCGGTCGCTGCGGGGTCGGAGGCGGGGCGGAGGAGGCGGCCGCGGAGGCGGAGGCACCTGTCGGCCACCCGCGCCTGTCAGCTCGGACTAAATCCCCTGCTTTCATGTAAACGACCCACGAGGACTTTCCTCAACTAGACAGAGCGTTTCCGACCTCGTTAAGCTCCACTATCGCTGATGAACAAAATCCCCTATCGCGGCAGATAAGTTGGATTTTAAAGTTCGCTCTTTAGGACTGTGCACTTAAAGAATTCTCGTTCGATTTTTCGGCTTACTTCAGATGGATATGAACAGATTTTGAAAGTGATGATGCAGCAGGAGTTTATAGAAACTAACATATATTTTCGTAAATTACTTTGACCCGTACCATAGTTCCTTCTAGCACAAGAATAACTGAAAAATGTATGTCACAAATTAAATGTTTTTGGATTTGTAAATAATAGATTTGAGCTATCAGTCGTCCTTTTTTAAATTTTTTATTGGCAGATCTAGATTTCAGCTAGAAACTAGCCATTCTCAATGTACTACAATTTTTGATCAATGCATATAAGGCCGATATGAAACTTCCTGGCAGATTAAAACTGTGTGCCCGACTGAGACTCGAACTCGGGACCTTTGCCTTTCGCGGGCAAGTGCTCTACCATCTGAGCTACCGAAGCACGACTCGGGCAAAGGTCCCGAGTTCGAGTCTCGGTCGGGCACACAATTTTAATCTGCCAGGAAGTTTCATATCAGCGCACACTCCGCTGCAGGGTGAAAATCTCATTCTGGCATATAAGGCCTGTTGGATGAAGCCCGACCAACAGGCTGTAAAAACGTTGCGTGGTCAGATGAGTCAGGATTTCGATTTTTAAGTGTTAAAGTGTGTCGCAGACCCTACGAAGCCATGGATCCAAGTTGTCAACAAGGCATCGTGCAAGTTCGTCCTGGCTCTATAATGATGTGGCTAGTGCTTACATGGAATGGACTAGGTCCTCTGGTGGAATCGAATCGACCATTCAGTGGCAATGGCCGTGTCACGCCTCCTGGAGACCATTTTCAGCCTTTCACGGACTTCATGTTCACAAACAACGATGGACTTTTTATGGGTGGTACTGCACCATGTCACCGGAACAGGAATGTTTACGATTGTTTTGAAGAACTTTTTGACACTTCAAGCGAATGATTTAGAGACATAGATTGCCCACCTTCCCCATGAACCATGGACCTTGCGGTTGGTGGGGAGGCTTGCGTGCCACAGCGATACAGATGGCCGTTCCGTAGGTGCAACCACAACGGAGGGTTATCTGTTGAGAGGCCAGACAAACGTGTGCTCCCTGAAGAGGGACAGCAGCCTTTTCAGTAGTTGCAGGGGCAACAGTCTGGATGATTGGCTGACCTGGCCTGGTAACACTAACCAAAACTGCCTTGCTGTGCTGGTACTGCGAACGGCTGAAAGCAAGAGGAAACTACGGCCGTAATTTTTCCCGAGAGCATGCAGCTTTACTGTATGGATAAATAATGATGGCGTCCTCTTGGGTAAAATATTCCGGAGGTAAAATAGACCCCCATTCGGATCTCCGGGCGGGGACTACTCAAGAGGACGTCGTTATCAGGAAAAATAAAACTGGCGTTCTACGGATCGGAGCGTGGAATGTCAGATCCGTTAACCGGGCAGGTAGATCAGAAAATTTCAAAAGGGAAATGGATAGGTTAAAGTTAGATATAGTGGGAATTAGTGAAGTTCGGTGGCAGGAGGAACAAGACTTCTGGTCAGGTGACTACAGGGTTATAAACACAAAGTCAAATAGGGGTAATGCTGGAGTAGGTTTAATAATGAATAAAAAAATACGAGTGCGGGTAAGCTACTACAAACAGCATAGTGAACGCATTATTGTGGCCAAGATAGATATGAAGCCCACGCCTACCACAGTAGTACAAGTTTATATGCCAACTAGCTCTGCAGATGATGAAGAAATTGAAGAAATGTATGATGAGATAAAAGAAATTAATAAGGCAATGAAGGGAGACGAAAATTTTATAGTCATAGGTGACTGGAATTCGAGAGTAGGAAAAGGGAGAGAAGGAAACATAGTAGGTGAATATGGATTGGGGCTAAGAAATGGAAGAGGAAGCCGCCTGGTAGAGTTTTGCACAGAGCATAACTTAATCATAGCAAACATTTGGTTCAAGAATCATGAAGGAAGGTTGTATATATGGAAGAATCCTGGAGATACTGGAAGGTATCAGATAGATTATATAATGGTAAGACAGATATTTAGGAACCAGGTTTTAAATTGTAAGACATTTCCAGGGGCAGATGTGGACTCCGACCACAATCTATTGGATACGAAATGTAGATTAAAACTGAAGAAACTGCAAAAAGGTGGGAATTTAAGGAGATGGGATCTGGATAAACTGAAAGAACCAGAGGTTGTACAGAGTTTCAGGGAGAGCATAAGGGAACAACTGACAGGAATGGGAGAAAGAAGTACAAGAAGAATGGGTAGCTCTGAGGGATGAAGTAGTGAAGGCAGCAGAGGTTCAAGTAGGTAAAAAGACGAGGGCTAGTAGAACTCCTTGGGTAACAGAAGAAATATTGAATTTAATTGATGAAAGGAGAAAATATAAAAATGCAATAAATGAAGCAGGCAAAAAAGAATACAGACGTCTCAAAAATGATATCGACAGGAAGTGCAAAATGGCTAAGCAGGGATGGCTAGAGGACAAATGTAAGGATGTAGAGGCTTGTCTCACTAGGAGTAAGATAGATACTGCCTACAGGAAAAATTAAAGAGACCTTTGGAGAAAAAAGGTCCACTTGTATGAATATCAAGAGCTCAGATCGAAACCCAGTTCTAAGCAAAGAAGGGAAAGCAGAAAGGTGGAAGGAGTATATAGAGAGTCTATACAAGGGCGATGTACTTGAAGACAATATTATGGAAATGGAAGGGGATGTAGATGAAGATAAAATGGGAGATACGATACAGCGTGAAGAGTTTGACAGAGCACTGAAAGATCTGAGTCGAAACAAGGCCATGGGAGTAGACAACATTCCATTAGAACTACTGACGGCTTTGGGAGAGCCAGTCCTGACAAAACTCTACCATCTAGTGAGCAAGATGTATGAGACAGGAGACATACCCTCTGACTTCAAGAAGAATATAATAATTACAATCCCAAAGAAAGCAGGTGTTGACAGATGTGAAAATTACCGAACTATCAGTTTAATAAGTCACAGCTACAAAATACTAACGCGAATTCTTTACAGACGAATGGAAAATCTGGTAGAAGCCGACCTCGGGGAAGATCAGTTTGGGTTCCGTAGATATATTGGAACACGTGAGGCAATACTGACCTTACGACTTATCTTAGAAGAAAGATTAAGGAAAGGCAAACCTACGTTTCTAGCATTTGTAGACATAGAGAAAGCTTTTGACAATCTTGACTGGAATACTCTCTTCCAGATTCTAAAGGTGGCAGGGGTAAAATACAGGGAGCGAAAGGCTATTTACAATTTGTACAAAAACCAGATGGCAGTTATAAGACTCGACGGAGATGAAAGGGAAGCAGTGGTTGGGAAGGGAGTGAGACAGTGTTGTAGCCTCTCACTGATGTTATTTAATCTGTATATAGAGCAAGCAGTAAAGGAAAGTAAAGAAAAGTTCGGAGTAGGTATTAAAATCCATGGAGAAGAAATAAAAAGTTTGAGGTTCGCCGATGACATTGTAATTTTGTCAGAGACAGCAAAGGACTTGGAAGAGCAGTTGAACGGAATGGACAGTGTCTTGAAAGTTGGATATAAGATGAACATCAACACAAGCAAAACGAGGATAATGGAATGTAGTCGAATTAAGTCGGGTGATGCTGAGGGAATTAGATTAGAAAATGAGACACTTAAAGTAGTAAAGGAGTTTGCTATTTGGGGAGAAAAATAACTGATGATGGTCGAAGTAGAGAGGATATAAAATGTAGACTGGCAATGGCAAGTAAAGCGTTTCTGAAGAAGAGGTATTTGTTATTATCTAGTATAGATTTAAGTGTCAGAAGTCGTTTCTGAAAGTGTTTGTATGGAGTGTAGCCATGTATGGAAGTGAAACATGGACGATAAAAAGTTTGGACAAGAAGAGAATAGAAGCTTTCGAAATGTGGTGCTACGGAAGAATGCTGAAGACTAGATGGGTAGGTCACATAACTAATGATGAAGTATTGAATAGAATTGGGGAGAAGAAGAGTATGTGGCACAACTTGACAAAAAGAAGGAACCAGTTAGTAGGACATGTTCTGAGGCATCAAGGGATCACAAATTTAGCATTGGAGGGCAGCGTGGAGGGTAAAAATCGTAGAGGGAGACCAAGAGATGAATACACTAAGCAGATTCAGAAGTATGTGGGTTGCAGTAAGTACTGGGAGATGAAGAAGCTTGCAAGGGATAGGGTAGCATGGAGAACTGTATCAATCCAGTCTCAGGACTGAAGTCCACAACAACAACAACAGATCGCCCAACATGAATGCCACCGAAACTTTATGGGACATAAACGAGAAGTCAGTTCGTAAACAATATCCTGTACTGGCAACTCCTTTGCAATGGAAGTGCCCTGGGGCTAGGACCTCCCGAACTGTCTAGTTCACCTTGTGCAAGTTTTTCGAGTTGTCGACTTGCGTGTCGATGGTGATGAGATGGTGATGATAAGGACAACACAAGACCCAGTCCCTGAGCGGAGAAAACCTCCGATCCACCCGGGAATCAAACCCGGGCCATTAGGTATGACATTCCGTCGCGCTGACCACGCAGCTACCAGGGGCGGACTCCTTTGCAGTTATGGACGATTATAGAGGTAGCATAGCTCTGTAATTCTGCAGGGGACTTCCAACGACTTGTTGAGTGCATGGAACGACGAGCTGCAGCCCTACGCCGGGTTAAATGAAGTTCGATATTAGGTGGTATCCCGTGACTTTTGTACCTCCGTGTATTTCATGATGGGGCAGAAACAGAACAATCACTGAAACAGATTCTGTTGTTTTGAACATCATTTATTCTCCTGAACAATCATAACCAACTTCGTAATGAATTTGGAACAATCGCTGGCTTCTGCCGAATTGTTCTAGGCGCTTCAGTCCGGAACCACGCTGCTGCTACGGTCGCAGGTTCGAATCCTGCCTCGGTCATGGATGTGTGTGATGTCCTTAGGTTAGTTAGGTTTAAGTAGTTCTAAGTCTAGGGAACTGATGACCTCACATGTTAAGTCCCATTGTGCTTAGAACGATTTGAACCATTTGAATCACTGGCTTCTCCGGTACGCATGAAATTTTGTTCATTACATAAGACCGTTCCTTTCTAAACACGATACAAATCAGAGTCCTTCGATGTTATCGCTCTACGCTAAAGTCTTCCCGCAATCTGTCCTCTCCGAAAGTGAGATGAATCATACATTTTGCCTCACCCTCGCTTGGCTTAACGATATGCAGTCTAAGTATCAATTAACAGCTCGAAGAAATAGAATACAGTAAATTATTTTTGTTACTTTGCAGATACATATTAAGTGGTGATGGTGGTAAGTTCCGATGGGACCAAACTGCTGAGGTCCTCGGTCCCTAGGTTTACTCACTACTTAATATAACTTAAACTAACTTACTCTAAAGACAACACACACCCGCCCATGCCCGAGGGCGAACCTCCGACGGGGAGTGCCGCTCGAACCGTGGCAAGGCGCCTAAGACCCAGCGGTTTTCACTCTGATATACCCCTGCTATAGTAGTGTAGCGCGCCACTACACGAGATAATAGAAAATGCTGCGGCCCATTGATAATGTCGACAGTTGTGAGTACAGAATATGGAAAAGAAAAGTAATCATGCGTAGTAGAAATGGTGGCAAAATTAACATCAAAATTGCTGGGCATGAAGTAGACATTAAGGGATCCTGCTACCAAGTAGCTCATAACGGCAAATAGGACATAAAAGAAGATTATCAAAGTGAAAGAGAACTTTCCTAGCCCAATAAGTCCACTAGCAGCAAATGGATCCCTTCAGAACAGGAAGAAATGATTGAGTATGTACCTTTGGAGCAGAGCATTGTTTGGTAGTAAAGCATGGGCTATGGGACAGGAAAAGGAAACGATTAAGGTCTGGTTGATGTTTGAGGTGGGCTGAACGTTGAAAAATTAGGTGGACTGTTAAGACAAGGAATGTGAAGCTTCTCCACAAAATCGGCGAAGAAAGGAAAATATGGAAAACGTTGATAACAAGAAGAGACGCGATGATAGCGAAAGTGTTAACGCATCGGAGATTAACTTCAGTGATACTTTAGGGAGCAGTAGAGGGTAAAATCTCTGGGGGAAGGAAGTCCGCTGTAAGCCCAATAAATAACTGAGGACGTGACGTGCAATTCCTACTCTGAGAAAACAGCTTAGCAAAAGAGAGGAAATCGTGGCGGGCCGCATCAAAGCAGACTCAAGAGACACTCGTAAGTAACTCGTTTTCTGCATTTCATGGAGAATAATGCTGCAGGAATTCATACTGAGATGCAGGAACTGCACTTTGACTACGCACCATTATATGATACAGAACTTAGGTGGCACGTCCAAGGTGACGGGAAAGGTGTTTGATTTATTGATGCAATTGAACTCGTTGTCACTCATTAAACGTTTACGAGAGAGAGCCTTTGCACGGACGTGCAGTAGGTGATGGTGCCGAGCCAAAATGTTACGCAAACAATTTTCAATTTGGAGCTTGGTGGTCAGCTCAGCGCATGATCTGAATCAGCCACAGGCAACATATGGCGCCATGCTGCTCAGTGAACATCTACGCAGCTCCCACCGGCTTCCTATATCTACATTCACACCCTAAAAAACACTGTGAACCATATGTTGGAGGGTACTTAGAGGTGCAGTATATATTAGTGATTCAACATCTTCCACGACGGAGCACGCGGAAAATGAATGCTTAAAAATGCCCCAGGAGCTTTCCATCCGGATCAGATCAGGTGAATTTGTTGGACAAGACCTCAACGTGAGTGCACTATCATGCTTTGAAATCACTATAGCACGCACCTGAATCTTTGTCACCATTAGTTATCGTGCTCCAAGACGCCTCCAACGTCGGGGAAAATATTAAATCAACCAAGAATGGATGCAGGTGTATTACACTAGCATTCATGTAGATCAAAGCTGCCATGGTGCCTTCGATTACTGCTGTAGATCCTACAAGGTCAGGTGGAAGTTCCACATACCTTAAAAATACCTCCACCGCCTTTTTCCGTGACGAGGTTTATGTTCCGAGCTGGCTTTTGCCTAGACGACAGAGTATCCAGACACAGGGATCGACGTAGTGTACCAAGAAACGTGGTTACCCGACCAGGTGACGTGTTTATACTGAACGACGGTCCTATCCTGATGGTCCCGTTCCCACCGAAATCATAACTGTCTACGTCATTGGGTCAACGTGGGAACACATAGTGGTCGCCTTTTCTGGTGCCCCATGTTCAAACAACGTGCGCTGAATGGTACGCTCCGAAACGTGCCTATACCGACATTGTACTCCATCGTGAGGTCCTACTGAGATTGCCTCCTATCCTGCTCTACAGAGCTGGCATGCCTCCGACCACCACGCTCCTTGGGTGGATTTTTAACACCCTACCGCATCACGTGCTTTCAGAACCACAGGAGGGGATAGTCAGTGGTCATAAAGTTTTGGATCATTAGTGTAATGAAGTTATAACATTTATTCAAAAATTTAATACAATTTACCTGCTGCACATCGAGCAATGTTTACTTTTATAGTGTAACAGGTATAAGTGCAGATTTTTATATGTGGTACCCTAATGTGGACACGCGTCACTGTCTTGTTTGTTCCTTTTCCCTCTTTGTACAACAGTCTTCCTACAAATACGTCATAATCTTTACGACCAGAGCCGTCCAGGGTGGCCGAGCAGTTCTAGGCGCTACAATCTTGAACCGCCCTACCGCTACGGTCGCAGGTTCGAATCCTGCCTCGGCCATGGATGTATGTGCTGTCCTTAGGTTAGTTAGGTTTAAGTAAATCTTAGTTCTAGGGGACTTATGACCTCAGCAGTTAAGTCCCATAGTGCTCAGAGCCATTTACGACCAGATGTTCTCTGCACGGGAGTAACCGCATCACTAGGTAAATGGACTACGTCTATCAGTGTGTTTGCATCAACGCGTCCATATTTCACCACCTGTCCTGCTGCACCGGTAAAAATATACGTTAGTGGTTGAATCTTGACACAGATATTTTGAGGCACAAACCAACCTGAAAACATACTACTCCTAATAGCTATAATTATTTAGTCCACAAATGAAGTAATCACTGAAGTAGTATTGTGGAGTACACCGTGCTCAATGAATAATGGAAATATATGGTGCTATCGGTTACACACCAGTGCCACTCTCACTGAAACCCTTCTGGCTTTACTGCCGCAATATTCTGCAAAATACTTAAAACAGTAAAACAGAACTACGTTTTGACCTAGCTGGAACGACTTCCCTCAGGGCAAAGACCGAAACGCAGTTTACTTTAGTATTTTAAGGATTTTTTAAGATGAGCTGCCAATACGATCACAAGGATTTTAATGAGACTACTTACAATTGAAAATTGCCATTCATGTTTCGTTTTCGACATTTCTAAGAGAAATAATGATTCGGACTACTACACGCCCAACATCACTGCTAAGGTTTAGACGCAGCCGTGGGTATTTATCGGCTCCTTCCTATGCCTCTTTAATTTCCACTTGGGTTACCTGTTGCAGTAGCGTCACGTGCCTTACTCAATCACTAAACTATTTCTTTGTACTAGAGAAGAGAGTGAAACTTTATTTATGTCTTGACGCTTTCGTGGCCATTGTAATTGAAGATGAATCCTTCTGGGCTCCTAGGCCTCATCATAACACAATTGACTGTGGACACCATAACATCTTGAAGAAGATCCCAGCACAGGAATCAAAACGTCTGTCATTTAATGATGAGGCTTGACATCGCTAAAGATTTTTAACTCCAATGAAATTATATTTTCACGCAATTATAGGACGTCGACTATATGACGTATTGTAAAAGACAGACAGGAAACAATCCGCACGCCAGTAAGGTAAATGGAATTGAGCGTATGGCGTCAGTGGCCGGGAGTTCCCAGTCGGGAAGTTCGGCCGCCAAGTACAGGTCTTATTGAGTGCGACGCCACATTGGGCGACCTGCGCGTCGACAGTGGGGATGAAATGATGATGAGGACACCCAGTCCCTGAGGGAAAAAAATCTCCTTCCCCAGCCGGGAATCGAACCCGGGCCCTTGTGTGTGGCAATCCAACGCGCTGACCGTTGCATTTGTTCGTTGCGGGTATCCAATGACACCCCTTCAAGTTCAGTTGACTCAGTTTTTTATTTCAGAGGGCAGCTAACCCTGTGACCGAAAACGCTGAACTACCGTGCCGGCGCCATTCAGCTAATGGGGCTGTCACCAGTAAGGTGTCTCTTACCGAAGTGCTCTTCTTGTGTATATTCCACACTTCCTTGTTCGTCTCTACTTTGCGTGGCAAAAATTCATTTCCTGCATATAAGACGAGTTCACGTTCAAGATGGAGGTCCAACTGTTGACATGTATTTTGTGGATGATTCGCGAATTTCAGTGAGTTTTCCTCGCCAACACTTTCTTTTTTAGAGAAAGGACGTATTGAAGAATGCATCGTACAGTAAACTGAGAAAAATATTCTAATAATTTTTTTTCAACTTGTTCTGGACATTGACTAACTTCACAACTGACAGTCGCTCTTATACACGCCTCCTATAGTCTTGTAGTAATCTATGAGAACACTTGACTTGTGCACGGTCCCATTCTTACAAGGGAACCTCCCCATCGCACCCCCCTCAGATTTAGTTATAAGTTGGCACAGTGGACAGGCCTTAAAAAACTGAACACAGATCAATCGAGAAAACAGGAAAAAGTTGTGTGGAACTATGAACAAAATAATCAAAATATACAAACCGAGTAGTCCATGTGCAAGATATGCAACATCAAGGCCAATGTGCGCTCAGGTGCGCCGTGGTCCCGTGGTTAGCATGAGCAGCTGCGGAACGCGAGGTCATTGTTTCTTCCCTCGAGTGCTAAGTTTACTTTCTTTATTTTCGCAAAGTTATGATCTGTCCGTTCGTTCATTGACATCTCTGTTCACTGTAATAAGTTTAGTGTCTGTGTTTTGCGACCGCACCGCAAAACCGTGCGATCAGTAGACGAAAGGACGTGCCTCTCCAATGGGAACCGAAAACATTTGATCGCAAGGTCATAGGTCAACCGATTCCTCCACAGGAAAATATATTCTATACGACAATGGTAACGGCATGTGCGTCACATGACAGGAATTTGTCGTCGACCCACCTAACTTGTACACTTGGCGAATGGGTAAAAAGATTCTTCTACCTTGCCCGATTTAGGTTTTCTTGTGGATGTGATAATCATTCCCAAAAAGTGATGAAAACATAAGAGTTTGTCACATAAACTGCAACAAATGAATGCAACAGATTCACAGTCGCACAGTTTTCCCTGTGCTCTGTCAAAACATACGTTTTTAACGTTTTCAAATTTTTCCGTGTGTAGACCGTCAAATCCAGCATATGTCCAAGCAAATGTGAACATGTTCTGGAATTTTGGAGAGGAATTTGATTATGTGTGAGTGCCTGAACTTTGATAATTGTCTGAAAATTAAAAAAAATAAAACTTTTCACTCGAGGGAAGACTTGAACCAAGGACTTCTTGTTCGGCAGCTGCTCATACTAACCACGGGGCCACGGCGCTCCTGAGCTCACATTGTCCTTGATGTTGCCTATCTTGCGCATGGACTACTCAGTTTGCATATTTTGCTTATTTTTTCTAGTTCCACACAACTTCTTCCTGTTTTCTCGATTGATCTGTGTTCAGTTACTCAAGGCCTATCCACTGTGCCAACTTATAACTAAATCTGAGGGGGGTGCGATGGGGAGGTTCCCTTGTTGGAACTAACTTCTTGAAACGTTTCGTTATGGAACATTCTGTCCATGATGACATCTATCCTGTCATTTCATTTCAAGAACATCAGCTTGTTTCTGTTTGCAGTCATGTATTTCACCCTTCTTTATTTCTTTATTTTTCGTGAAGTCAATGAAATCCTTTCAATTAAGGCTCATTCAGCTGACAGCGTTGGTATTCATACTCGTTACTTCGCGTCAAATAAGTGTGAGTCAATTATCATGATAAATACATTAACCTATTTCGAGTAAATCAAGAGCACGGTCCAAAGCAGTTCTAGAAGTTTTTTTTTAGGAGATATCCGGAACAGTTCCCACTCAGTTCGTAAAAACATCGTCTTGACTGACTAGAGATACCATCTAGTGGAAGAAGCATCAGCTAATAGAATTATAGCACGTGCCCAAGTGAAATACATCATTTCCACCAGTTACAATATATAGAATGCTGCGAACAAGTGTATCCCTTCAAATCCTCTTTGCAACGAACAGTCCATGGGTGGGTAAAGTATCCGTACATCTAATTTTTTTTTAATCGTCATTCTTCTGACTGGCTTGATGCGGCCCGCCATGATTTCCTCTCCAGTGCCAACGTCTTCATCTAGGAGTAGTACTTGAGATTTACGTCTTCAATTATTTGCTGGATGTATGACATTCTCTGTCCTCCTCTACCGTTTTTGCCCTCTACGGCACCCTTTAGTACAATGGAAGTGATTCCGTGATGCCTTAACAGATGTCCTATCATTCCGTCCCTTCTTATGGTCAATATTTCCCATACATTCCTTTCTTCTCCGATTCTGCGCAGAACCTCCTCATTCCTTACCACATCAGTGAATCTAATTTTCGATATTCTTCTGTAGCATCACATCTCAAATGCTTCGGTTCTCTTCCTTTCCGGTTTTCATTCGGTCCACATTTCACTACCATACAATGCTGTGCTCTTCCTCAAATTAAATTCTATGTTTGGTATTAGTAGACTTCTATTGGTAATGAATCACCCTTTCGCCAGTGCTAGTCCTCTTTGCTCCTTGCTCCGTCCGTCATGGGTTATTTTGCTGCTAAGTATCAGAATTTCTTAACTTCAACTACTTAGTGATCACCAATTCTGGGGCCGGCCGGTGTGGCCGAACGGTTTAATGCGCTTCAGTCTGGAACCACGCGATCGCTACGGTCGAAGGCTCGAATCCTGCCTCGGGCATGGATGTGTGTGATGTTAGTTAGGTTTGTAATTCTAAGTTCTAGGGGACTGATAACCTCAGATGTTAAGTCCCATAGTGCTCAGAGCCATTTTTAACCAATTCTGGTGCTAAGTTTCTCGCTGTTCTCATTTGTGCTATTCTTCCTTACTTTCGTCTTTCTGCTGCACTCATCAGACTGTTCATTCCATTCAGCATATCATGTAAATTTTCTCCACTTTCACTGAGGATAGCAGTGGGGTCAGCGAATCTTAACATTGATATCCTTTCAACTTAAATTTTCTCCCATTCTTGAACCTATGTTTTATTTCCGCCATTGCTTCTTCGGTACATGTGTAGTAGGGGCGAAAGACTGCATCCTTACATGACCGATATTTGCAGCTGTTCAGTCACCAACTTACGGTGACAATGGCGCGATTACATCAAACTCCCACCGTCACTGTTGTCGGAATCAGCACCAAAACCATCTTTATCGGCCACATTTGCTGTTCTGATGATATCTTCCGCTGTCTGTGCTGCTTAAATAGGTTTCCCGACGTGTTCGACCACTCTGCTCCACGAGACTTCATTCACATCCGCAAGGGATTCACGCAACAGCCTTGCCATCTCTGTCTTTGTAAAGGACTTTCTATAATTTCTTATGTACGTCTTCGTATCACTCCATAGTCACTCAGTGGGGCTGAAATGGCAGTGATATAGTGGGAGCTTTATTACAGTAGTATGCTGCTCCTTGGCAATTTCGTCTACTACGTATATAGGTGTTGTAGACCTACTCTCTTTAACAAGTGAATATAAAAGAATCTCCGTCATACTCATACCCGCAATACTATTTCGCGCCAGTAACCACTGTTCCATAACTAGGTTCCGATCGTTTTGGTTGGGTCTTTCTTCAGTATCATTGAATGATACGGATCATTGTTGTAGGGACAGGAAACTATTTCGAAAGGTTCCTGAATCACTCAACAAATCGTGTATGGTCCATTTTTTCATGGTAAAAATATATAATTGGATCTAGACGAGACGGAATCATTGAGGCCCACATCTACGTTTATCAACTTTTGCAATAACACTCGCTTACTTACTACTATTGTTGTACTAATTCGAAAGCTTTTGATATTCGTTCCATATTTTTATTGGCAGGATGTCCATGACTCCTTACGTATTCTTTCTCCTTCTCGTAGGGCCGCGCGGAGTGTCCGTGCGGTTTGAGGAGCCATGTCACAGACTGTGCGGCCACTCCCGCCGGAGATTCGAGTCCTCCCTCGGGCATGGGTGTGTGTGTTGTTATTGGCATAAGTCAGTTTAAGTAGTGTGTAAGGCTAGGGACCGATGACCGCAGCAGTTTAGCCCCTTAGGAATTCACAAACGTTTGAACATTTCTCCTGCTCGTAAAGCTCACGACATCTCCGTAGTAGCTCCAGTGGGTGGCTGTTTAGTGGCGTACCTCTACGCAACGGATTGTCACTAGCCGAACGAAGTCTTTTCGACGGCCCGCCTCGGTAGTTGCGCAGTTGTCGCCGTGGATTGCTAAGCAAAGGGCATCGTTTCAGTTCCCGGCTGGTTCGCTGATTTTTTCCCACTGGGGTGTTGTGTTGGCTTTACTTTCGGATCGTCATAATAGACATCCCACATGCGTAAACTGAAGCCAATACATTGAAAAAAAAAGTTTCGGTTAATACTTTGCAGGTATCAGAACGTCCTAAATCACGGAGAAATAAAGCACAGTACAACGCAAGCGCATGGTAGAAACCATACATAAAGCACATTGTTTATGTTCACACAAAACAAAGCCGGCAACGCGGGAGCTTAGACATCAAGGCCCGTCACGATTACTGCTCTGTGACTGGTTCGCGCCCCACGAGTAGCACCTTGCGTCTCTAGTTCTTCGCTTGTTTAACTGCCACGTTGGCAACCTGAACGCACACGTGAAGTGTAAAGTTTCAGCGGTATGGACTTGCAGCCAAAATACCTGCTACAGCGACAAAGACGGCAGCTCCCCTCAGGAGCCAATTGTGCTGCCGCCGCCGAACTGCATACCCATCAGAAAGTGCTTTTACTGGCCAAACACATCTAACTCGTCCGTAAAGATGGTATGGATGAAGAGAAGTTTATAAACAGTGTGGCAAAATATCCTGTAATTTATGGCGCTGGACTTGAAGAATACATAAATGTTTTAGACAAATATAACGGCTGGAAATCTGTAGCACAGAAATTAAACAAAACAAGAGAGAATATTACAGCTGTTATTTATGAACTAATAGATTTATATATGTATTTTATGACTTTATTATTATATGAGTATGTTATAGAGATAAGAGTATATTTGTCTTCTGTAATATAAACCATTATTTACAGGACACTGGTAACGGCTGCCTCTTGCCACGCCACAGGACTATGTTCATTGCAGCAGAAGTCTATAGGGTTATCTCTTATTTCAAATCCGCTGCTGTTTAGAATTATTCCGAAATAAAGATGGTTGCCTTATTGACATTATAGCTATAAAACTGTATCTTTCTCTTCAAGGAAACCATGATGTAACTGGTCGCCGATATTATCACATCGTCAGCTACGTCAGGCGCCACAGCAATAGGACTAGAAAAGAGTAAACACTTGGCTTAATAGATCACAGGCGTTCCCTGTGACTCGAGCATAATATGTAGGTAAAAACCTTTATTAACACATTGTGATGTAGAAACTTTTCTCAAATAAACTTCCATCACACTTTCACTATCAGTAGTCGCTTCGTCTCCAATGAGGAAATGGTAATATCACAGTTACGCTCGTCAAACACTTTGGTGAACGGGTATTGAACTTCTTTGCCTTTATTTTATTTCCCATAGCCGACTTTTTAAACATTCTCTTAGTAACTCCTTTTCCTTCAGTTCTGGCATCAATGCCAATGAATTTACAGTTTGTATCCACAATACCCAACATATAAAACTGAAAAGATATCTTAGCAATTAATTGTTTTGCAACTGACGGTCTGGCCGAGGTAGGTGAAAACATGTCAAGCCAACATGTTTCCGGTCTATACCGCCAACACTGCGTAAGTTTGATGTCAATTGCAGTAACCACTCACAGACTGCATCACTAGCAGTGGAGACTACACCAAGCGGAAAACAGTGCAGTCCTCGTCGTAATGTAGAAACGGAGCGATCTATCTGAAGTCCAATTGGATATGATCATTGGCTTTCGGGAGAAGGGTTGAAGCATTTCCGAAACACCTAAGATTGTACACTGTTCGAGTGTCACCGTCTTAAAGTACACGGCACGTGGCAAAATGGCGCTATTAAAAAAACCGGCGCCTAGGCGAACGCGATGCTCTACGAGATGACAGGGGTGAACGACGGATGCGGAGATGTGCGCGGGCGAATAAACGTGCCCAAACGAACCAAAAGGCTACCGTCAATGTCTCCTCAACGACAGTTCAGCGAACGTTGCTCCGTATGGGCGTCTCGTTCATGCATTCACATTGACTGCTGTTCATCTGCGCCGAAGGCTGGAATTTGCCAGCCAATACCGCAGCTGAACTAAATCATGACAGGTGACCTTTTCAGATTACGTTTTATGCTCCATCGGACCCATGCCTTCTGGCATGTACAGCGTGAAACGTCTGAATACAAACATCCCGCAGTAATAATCGGACGGACCTAGGCTGGAGGTGGGCGGGTTATGGTTTGGGAACGTTCTCATGGCATTCCGTGGGTGATCTCGTCATACTGAAGACACAATGAATCATTGGGGCAGATGTTCACCCTGAGATGCAGCTTGTTTCCTCGGCATGATGGCATCTACCAGAAGGTGTCCGCCCCCGGGTTCGATTCCCGGCTGGGTCGGGATTTTCTCCGCTCAGGGACTGGGTGTTGTGTTGTCCTCATCATCATTTCTTCCCCACATGGCGCGCAGGTCGCCCAGTGTGGCGTCGATGTAATAAGACCTGCACCAAGGCGGACGGACCTGCCCCGTAAGGGTCCTCCCGGCCAATGACGCCAAACTCTCATTTCCATCTACCAGAAGGACAAGATAACGTGTTACACAGCTCTTAGTGAATTGTGTGTTTCTAAGAGCACGCCCTGGCTTCCAAACTCCCCAGATTGAAACCCAATCGACGAACTGTGGGACCATCTAGATTGGGCTGTTCCTTCCATGGATCCTCAAGCAAGAAACATAGTGCATCTGGCCACGCCACCGGAATCTTCATGGCTCCAAATCCCCGTCGGTACCTTGCAGAACCTATCTTCTTGCACGTCTCGAAGTAGTCCGCACTGCAAAATGTGGTAAAATGTGGTTATCCAGACAATTGACAGGTGGTCACAATGTGACTGTGCAGTGTATAAAGGCATAACCAGTTCTTTCTTTTCCTGGTACACAACAATAAAAACCGTCATCTTCCTCTTCCAATAATCGCTATCGACTTATCAGACATCTCGCCTCGCGTAATTCTTACAGACGAACGTATTTCTTGAAACTTCCTGGCAGATTAAAATTGTGTGCCGGACCGAGACTCGAACTCGGGATCTTTGCCTTTCGCGTGCAAGTACTCTACCAACTGAGCTCCCCACGCACGTCTCACGCCCCGTCCTCACAGCTTTACTTCTGCCAGTACCCCCTGGAAGTTTCATATCAGCGCACACTCCACTGCAGAGTGAAAATCTCATTCTAGAAACATCCCCCAGGCTGCAGCTAAGCCATGTCTCCGCAATATCCTTTCTTTCAGGAGTGCTAGTTCTGCAAGGTTCGCAGGAGAGCTTTTGTTAAGTTTGAAAGGTAGGAGACGAGGTACTGGCAGAAGTAAAGCTCAGAGGACGGGGCGTGAGTGGTGCTTGGGTAGCTCAGTTGGTAGAGCACTTGCCCGCGAAAGGCAAAGGTCCCGAGTTCGAGTCTCGGTCCGGCACACAGTTTTAATCTGCCAGGAAGTTTCATATCAGTGGACACTCCGCTGCAGAATGAAAATCTCATTCTGGAATGCATTTCTTGTCTGTCTTTGCCGAACCCTCCGCAAGCGGCAGCGTTGTCGTCTGCCATCTGTAATTGTCCGTCGCTGTCGCCGTGTCCGCAATCGCACCCTGAATGTTCTCCCACGGGGCGTCCCAGTCTGGGACGACGTCATCCGCTGTAGACATGCATGGCGCCCACCCCGACCAGACCGTCAGTTGCTGCGGCTGTTGGTGCTGCTCCGCCCTAGTGAGGCGCACGAGACCAACGGCAAAAGGCGCTCCTAAAGGGCGCTTTTAATTGCCTGCTCCATAATTAATGCTGAAAGCGCCTCTCGTCAATACGGCGCACGCGGCCGGGCTTCTGGTGCGCATCAACAGTGTTCCCGCGCCGAGGTGCAGGCCGGGCTATTCACTCGGCGTGCGCCGCTGCCGCTCCGCCCGTTGCTCGGTAAACGAGCCACGGCGGACGCCGCACAAATAAAACGACGGCCGCAAAAAACGGAGCTGGTGCGGTAGCGCGTTTTAACTTATTCCGTGATATCTCTTCCAGCTGCTGAAACTGTATGTCTGGGGAACAGCGCCGGTATGAAAGTTGAGCGTCAAGCAGAAACGGGAGGAAATAAAAGCATTCGCAAGCTACGCTGTTGGTAGATGTTAAATATTAAGTAAATACGTGACGCGGAAAATGTGGTGCTATTACATACAGTAACGCAGCAGAGCAGACTTCAGGAAAGTCCTTCAGAGCTGACTAGTCTTCCTTGTACAAGACATTAATTTGCAAATGAAGGCAGTTAGCCGCGGGATTGTGGCAAACAATATTTAAATACTCGCCATGTAGCAGGCATAGTGAGTCAAAACAAAAACAAATCTAGAAAGACTTCAAGAACGGCATTACGAAACCACGAAGAGTTGCTGTAAAGCATGTTCATTTAAGGACAGTGACAGTTCAATATACATAAATTAGCAGTGAAGAGGATGTGGAAAAACGAAAACGTAAGTGAAACATAATGTAAATTCACACACACACACACAATCTTCCACACAGAATTAATTAATTTCAGGCATAACCATAACAGTTTCCAAATCATAACCTTTGCTTAAATGATTTGTGTACATTAAGTTGCATATGGTTGAAGATGACAAACCGTGAAAGAAAACAGGCACTATAAAAACACAAAACCTGAGGAAAATCACACCATGTGGTAAAAAGGTATGAATAAATAAGTTTATGCAACTTCCTGGCAGATTAAAACTGTGTGACCAATCGAGACTCGAACTCGCGCCCTTTGCCTTTCGCGGAATTTTGATCGTTTTTGGTCGTTGTATTGGTTCGGGGTGGACGTCCCATGACGCTCGTTAAAGTTCGTCCATTAACTCAGCTTCTTTTATTGCAGAGGGCAGCTAACCCTGTAACCGAACAGGCTGAGCTCGTGCCCGCGAGCAACAGAGTTATCCAAGCATGACTCACGATCAGTCCTCACACAGCTTTACTTCCACCAGTATCTCACCTCCTACCTTCCAAATTTCACAGAAGCTCTTCTGCGAAACTTGCAGAACTAGCACTCCTGGAAGATTGGATATTTCGGAGACATGGCTTTGCCACAACCTGTGGGATGTTTCCAGAATGAAATTTTCACTCCGCTGCGGAGTGTGCGCTGATATGAAACTTCCTGGCGGATTAAAACTGTGTGCCGGACCGGAGCTCGAACTGCATAACTTTGTATGTGCTTCAAAAATTTGTAATTACGATTTTTAAAACTAATATTTACGTGTATACCTTCAGTAAAGAAGATTCTTTATGTTTAACAGCCCTAAAATAGAAGCCCCCTTACGATATTGCAGCTGCATTGAGACATGTTTGGAATATAAAACTAAATTTTGTTTTACTGAAGGTGGACCTCATCCAAAAACATATTAAAACAAACACGGACAAAATAGCTTCAACCTCAAGATAATTGTTCCTCTCACCGATTTCATTGGTATTGACAGGCTGTGTAGGACACGATTATGACTTCAACATACGTAAACAGGAATATGCAACTCTCAATTGTTTCAGAGAAATCTGAGTCACAAAATTTTAGGCGTGCTTATATATGTTGGGTTTTTGGAGTCCGCAGCCGAGACAGTAAGCGCTTAGTTCCTTAAACGCCAGATCTCTTGTGAACTGTCTGCACCAATATTCGATGATATGCTTAAATATGCATGTTACTTCGCAAAATTGTGTTACAACCAAGGACTGTTCATGAATAAAAACCAAGTTTTTTTTTGCAATACACACACTGAAATACCCATGCAAATGCAATAGTTCGGCATTCGTTACGTGTGTTGCATGTCATAATAATTATTCTTTTCCATGTTTCTACGATCGTGCATTGCTCCACCGGTTAGACATTATACTTCTCACAAATGCAGATATATTAATATAAACAAAATGACAATACTGACCTGATTGAAAATTCTTATGTATACTTTGTTTATTTTCAGTCTCCTTTAGAAAAAAAACTTTTCCTCTTTTATTCGTCAGCAAAAGGATAGAAAATAATAATACACTACGTGATCAAAAGTATCCGGACACCTGGCTGAAAATCACATACAAGTTCGTGGCCCCCTCCATCGGAAATGCTGGAATTCAGTATGGTGTTGGCCCACCCTTAGCCTTGATGACAGCTTCCACTCTCGTAGGTATACGTTCAATCAGGTGCTGGACGGTTTCTTGGGGGATGGCATCCAATTCTTCACAGAGTGCTGCACTGACGAGAGGTATCGATGTGGGTCGGTGAGGTCTGGCACGAAGCCGGCGTTCCAAAACATTCCCAAGGCGTTCTGTAGGATTCAGATCAGGACTCTGTGCAGGCCAGTTCATTACAGCGATGTTATTGTCTTGGAATCACTCCGCCACAGGCCAGGCATTATGAACAGGTGCTCGATCGTGTTGAAAGATGCAGTCACCATCCCAGAATTGCACTTCAACAGTGGGAAGCAAGAAGGTGCTTAAAACATCATGTAGTCCTGTGCTGTGATAGAGCCACGCCAAACAACATGAAAACACGACCACACCATAAAACCACCGCCTCCTAATTTTACTGTTGGCACTACACGCGCTGACACATTACGTTCACCGGGCATTCTGCATACCCAGACCCTGCCATTGGATCGCCACATTGTGTACCGTGATTCATCACTCCACACAACATTTTTCCACTGTTCAATCGTCCAATGATTACGCTGCGTACACCAAACGAGGCGTCGTCTGGCATTTACCGGCATGATGTGTGGCTTATGAACTGCCGCTCGACCATGAAATCCAAGTTTTCTCACCTCCCACCTAACTGCCATAGTTCTTCCAGTGGATCCTGTGGCAGTTTTGGAGTTCCTGTGTGATGGTGTAGATAGATGTCTGCCTATTACACATCACGACCCCTTCAACTGTCGGCGGTGTGTGTCGGTCAACGACGAGGCCGGCCTGTACGCTTTTGTGCTGTACGTGTACATCCACGATTCCACTTCCTAAGTGACACCCAATCACCTGACCAGGTTCGAAGTCCGTGAGTTCCGCAGAGTGCCACATTCTGCTCTCTCACGTTGTTTATTGACTACTGAGGTCGCTGATTTGGAGTACCTGGCAGTAGATGGCACCACAATGCACCTAATATGAACAACCTATGGGTTTCCGGATACTTTTGGTCACATAGTGTAGATGATTAACTATGGATAATCTGTACACTCATAATATATCTGTTGGAATTACATTTTTTAAGGAATTCTCCTGGCGCACAATGAGAGGGGTAGGGGCAATGTTTGCAGGGATCACATGCCGAGGCCTGGATATCATGTCCTGTTCGCTCCAGTCAGGAACGAAGGAAAGAGTAGGGAACGTCGAACAGAGGTACAGAGAACATCAGTGATTTATTATATTTTATTTATTTATATTTCCTTGTTTTTTTTTCTTTTTTTGATTATTATTGATACCTCCGAGAATAGGACGAAACAAACTGCGCGAGGAGGAGGGAGCGGCAACTTACCAGACTCGTTGAGACTATCGATGCGCAGTTTTATGGAGAAGAACATTCTGATGACCAGAGATTAACAGTCCCTAAGAATGAAAAGGCGTCGACCAACTCTTCATTGCATTAACGCCCCAGCTCTGGTGTGGGTTAAGAAAGACACTGCAAAGGAAACTGGAGGAAAATTGTCTGTATTTGGGATTGCCGGCAACTGCACAATAGCGTTCATTAAGGTAGTGCCAAAAATTAAAGACATTTTTCTCGGTCGCTGCAGACAAGTAATGAACTGGGAGCCCACAAATCCACTACACGAAGTTCGTCTTCGTTTGTGGGAAGTATCCCGAGTCCGGAGAGGGGAGCAGACGAGGAGGTATCTAATTAGGAAACGAAGTGATCGTACGGCATTTTTGGCCGGGAGGCCCCATTCGTGGGGGTTCGGCCACCGTACTGCAAGTCCGTTTTGGCTGACACCACTTCGGCGACTTGCGAGCCGATGATGATGAAAATGATGATGATGGACACACAACACACAGTCCCCTGCCGCGAATCGAACCCGGGCCCCCTGCGTGGCTGGCGGTAAATCTGCCGCTACGCTACGGAGGCGGACATCTGATTAGGAGTCGTACGAGCAGCTAGGACCAGCATCTATCGCAACAATAACCAGACACCTATCGCCGACCCGCGCACCAGGCGAAGCTCGTCCGTGCCGAGAACATCACAGGCGACGCACAGTGGGGTGTCAGCGAGGTGAATCCCATGAAGGCGTGACCGGATACTTGCTTCCCTTAACTACGCACTTGCTCGCTCGGCTTTGGATTTCCTGTAGACGAGCGAGCATACAAAGCACATAAGGATGCCAATAATTTTCAAACTCAATTTTCTCGAAAATAGTTCAGGGTTGCGCCTTCCTGTTTACTTATGATTATGATGTTTGGTTTGTGGGGCGCACAACTGAGCGCTCATCAGCGCCGGCCTTTTTTCTTATGCTGAACTCCTAGTCGTGCCCTACATAACCTGTAAGTATGAATCACATCACTGAGGGGAAGATCATACGGTTAGGTCAACTTCTAAGGAAACTTCGTTTAACTCGACGTAGTGCGTGATGTAACGGGAAGTGGTAGGGCTTCGTTGAGAGGTGAGTGATTATAATTTTAAAACTTTAAAAATAGTAATTAGAGTATGGATTAAAATCCAATAAGTGGCTGAATGACAACAAATACTATGTAATAGACTAAAGCACTTTCAATCAAAAATCGTTACAATTAAGTAAAATCCAAATCCTGGCAACAGTCCGCAAAGATACTAACCATAATACAGAAACCAGATAAAAAATAAAATTACGTTGGGGCAACTGGCGGAATGGGAACAGCTTAAAAACGTAAAGCAGAATGAAGAAATGAAACTTGCTGCACTCGAAACGGAGCACCAAATACAACCTCGCGTGCCGACAGATAGTGCCAGATAACACAGCAACAGCACATCAAGGCGTAAGGAGTTTCGTTATGCCTGAAAGGTACAACAGGATGAGGGAACGTTTCCAAATGAATTCCGGAAACAGCCTTAGACCGTGTGCTCCAAATCGGTGTTATGGCAACAACGTTGACAGGAATAGGCAAGGATCGCAAGTCACTCATTACAAAAGAAACCAAAGTGTTAATAATAATAAAACTAGATCCAGGGTACCAACATATGCCAAGATTTGCTTTACTTAGACGTGCTTACGTCATGTGGCAGAGAGTACAGTAAGATAACTGGTAGTCCACACAGTACTATTGCACAACTGGCCGGAATGATTGCAATAGAAGATTCAAAATCAGGGGTAATCCTTTACAAAACTGTTTAACAGCCACCTATAATAAACATATAATAAACAGTGATCCTTGCAAGTGTACACATCCATAACACTGTCTGCTCTTCCCTACAACCATGGTACCCGTCATGTAAGGGACACAGTTTACAGCAACTTGCACCACAAATCAGGGAAATGCTGCATGACAACAAACTCACACAGACCAAGATGCGATCCCAATTCGTGCTTTCCAGGAACCACCACAGGTCGATCTATAGCAAACAGCATCGGTCATGGCGTACTTCCACTATTCGGACCTCACACCCTCCTTAGTCCTCGTTTCCCTATGAAGTCACTCTCGGTCGTACTCCGAGTTCCTCCCGAAGTGTCCAGCTGGTCTCACATGCCGTCTCGCATCAGCGCTGTTGTCGCGACCCTCTCGCTGACAGCGCCCTCGTGGAGTCGCACAGCCGTAGCCGCAACTCTGTTCGCACGGCTTGAAATACTGCCACCGCTGCCGAGGAACCCCTAGAATGCGAGGTTGCAAAAGACCAGTGACGTTTACAGCATTCGACGCAAGCACAATACTGGCTGATAATGGCAATAATGGTAGGAATTCCAGGTATCCAATGGTGAGCATGAGGCTACGTAGCATAGTTAAACTGCTTAGTCGACGAGTAACTCACGACAGTGCTACAATTTGTTTTCAACTCCGACACATCCGGTTTTGAAGAGGAAACGCGTATGAAAGGATATCTGTAAAATAGACGTACCAAGAGAGATGTATACGGATCAACTAACATCAATGCCTTAATTCATTCGTATAAAATTATCTCGATTGTGGCTGTGGCTGCAAAATTACCTATTGTGATGTGAAAAGTTGGAGGTGCTCTGTCCCCTATGATTCGTTGTGGAATGTGACAGCCTGTAAGTACTTACGCCACAGCAAGCAAGAGTGGGTGTAAGAGTGTTACTTAAAATCCGTCTTGATTGCAATTTCTTTTTATTATTCATATGACCGGTTTCGGTTCATTCAGAACCATCTTCAGATCTGATATTTCAGTTACAGGAGTAACCCGTCCAAATCCAGCAACTTTCACATGCTACGTCACATGTGAAAGTTGCTGGATTTGGACGGGTTACTACTGTAACTGAAATATTAGATCTGAAGATGGTTCTGAATGAACCGAAACCGGACATATGAATAAAAAAAAAAACTGCAATCAAGACGGATTTTAAGTAACATTATAAAATCAGTGATTGCTGTTTATCCCATTAGACATTATGTCAGTTTTTGCAAAATGGGTGTAAGAGAACTACAAGTATGGCTTGGACACTGCGTTTGGCCAATAGCTGGTCAAAATAACATAATTTTTCTTAATGCCTGGTCTGCCTCTAAAAATCATGCACCCTTAGAGCAACTATTCTTCCTGTAAAGTGTGTGACATTGTGATTTATGGTGCGAACCTTTGTGATTACTGTGGCGCGCCGTTATTAATTGAGTGTTGATGGTACAAGTTAATGATTTGTTTGGAACATTTCTCGAAAGTCAACAATGTCCATTTTGTAAAGTATAATACACGCATCTCATTGAAGTTTCATCTCTGCACCTCCTGAACACTCATTTTCGGTCACCCTCCCGATTCGCATGGTGAGTCATTAGCAGGTAATATTTTTCCTGGCATAATTGTTAAAGCAACACTTTCATATGAGCCTTCATATACACTGAACTTGCGACGTCGCACTCAAGGGGTTCCTTATGAGTGTTCCTTTGTATGCTATCTGTGAAATGAAGATGGTCGCTTGACCAAAGCAGATAGTCCATAAAGAAATACACAACAAATTTTGTTCCTTCGTGACGGCATCCTTTAATTACATTGAGGCAGTGCACTACGGTTATGGAAAATGTTGCGAAAGACTGTCGAATAAAACATGATTGTCCTGGCAGATATTAATGATGTAGAATTTGCTCCAACTTGACCATTGTATCAACTTCCCTTTAGTATTAACTGCTCCCAAAGAAAGCCTACAGTGACGAAAGTAATGGCACTGAAGTGGTGTGTATCTGCAGTCTGCTATGTGGAAACAGCACAGAGAGATGTGTCAACGTGGAGACGTGACGGGATGAAAGTCTGGAAGTATCGTATTTGGACGTGCCTTTGACCACATCCAGAATTAAGCAGCCCGATTAGTTGCTGTTTCGGGGTGGACTATTCAACGTGACCCCAAGCAGTGACATGCAGCTCCCAGTCACGCAGCACGACCTAAATACACTTGTGTAGTATGAGCCTAACTGGTAGACACCAAAAAGGAGAAATACTCCTTCTCAAGAGCTGTTGGTCTCAAATTGGAGTCAATGAACGCATGTCCATCTTAACCAATTCCCAAACGAACATTGTTGCAAGTGGAGCCGCAGTCATTGCACACGTGGAGTCGGGTAACACACAAAACGACGTTGCTCCCAGAGGGACACAAAATATGACATCTTCTGAGGTTCTGAGGGTCAATCAACTCAGAACCGGAAAGAAGTTGACCGTTTATAATGAGCAGTAGCCTTAATCAGATCGGCTATTCGAGCACGCTTCTCGTCCAACCCAAACTCTCATGTCTGAAACAAAAGACAATATATATATATATATATATATATATATATATATATATATATATATATATTGATGGCAAATAATGATACTTTCAGTGCGATGGCACTCTTCAGAATCCTGCAGGCATCAGGTGAGGCAGGGAGGAAAGAGGATGATGGACAGGGACACTACGTATGTAGTGTGCGACACATGGGAATCTGGGTTAGATGAGAAGTGTGCTCGGATAGCCGAAGCATTTCAGGCGTCTACTCGTGATACGCCACAAACCCGAGTTCCATTTTATACTTTTCCCCATAGGATTTGTTTCAATACCCCAATGCAGCTGATGTCACAATTTCTCTTTCGTCATGTATATATTGCTGCGCATATAACAAAATGAAACAGGATGTTTGTTTTAGAGTTCTCGGTGATCAAATGTTGGCCTGTCTTTTGCATCTTTGTTACAAATGTCAAGTGGACATACAGACTTCCGAAACGACAACATCAGTGTTAAGAGGGCTCCAAACATAGTAACTGTTTTGATGAACATTTACACGTGCTGTCGCACCTTGGCTGGTCAGTGTCTGGGACTGCAACAGCGCGTGAAACGTAGCTGACAACATTCCAGCAGTTTCGTCGCTCGATAGGATTTCATCATTTATGAGTGGCTTCAACTGGTTATGACATACATGAAGATGCTTGTGGATTCTCTTCTTCGCCGAATTAAGGCCATCATCAACACAAGATGTGATGGTCACAAGATATTAGCGAGGGTGACTACCTTTACGTCTGGTGTGCTTATGTATTCATAACATTGTTGGTTGTACGGTAAGCTCTGTTTAGACACCGTGTGAGGAAATAATTTGTTTACATTGTTTCCAATTATGAATTCCTTTTATCTCCTAGGCCCGGCGTAGTTCATTTATTATGAAGTGATCAGAGCAATAAATACCAGCGCCCCAGTTTGACGCAATGTTCCTTGACTTCTGGAAGGCGTTTGCTGTTATTCCGGAATGTCACCTAATGAATAAAACACGAGAGTACAGAATATCAAACCATCTGTATGACAGAACTGAAGAGTGCCAGGTAACCTGAACTCAGTATTTCATTCTCAACGCAGAGTAATATTCAGACACAAAACTTAATTCTAGTGTATCTCAATGGAGTGCTGTAGTGTCATTACCTCCCACAATTTATAGTTATGTAAAGTTCTCCGCTGTGGCTTCTGTCTGTAAGCTGAGGCTAACCTCAGGAGCTACTGTAGGGATTTTGATACAGTGTTCGCCGGCCGGTGTGGCCGTGCGGTTCTAGGCGCTTCAGTCTGGAGCCGCGTGACAGCTACTGTCGCAGGTTCGAATCCTGCCTCGGGCACGGATGTGTGTGATGTCCTTAGGTTAGTTAGGTTTAAATACACTCCTGGAAATGGAAAAAAGAACACATTGACACCGGTGTGTCAGACCCACCATACTTGCTCCGGACACTGCGAGAGGGCTGTACAAGCAATGATCACACGCACGGCACAGCGGACACACCAGGAACCGCGGTGTTGGCCGTCGAATGGCGCTAGCTGCGCAGCATTTGTGCACCGCCGCCGTCAGTGTCAGCCAGTTTGCCGTGGCATACGGAGCTCCATCGCAGTCTTTAACACTGGTAGCATGCCGCGATAGCGTGGACGTGAACCATATGTGCAGTTGACGGACTTTGAGCGATGGCGTATAGTGGGCATGCGGGAGGCCGGGTGGACGTACCGCCGAATTGCTCAACACGTGGGGCGTGAGGTCTCCACAGTACATCGATGTTGTCGCCAGTGGTCGGCGGAAGGTGCACGTGCCCGTCGACCTGGGACCGGACCGCAGCGACGCACGGATGCACGCCAAGACCGTAGGATCCTACGCAGTGCCGTAGGGGACCGCACCGCCACTTCCCAGCAAATTAGGGACACTGTTGCTCCTGGGGTATCGGCGAGGACCATTCGCAACCGTCTCCATGAAGCTGGGCTACGGTCCCGCACACCGTTAGGCCGTCTTCCGCTCACGCCCCAACATCGTGCAGCCCGCCTCCAGTGGTGTCGCGACAGGCGTGAATGGAGGGACGAATGGAGACGTGTCGTCTTCAGCGATGAGAGTCGCTTCTGCCTTGGTGCCAATGATGGTCGTATGCGTGTTTGGCGCCGTGCAGGTGAGCGCCACAATCAGGACTGCATACGACCGAGGCACACAGGGCCAACACCCGGCATCATGGTGTGGGGAGCGATCTCCTACACTGGCCGCACACCACTGGTGATCGTCGAGGGGACACTGAATAGTGCACGGTACATCCAAACCGTCATCGAACCCATCGTTCTACCATTCCTAGACTGGCAAGGGAACTTGCTGTTCCAACAGGACAATGCACGTCCGCATGTATCCCGTGCCACCCAACGTGCTCTAGAAGGTGTAAGTCAACTACCCTGGCCAGCAAGATCTCCGGATCTGTCCCCCATTGAGCATGTTTGGGACTGGATGAAGCGTCGTCTCACGCGGTCTGCACGTCCACCACGAACGCTGGTCCTACTGAGGCGTCAGGTGGAAATGGCATGGCAAGCCGTTCCACAGGACTACATCCAGCATCTCTACGATCGTCTCCATGGGAGAATAGCAGCCTGCATTGCTGCGAAAGGTGGATATACACTGTACTAGTGCCGACATTGTGCATGCTCTGTTGCCTGTGTCTATGTGCCTGTGGTTCTGTCAGTGTGATGATGTGATGTATCTGACCCCAGGAATGTGTCAATAAAGTTTCCCCTTCCTCGGACAATGAATTCACGGTGTTCTTATTTCAATTTCCAGGAGTGTAGTTCTAAGTTCTAGGGGACTGATGACCACAGATGTTAAGTCCCATATTGCTCAGAGCCATTTGAACCATTTGATACAGTGTTCAGTTTATGAGAACCGTTTTTGGTTTTTTTTTTTTTTTTTTTTTTTCACGTTACTAACACACAGCGTTCATTCTTTCGTGAAAACTGACTGATATGATAAATTAAATTCCCCCACCACTGACAAACTGTGCTACTGACGTCTGGCAGTGAATGGCAGTCTCCCTGGAATAATCCAGACGTATTATAAGGCCTACCGACCGCGGTGCCAGGCTGGCACGAGTTACCAAAAATGTAGCTCCCGCCGCACTGGTTGAAGCCGGGAAGCTGGCAAGTGGCTGTAGCTCGCTCCAAACTCATGTTGCAGTCTGCCACACTTGGCAACTCAATAGCTCGTATTTCACAGTATTACCACGAGAGGTCATTCCAGACACTAATTAAATGTGAAACAATAAATTCGTGCCTCTGCTCATGAGCAGTGCTTCAATCGTTTTATGAAAGTGATGGTATCGTATCATATTATATTATATGAAAGTGATAATATTAAGTTATCTAATCCTGTTCGCTGAATTTTAATCATGGCTTTAAATTACCGCTACGCCAGACAAGTCATGCGGCTATATTTAATGCTGCCTGTGCAAAGCTGAGACGGGTCACGAGAATGGATGGAAAAATCGAGCAGTGAAAACCAATACCAGTGTTTTAGTTTTGAATAACCGGCGTTTTTCGGCATTTCTTTGGTCTCGGTTATAACATATTTATTTTATTTTTTACTAATAATCGAGTAAAAAACGGAAGAATCAAGTAGCCGTATCAACAATGCTAAAATTTTTCGTTTTTAAACAAATCTCTTTTTGAAAAGGAGTAATTTTATTCTTAAAGTTTTTGTTACTTTGAAATATTGCGTTGTTACAGAAAATGGAAAACACCATCAGTGCTATTTCAATAAAAATGCCGACCGAGACAAGCAACAAACACGTGACATAAGAACTGGTACAGCATTTCTGAAATAATAACGCCCCTTTTGCCGTGTGTACGTGCAGCCTGCTAGTCTTGCCCCCACCTGTTCAGTACGGTAGTTTCAAGCTGTCGTCGCCGAACATCCGTTGTATTACAGAATGACACCAACCCTAGCCTGGAAACATGTTTACGAAGTGATATAACAATGAAGTACAATGCTTCATTTGATTCAGAAGATTATAGATTTGCCTGCTATTTCTATGAAATAATAAAAGAGGAAGGAAAATATGGTAACAGCAATAAATTAAAAACTGAACAGCAATTCATTCATAGCATACAAAAGATAGCAAAGATTTGCAGAATGACCTCCAGAGAAATGATTAATGGTGCGAGCTCTAGCAAATGACCCTGAACGTAAATAAAAAATGTAAAATATTGTGCCGTGTGGAGTGGCCGTGCGGTTCTAGGCGCTATAGTCTGGAGCCGAGAGACCGCTACGGTCGCAGGTTCGAATCCTGCCTCGGGCATGGATGTGTGTGATGTCCTTAGGTTACTTAGGTTTAATTAGTTCTAAGTTCTAGGCGACTGATGAGCTCAGAAGTCGCATAGTGCTCAGAGACATTTATTTAAAATATTGTGCGTACACAAGAAACGAAATCCACTACTGTAAAACTACGCTATTGATGACAAACTGCCTGAAACAGTATTGAGCCGTGCACGGCTCACGCTTATTCCGTTTATTGTTTGTCATCTTCTATTACGGTACTGCCGCCTCGTTTTCTTATTCCATCTACTGGCGTCACTAACTTCCTGTCTTAACTGCCCGTGAGCGGCAGCAGCAGCGCATATCGATAAGTGCACTGTCGTACCATCTCTGGAGCGACCGATAGTATTTTCGGGTCGACGTGTGTGTGGCTGTCAGTTGGAGACGGACCAGCAGCGCAGTCGGCACGCAGCAGCAGTGAAGTCGGGACGGAGCGCCGACCGCTGGCGACACACACGAACTGTACGACGGAGGGAAATTGGAGCGGGACGACCGTTGGTTGGTCGTTCGGTTGGTCTTATCACCGGCCGAAGCAAATTTGATCCTTTCACGTTTCAGGGGCCTGGGCAGCTGGTCGTTTGGCGTGGAGCAGCGAGGAAATCTCCGTGGCGCGTAGTTTGGACAGGCCTGCTGGCGGGGTTTACGCGCAGTCGGAGTTTGTGGTGCTGTTCCCATTGCTACGAGGTCAGTGGCTCACCGATCCTGGACACGAAAGTTGAGTTTTGACTTAATCTACGAGCAAGTCACGACTGTTCACATTGTGTCGTTTGGATTTCGTTGTCAGCTGTTGGAACATTCTCGCCAGCAAGTACGTGTGTTTTGAGTTGGCAAATTTTAGACACCCTCCGGTGGAGTTTAACTGTACTTGGTTATTTTAAACTGAAGTACACCAGCGGTATCTTATGCCCTGTGCCCGTTAACGTTCCAGTTACCTGCCCTGGCCGTTTACGTAAACTCAGGCAGTCTATTCTCCTCATCGTGTTGTCGCTGTTCAGCACGGTGTGTCGTTTGACAGCTCAATATATAATTGGTTCTGCGCGCTAAAACTTTCTACGTTGTTCCATTGAACTCCCTGTTGTGTGCTGATCGGATAGAGCAGAAGTTATGTTGTCGGTGGGTCCATTGACTGTCTGTCGGTTGCGTTGTCGTCGGATTGAGAATGGTTGGGCCAACTGCCTGTCTCACCTAAGCGAGCGTTAGGTTTGAATTTCAGGCCGACCCTTGGAAACTTTTGAGCGCCGTTCGGCGTACTGCCTTTTCTAATTTGTTCTTGCTGTTCGTATTTGTATTGTTCCCAGCCGATTTTTAAATTAAGGTTGTTTTGCCCGTAAGGGGTAAGATTGTTTGGGGGTCAGCCTAATTTAAAGAACTGTTTTAAGATAAGGCCTTGGCCTTTTGAAAATTTATTTTGGTTTGAGTCTTAAGTTATTGGCTTTCAGCCGATTTTAAATTAAAGTGGTCTTGCCGTTATTGCATGAGATTGTATGGCGCATTTTTTTTTAAATTTTCTTGGCTCTTTTAATGGTTGGTCAAATAAATAAAGTTGTATGTTCGAGTGTAAATGACAGCCGCTTATTTTGGCCCCTTTCCGCAATTTAAACTACCTGTCCTGTCCTGCCGGTTTAGCAGAGTGTTTCAAGTATCTACTGTAAAATATCTAGGATTAACTATCCGCGCCGGCCGGAGTGGCCGTGCGGTTCTAGGCGCTACAGTCTGGAGCCGAGCGATCGCTACGGTCGCAGGTTCGAATCCTGCCTCGGGAATGGATGTGTGTGATGTGCTTACGTTAGTTAGGTTTAAGTAGTTCTAAGTTCTAGGCGACTGATGACCTCAGAAGTTAAGTCGCATAGTGCTCAGAGCCATTTGAACCCATTAACTATCCAGAGCGACCTTAAGTGGAATGACGGCATAAAACAAATAGTGGGAAAAGCAGATACCAGACTCAGATACATAGGAAGAATCTTAAGGAAATTAACTCATCCACGAAGGAAATGGCTTGTAAGGGTTCTTGTTCGAGCGATTCTTGAGTATTGTTGATCTGTCTGGAATCCCCACCAGGTAGAACTGATAGAAGAGATAGAGAAGATCCAACTAAGAGTGGCACGTTTCATTACGGGATCGTTTAGCTGGAGCGAGAGCTTTGCAGAAATGCTGAACAAACTCCATTGGCATACGTTACTTAGAAAGGCGCTGTGCATCACGGAGAGATTCACTACTGAAATTTCGAGAGAGCACTTTCCGGGGACAGTGGACACATATTACTCGCACCCTCATACGTCTCACGTAATGACCAAGAGGAGAAAATTTGAGAAATTAGAGCCAAAACAGAGATTTACTGACAATCATTCTTACGGCGCGCTATTCGCAAGCGAAACAGGAATGCACGGCTCGGTTTATGGTACAAAAGTACCCTCTGCCACACACCATTAGGTGGCTTGAAGACTGTGAAGTGGACGTAATATAGGAAGGGACTGATCTGCTGCCTATGTCTACCTAATGTGCCTTCATCTGCTTGTAGCCCTTGGAAACCTACAAATTAATACGAGAAAAAGACTTCCTCAACCTAAGTTTTCACCCTTTAGTACTGATTATTCGTGGTGTTCGCCTTACAAAATGACTTTCAAAAAACTACAATTAATAGAAGAATGTGGGTGAATTTCTTGTAGTACTCAACCACTTACCACTTTTGGAGAAAAGCAGCGAAAAGTTGACGGATTAACTTGTCTTTTATTTGCTTATTTAATTTAAAATTTTGATTCTATGTCTCTTGGAACTGAGGGTGTCAAAATTTTTCAATCTTTGTTAGATTTCTAGGTTTGTTACAGGAAACAACAGGAATAAAAAAGCGGAAATAGGTTATTTCAGAAACCTATTATTTCGAGTGGTTTTAACAGCCAAGTTAAAGTGGCGTTGAAGAAAAAAACCGATTATAACCGAAAACTGGTTATTTCATCGCTAATCGCCATCCCTAGTCGCTCGTACATATGTAGGAGGCCCCAGAAGGAATGAACAACATTCAGGGATATGTGCAGGAAACAACATTTGAAGCAAAAACTTCATATCGACATATGCTCTGTTCCGAATGGTTTCCGAGACAGAACGCAATGTACACTATTATTCATATTCTGCATTACCCAATGCATTGTAATTATTTACAATGTACCACTGTAGTATAGAGGATGTCAAGAAACACATGTGATCTGTGAAGTCGGGAAACTACCTCAAACTGCCCTACAAAACAAAGGTACAGCGCATGTGCGTTGCGCGAGATTTCCAATATTGTTTCGCTCTCTTCGCGTAAACCATCAGTCCTAGAGAAAAAATGAACCTATTTTTTCAATAATGTGGCTTAATTTTGTACTGCAACACGTTTTCGCTAGAAGCCCGCGATTTTCAACTTATTCAAGAAAACCATACGAAAGTGATATTAAATGGATTCTATTTCGGAAATCGTTCGGGAAAGGGAATGTGTCCAAATGAGGTTTATTGCTTCAAATCGGAGTCCCCGTGTTATCCCCGAGTACTGAACATTCCTTCAGGGACAAATCGTGTATGGTAGATGACCTAGTAAATAACGTAAGAGCCTCCATGACGCTCTTCGCAAATGATACTGTTTTTTAATGAGAAATCGGAGAGATGGAAAACTCAGACGAAATGTTGTCAAACATAGAGAGGATAGACTCCTGGTGCAGGGACTGGTAGCTGACCGTCAGTATAAACACACGTAAAGTATGAGGCACAAATATACCGAAAGATTGATTGTCATATGATTGTAGATTAATTAACAATCGCTGTAACTAGTCACATTCATTAGAAAAGGGATTCACGTATAGAGCGATTTGAAATGGAATGACTACATAAAATTAATCGTAGGAGAGGGGGATACCATATATCATCGCAACCAAAATGAAAGACGTTTCGCCCTGTCTTTTAATCAATTCATTAATGTCGTCCCTGAAGCCTCATGTAAGCAAGAAGTGAAAAAATAATTACAGTATAGAATATTTTTCGTCTGTGCAACACGAGTGATCATTATAAACATTGTGCTTGTATCACTGTAACGAAAACAAAGAGGACAAAGGTCCTCATGTATAAAGTAGTACATAAAGACAATTGCGAAATCGGTCATTGCTATGATATTGCTTGCTATTATATTGCCTCTCAATTGGTTTTCACTTGCTGTCGAGATTGCTGATCCAAGTGAGTTGTCGCACATTATCGTGTACGGTATGTCATTTATTAAAATTACTAAAGTAAAAGACTTAACTATATCCCGATTACTTCCTTTACTTTTACCATTCCATTTTGTTAAAGAGAAAAGTCCATCATAGGAGGAAAAAAGGTGAAATGTTTAAATATGGAAGCTTTTCGTTTGGTATAGGTATTAATTCAGTTGCCAAGTTTAGTAATATTATTTTTCAGTCACTAACTTGAAGTTAGTGACCAACACAATCACTTTCGTTTGTCACGAAGTCCGATCGTTTCCTCGAACTTTAAAATTCACAGAGTTAAAGTCAATGTTACACGATCTGAGAATTAAGCCAAACGAACTGTTTGTAAGTAAACTGCTATTCTGAAAATAATGGCAAATATTGGCCTTGATATTTTCAGTTATTAAAAGGCAGAATTTAATAACTAACTCAAAGGTAAATTTTGGCCGTAGTTATTACGGTTACCGTTGCCACAACACTAATGAATAGAATGAATTAATACGTGTCAATTGCGTGCTAATTGATAATTGAATTTATTAAATCACTTATAAAGAAAGTAATAGAACGTCAATTTCCGTATGGCGACGGGAATTGGAATTTTACAAGTGAGGCATTGTGCTTCAAATGAGATTTACTGGTAAAATTTTAAGGACTGCCACACACAACACACTCTGCAGGTCAAAGCAAACAAGAGCGCCTTTCTGTGCCACTACCTATGCGGTTCATCGACAGTAAGGTCGCTAAGAGAAGTGATAGTAGAACATTTCCTTACCACCAGCCTCAGAATAATCGACGTGTCGTGTAGGGCAGTACTAAATAGTTATACCATCTCACTTATGCAGCTTAAAGACTCATCAGCATAGCTCTTGTTAGATGTAACCTCCTTGCTACGCATCTCACTGAATTTCTAATAGATATTCTGTTCAAATTGAGTAAGAAACACTCTCAGTGTGAATCCTAGGAAAAGCGATAATTAATTCTTTAAATAAATTATAAAAAAAGAGCAGCTTGCAAATAAGTTGTAAGTAGGCTGTTTAGGTTTTTATGTGGGTAACGCAACGTAGCGCTCTATATGAAAATCACTGACTGTGTTGTGTGAAGGCTGTGGTTGGTTTGCATTGTTGGAGTATATGCCATTGTAGTGTTGGGCAGTTGTCTGTTAACAGCGCGTAGCGTTGCGCAGTTGGAGGTGAGCCGCCAGCAGTGGGGAGAGAGATGGCGGAGTTTTGAGAGCGGATGATCTGGACGTGTGTCCATCACAGACAGTAAATTTGTAAGACTGGATGTCATGAACTGATATATATATATATATATATATATATGTGTGTGTGTGTGTGTGTGTGTGTGTGTGTGTGTGTGTGTTTTGTTGTTGTGGTCGTCAGTCCTGAGACTGGTTTGATGCAGCTCTCCATGCTACTCTGTCCTGTGCAAGCTTCTTCATCCCCCAGTACCTACTGCAACCTACATCCTTCTGAATCTGCTTAGTGTACTCATCTCTTGGTCTCTTTTTACCCTCCACGCTGCTCTCCAATACTAATTTCGTGGTCCCTTGATGCCTCAGGACATGTCCTACCAAGCGATCCCTTCTTCTAGTCAAGTTGTGCCACAAACTTCTCTTCTCCCCAATCCTATTCAATACCTCCTCATTAGTTATGTGATCTACCCATCTAATCTTCAGCATTCTTCTGTAGCACCACGTTTCGAAAGCTTCTATTCTCTTCTTTTCCAAACTACTTATCGTCCATGTTTCACTTCCATACATGGCCACACTCCATACAAATACATTCAGAAATGACTTCCTGAAACTTAAATCTATACTAGATATTAACAAATTCGTCTTCTTCAGAAACGCTTTACTTGCCATTGCCAGTCTACATTTTATATCCTCTCTACTTCGATCATCATCAGTTATTTTGCTCCCCAAATAGCTAAGCTCCTTTACCACTTTAAGTGTCTCATTTCCTAATTTAATTCCCTCAGCATCACCCGACTTAATTCGACTACATTCCATTATCCTCATTTTGCTTCTGTTGATGTTCATCTTATATCCTCCTTTCAAGACACTATCCATTCCGTTCAACTGCTCTTCCAAGTCCTTTGCTGTCTCTGACAGAATTACAATGTCATCGGCGAACCTCAAAGTTTTTATTTCTTCTCCATGGATTTTAATGCCTACTCCGAACTTTTCTTTAGTTTCCTTTACTGCTTGCTCAATATACAAATTGAATAACATCGGGGAGAGGCTACAACCCTGTGTCACTCCCTTCCCAACCACTACTTCCCTTTCATGCCCCTCGACTCTTATAACTGCCATCTGGTTTCTGTACAAATTGTAAATAGCCTTTCGCTCCCTGTATTTTACCCCTGCCACCTTCAGAATTTGAAAGAGAGTATTCCACTCAACATTGTCAAACGCTTTCACTAAGTCAGCAAATATTAGAAACGTAGGTTTGCCTTTCCTTAATCTTTCTTCTAAGATAAGTCGTGGGGTCAGTATTGCCTCATGTGTTCCAATATTTCTACGGAATCCAAACTGATCTTCCCCGAGGTCGGCTTCTACTAGCTTTCCCATTCGTCTGTAAAGAATTCGCGTTAGTATTTTGCAACTGTGGCTTATTAAACTGATTGTTCGATAATTTTCACATCTGTCAACACCTGCTTTCTTTGGGATTGTAATTATTATATTCTTCTTGAAGTATATATATATATATATATATATATATATATATATATATATATATATATATAATGACTTCTTTTGAACACTATTAAGGTAAATACATTGTTTGTTCTCTATCAAAATCTTTCATTTGCTAACTATGCCTATCAGTAGTTAGTGGCTTCAGTAGATTGAATCTTTTATTTAGCTGGCAGTAGTGGCGCTCGCTGTATTGCAGTAGTTCGAGCAACGAAGATTTTTGTGAGGTAAGTGATTCATGAAAGGTATAGGTTATTGTTAGTCAGGACCATTCTTTTGTAGGGATTATTAAAAGTCAGATTGCGTTGCGCTAAAAATATTGTGTGTCAGTTTACTGTTGATCAGAATAAGTAAAGAGAGAAATGTCTGAGTACGTTCAGTTTTGCTCAGATGTTTGAGAAGCAAATAATGTAAGAGGCTTATCAACACAGTCATTCATAAATTTTTCTATGGGGATGTTTCAAAGTCATTATTCTATACCCATGCCTAAAGTTTAAACAAGTTACAGTGCTCATGTATGTGGTTTCTATTGTTTTAGTGCCCATAGACGACCTATTTTCCTTGTCAACTCTCTTGATAAGCAGAAAAATTTTGGCATTAATTCAGTTTTCAGAATTTCGTCCAGTTGGAATATATGAGCAACGATAAACAGCAATATATCTAAGTATATTAATAACTAATATGTCTTGTTGAACTTAAAGTGAGTTCTGCGCGAACAGGCCTTAGAAGAACCAATGGTATCGACCAACCGCTCTGTCATTGGATGAGTCATTGGATGTGGATATTGTGGGGCATGTGGTCAGCCACTACTCTCCCACACAATGTCAGTTTTTGTATTTCCATGGTCAGAGCTAGTTCCTTAACCGGCCTCACAAGAGCTGAGTTCATCCTTACTTACACCTGTCCAAGTTCTAGCCATGTCAGACAGCAGTTCGGTGATTCTACGGGAACAGGTGTTACCATTGCGCCGTGGGCGTTGGCAATAAGTATTACCACAGCAATATTGTCACTACGTTGTTCAGTATATAAAGAGTAAGAGTCTATCACTTTTTATAATTTTTTGAAACTTTTTCCTTTCTGTTTCGCTACTTTATTCTTCTAAACGTTATAAACTGCATTACATATTACAATAAAACCACTACCTGAGTACTTAATGATGACAGTTCAGCATCCTCCATTCTAAAGCAATAATTAAGTATCACCTACTAATTTTCTCATTTGTAATTATGCAACTGTAATGCACTTTATAATGTGGTTCTCTGACTATTTATATGCCTCCTTCCATTTTATGGTATCAAAATCTAATCACCTCTCAACAGCTAATCATTTTTACTCACTATTTTTGTTAAAATGATTAGAAAGTAAAAGGAAGTTAAATCCATCCATTGACAGTCACTTTGGCAAATTATTATCACTCAGAATATCTTTTATTGTATTTTGAATTCCCATACATGTAAGCCATTCTTCTAATTAAATCACTATTTGCATTGACTTTATTGTTGCAGACCTTTTAAAGGGAAGATAACATAGGACTTATTAATAGTAATTTACTCACATTGTCAATTACAGGCATGTGCAAAACATGTTCAACTAGTTCAGTCTGTGGGGGTAATTTCATCCGCAGAAACTTCGTCAGATTTGAACACTTTCAGTTCAGCCCAGTTTTCATTTGCTCGTTAACAGGTCAATCAGGCTGATTTCTAACATGTAATAATGGAACTCTGACCTGCCGGAGTTTCCCTAGTTCCCTGCTCCCCCAGAAAGTTAACTTAAAAATGAAAAAAAAACAAGAATTTTGATGTAACTTAAGCAGCGCCTAGTGTTTTCATAATTATATATGCCATTAAGTGCTCCAGTTCTGTATATTGTTAACAGCAGTATGTTGTCCCCTTAGAGGTTCTGCATATATGGTTCGAAGTATGTAAACATTTATATCCCCCAGTCAGTTCAGAATCAGTAACTTTGCTGATAGGAATATTTATCAGACGTATAATAAGAAACAGTACCTTCAAGGAAGTTATCCATAACGAACGAAGCTCAGTGACTAACAATGATGTTGAATATATTAAGATTAGCTATAGAAATATGAATTTTACTGATGACTGCCTAGCCTTCGCCCCTACAGGTGGCCTTGCGGTCTTTATTTCCTGCTTTACTAGACGTAGCTGCAAAACGAATCAATGAAGTGAAGACGGAATTTTCAGCAAACGTAATTTCAGTACCCAGAGAACTAGTAGTGGGAGGAGGTAAATCAAACGGAAAGAGAAATCTAAGTATGTAGAGAGTGAATAGACACAAACACCTCCAAGGGAGATGCATTTGCATCAAGGATCAGGAAATGGAGAAACGGTATATGAAATACCAAAACTGTCTGAAAGTGAACCTCAATGGCTGTTAATGCCAAGATTCGACATTACTGACAGTAATACGACCAGATGTCCTGCATACCACGAAAAGACATACTATTGATAAAAAAGATCTGATTAAGAAGCTAGAAATATATTAAACACAAATAAAAGGAAAGTCATATGCCCACTTAAAGAAAGTGATTAATACAGAAGATGACATACATGAAGGATCACAGACCCCATATGTGGGAAGATTATTATGCTATGGCAAAATTACTCGTATGAGACCAACAGGGTTGAGTAATAGGATCTTCTGCTACGACCCAAGGAAGAAAACCAAATAGTCCAGGTTCATCGACATAGAAAAGAAGAAAGCTGCTATAAATGTGGCCCGTTGCAGGAATATATCCAAAAGGATTGAATGTGAGAGTACTGAATTAAAATGAAAGTCTAGGCGCCATGAAAGAGGAGAAACAAACTTGAAATAGCTTTGTCCATAGAAGGGTGAAATCTCAACAAAAATGGGATAACAGCGTAATTAAGCTGCCAGTATGTCACCATCTTCCTAAAGACACTTTGCTTTAATGCCCCAGGTCGCACTCTCTCTCTTCCTTTACAGTTTGCCTTCCGTGGCCGCATACTACCAGAAAGGACCCACAGTTGAACGGGTGAAGCTCGCGTGGCAATGACCCAGTGGGAGGAAACGTATGGCCAGACGGGGCCCGGCCCCTTTCGGGTAGGCCAGCCAGCGTGGCACTCGACTGTGCACTGCGGCGTTGCCGCGCGCTATCGATCTCGCAAAGCGCCGAACCGGCAACGCAGCACTCTCACAGCCGCGTCTCGCGTGACTGACCGACTGACTCAGTTAGTAGCCTAGGGCATTTGCATACACACACGTACACACACATACACGCTTCCATCAGAGGATACACCTTGCTGTGTCGTTGCTTGCTTTCTTACGCTACTCACCAGTAACTAAAGATTTTGGTATGTACTCAAGTTTGAAGTCACCAGACGTATCTATACAGTGCTAGGGAGATCCCCCAGGACAGTTCTTCTCGTAATGACTGCTGCTCTGCTGTACGAGTAGCAAGAGAAGTATCGACCTTCAGAGTGCGCTGTCAGTTATAAAATGGGCCACTCGATCTCTCGCAATGGTATTTCACATGGCCTAGTATCCACCGATAAAAGTTTCTGAAGACGTTTCTTGAATGTTTTGCGCAATGTATTCTGTGATCTGTAGTCATCAATCTATATGGAAAAGTGGGTAATATAGGGTACACACAAGAACCAAGAAGAAACGTAAAGAACGGAATAGGAACAGAGAAGTGCTGAAGAGAAGTGGTGTGAAGAAAGGATGTTGTCTTTCTACACTTCTGTTAAACCTGTACATCGAAGAAGCGATGACGGAAATAAAAGAATGGTTCAGTATTCGAATTAAAATACAAGGTGAAAGGACATCAAAATACTTGCTGATGACATTGCTCATCTTAGTGAAAAACAATGAGGAATTGCAGAAATATGATCAGCGACAAACATAAAAATCAGGGACTATGAAGCCAAAGAAGTGAGGGATTTCAGCTAATTTACACATAATACGTGAGGAATTAAGCAGGGAGGATATGAATTACAGGCCAGCAGACGAGACGGCTACTCCTGGCTTACTAGTATGAAATGTCAGCCTAAAATTCAGGAAGAAATATCTGAGACTGTACATTTCTCGAAAGAAATGCAATACCCTCAAGGACTGTGTTTTATGGTACAAGTATATAACGTGTTTGTAGTTTGTAGTGACAGAGATTTATTTGTCACGTTCATCGGCGATCTGATGACGGTCAGGAGGCCTGCCTGTGCGCCTTCTGTTTTAACTCAGTAGGCAATAATTGTACTCAGTTTAGAGGTAAAAGTGTTTGCAATATTCATTCTAGGATACAACCCTACCCACCGATACGTACATACTGTTCCATCGTAATGATAAGCGCCCCACGGCGGCCAGGAACTTTACAGCAAAGAGGGCTGTGAGACGACGTCAGTCAATAGTACGCTTATGGCCCCCTCTCTAGGACGACAGCGAAACAGGAGCGGCATCTAGGACATGTGAATACAGGGTGCTACAAAATGGTAAGACCAAACTTTCAGGAAACATTCCTCACATACAAATAAAGAAAAGATGTCATGTGGACATGTGTCCGTAAACGCTTAATTTCCATGTTAGAGCCCATTTTAGTTTCGCCAGTATGGAGCACGTTATCATGATTTCATACGGGGTACTCTACCTGTACTGCTAGAACATGTGCCTTTACAAGTACGATGCAACATGTGGTTCATGCACGATGAAGCTCCTGCACATTTCAGTCGAAGTGTTCGTACGCTTCTCAACAACAGATTCGGTCACCGAGGCGTTGATAGAGGCGGACCAATTCCATGGCCTCCACTTTCTCCTGACTTCAACCCTCTTGACTTTCATTTATGGGGGCATCTGAAAGCTCTTGTCTATGCAGTCCCGGTACCAAATGTAATGTAGAGACTCTTCGTGCTCGTATTGTGGACGGCTGTTATACAATACGCCATTCTCCAGGGCTGCATCAGCGCATCAGGGATTCCATGCGACGGAGGGTGGATGCATGTATCCTCGCTAACGGAGGACATTTTGAACATTTCCTGTAACCAAGTGTTTGAAGTCACGCTGGTACGTTCTGTTGCTGTGTTTCCATTCCATGATTAATGTGATTTGAAGAGAAGTAATAAAATGAGATCTAACATGGAAAGTAAGCGTTTCCGGACACATGTCCACATAACATATTTTCTTTCTTTGTGTGTGAGGAATGTTTCCTGAAGTTTGGCCGTACCTTTTTCTAACACCCTGTATAAGCGCCGCTCCACGTGGCCGCGACCTACGAACACTACAGCAGTGACTTAGAAACTGTATTGGTTTACTTGTATTACGAATTGAATATAATGAAGAGTTTGCTTATGTTTGTCTGTCGCCCCTTGCTTGCGACACGTCTATATCTCACAAAGTTAAGTGTTGCAATCATTTCATTTTGTAATAAACTCCATTAATACGATATACTTGAACTGTAGTCTAGCGATCCGAGACAGCAGCTTTCCTAAGCATCCTATATTAGAGTAGTCGACAGAACACAGCATATACTCCTGTTGAACAGCTTCAGCCATTTGAATAGGGTTGCACTGTGGGACTGCGAGAAGATCGATGGATGTATCGATGGATTGCTGCAAATGTTGGGCGCAATGTATCGGTGGGGTGTCGTTGCTTTCAACAGTCGTCTGTGGAACATTTCCACACCCGCAGTCCAGGTCCTGCACGTCCATGTAGTACAGATTGTATGCCAACACCAACGCATTGTTGGAGCACCGTTGGCCGACCGAACATCAGGGACGAAATGCAGGCTCACGTCGCACTGGTGTGCCATCAGGGACCATTGGGAACTATCTGCTCGTAGAAGGATTCAGATCAGTGTGCCTCTGGCCAGGCAACCACTGACACCATCGCCAAGCGCGGTCACTACAGGTCGTGAAAGGGTTCACTGCAGACTGGAATGGCTCTTTGTCTTTACTGATGAGAGTAGTTTCTGTATGTATACGAGTGGGAGATGTATGCACGTGCAGCGTATACGTGCATTTACCCACGTCACATAAGCCTCATGCTTCATAACGTAGGGGTCATAATTTACAACCTATGGCCACATTTGGTGTTTGTATAACGTAAAGTAATAAATATTCACTACACTGCGCAAGCTGCTATCCCCTTGCTACTGCCTCTTCTTCTACAGGAAAGTGATGTGCAATTTCAACAGGACAATTCATATCACATGCGTCTACTAGAATGCAGTATGCTGTTCACAGTGTACAGCTACCATGGCCAACAGAGCACCTATGGGACATGATGAGGCGGTTATTCACTCCCTCTCCAAGGCCTGCAAGAACGACTGACAAATTATAGCAAAAGCTGCAAGATTCTTGCGACAGTCTAGTGCTGGATGCCATTCAGCACCTCTGTGATCGTTAGTACGATTCAATACACGCCTATGTTGCTACCAGAGGATGTTACACTGTATATTAACTGGACTGTTCGGCCACCCTTTACTGTGACGTGTGTGTTTCTCTTGGTCTGAAATAGTTATGATACTCTTACAATGATGAAGTACCTATCATCTCACTTATCAACAAAATGATCTTACCTTTGAGTGTACTGTATTTCTTCCCATAATTGTATGTTTGGAACACAGCTTTGCGTGGAATTAATCATTACTAGTGGAAACCGGAGAAGAAGAGAATCGAAGCGCTTGACTTGTGACACACTAGGTAGATACTGAAAATTATGTAACTGCTATCTTCAGAAATGAGAATGTGCTCTAATCGGCGGTAAAAGATAAGTATGTAGAAAGAAGGGACAGAGCGACAAAATATGTACTACGACTCAGGAAACAAGTTCCCTGATACTAGAGGAAGACCGATGATTTGTATGTTCAACAAATAATCGCGGATGTGCTACTCTGAGACAAATAGTCTGGTCCAGGAAAGGAATTAATGGCGGGCCACATCAAACCACTCAAGAAACTCATTCTCCGAAACGTTATAGCTGTGTAGCCGAGAAATAGGAATATCATCATAACCCTGCACTGCCTTTGAAAAGTACATGGAAAGAAAGCAAAACGAAGATAAAGAAACTATTGAGGATACAATACAGACATGAACTGGACGTTCTCATTCTGAGAAATGAGATACTGTTCAAGAATGGCAAGCAAAAAATTAAGCCCTGTCTATTCAGAATGCAATTTCACAGTATTGAACTAATAGGAAATTTGTTGAAAGGCAGCTTATCTCAAACAATTAAAACTCAAAATTTTCGCAAAGGTTCCTGGATGTAATTCACTTCTTTCAGGTAACAAGATGACTTCTCCTTTTCCTCAGTCTTATGACTGCTTTGATGTAGCCCACCACGAAATCCTCTTCTGTGCCAACCTTTTCATCCCACAGAAGTACTTTCCACCTATGGACCCAATTATTTGTTGGTATATCTAAGACACTTTCTTCCTCTACAGTTTTTATCCTGCGCAGCTCCCTCTACTACCGTGGAAGATATTCCCTGATGTGTTAACTGATGTCCTATCATCCTGTCCCTTCTTTTTGTCAGTGTCTTCCGCATATCCCTCCCCTCGCCGATTCTGCAGAGAACCTGCTCCATTCCGTACCTTATCAGTACATCTAATTTCCACGTTATTCTGTATCACCGCCTCTCAAATGCTTCAATTATATTCTGTTCCGGTTTCCCACAGTCCACATCCCACTACTATACAGTGCTACGTTCGAAAAGTACATTCTTAGAAATTTCTTCCTCAAACAAAAACTTGTTTAATACCAGTAGATTTCTCTTGGCCAAGAATGGCACTTTTGTCAGTGCTAGTCTGCCTCTTATTTTCGTTTTATTTCCATCTTGCTCCATCCATCATGGGTTACTTTGCTACCTTGGTAGCAGAATTCGGTAACTTCATCTACTTCGTGATCACCAGTCATGGTCTTGAGTTCGTCTCGGTCCTCATTTCTGCTACTTCTCATTACTTTCGTGTTTCTTAGATTTCTTAGATTCTTATTCTGTACTCATTAGACTGTTCATTCTATTAAACAGATCCTGTAATTTTTCACTTTTGCTCTGGGTGACAAATGTCATCAGCGAATCTTAACATTGATATCCTTTCACCCTGAATTTTAATCCCAGTCTTGAACCTTTCTTTTGCATTCGTCATTGCTTCTTCAACGTATAGGTTGAACACCAGGGGCGAGGGACTGCATCCTTGCCTTCCACATATTTTTAGTGCCAGCACTTCGTTCTTGGTCTTCCACTCTTATTGTATCCTCTTGGTTCTTGTAATTATAGTGTATTACCCAAATTCTCTATAGTTTACCTGTATTTTTCTCAAGATTTCAAAAATTTTGCACCATTTTGCACTGTCTAAAGGTTTGTCCAGGTCCTATGAATGTGTCTTGAGTTTTCTTCAGTCTTGCTTCCATTACTAACCGCAGCGTCTGAACTGCATCTATGGTGCCTTTATCTTTCCTAAAGCCAAGCTGATCGTCATTTAACAGATCCACAATTTTATTTTTCATTCTTCTCTATATTATTGTTGTCAGAAACTTGGTTGCATGAACTGTTAAATTGATTGTTGGATCTTGTAACATTGGGGATTGCTGGATAATGTTTTTTTCGGAATTTATGACGGCATATCGCCAATATCATACATTCTACACGCCATCGTGAATATACGTTAACGATTTTGTAAAGTCCGATGGAGTGTCATCTACCCTTCTGCCTTATTTGATATTACGTCGTCTAAGGCTCTTCTAAAATCTGAACCTAATACTGGATCCCCTACCTCTTCCCTATCGGCTCATGTTTCTTGTTGTATAACATCATCAGGTAACTCCTTCCCCTCATAGAAATCCTCGATGTACCCCTTCTACCTATTCTCTCTCTATTCTGCATTTAACAGTGGATTCCCATTGAAGTCTTAATGTTACCGGCCATGCTTTTAATTTCACTGAAAGCTATTTTTATTTTTCTATGTGCTAGTCAGTCCTGTCGACAATCATTTCTTTTTCGATAACTTCACGTTTTTCATGTAGTCATTTCGCCTTAGCTTCCCGATACTTACTTTTTATTTCATTCCTAAGTGACTAGCATTTCTGTATTCCTGAATTTTCCTGAAGGTGTTTTCACTTTCTTCTTTCATTGATCAACTGAAGTGTTTCTTCTGTTATCTATGGTACCTTCGCAGTTAGGGTCTTTGTAGCTACGGCTTTCTCTCCAACTCTGAGATTGGCATTTTTAGAGATGTCTATTTCTCTACAACTGAACTGCATACTGAGGTATTCCTTATAGCCTCAGAGAACTTCAAGCCTACCACTTCGTTCCACAGTACTTCCGTATCCCACCTTTTTGCGTATTGTTTCTTCCTGTGTAGTCTCTTAAACTTCTGAATACTCATTATCACTACAAAATTGTGGGATGTGAGTCAATATCTGCTCCTCGGTACACCTTACAATCCATTATTTTATTTCAGAATCTCTGAGTGACTATGATTTAACGTAACTGAAATCTCTTTCTTTTCCAAATATACTTCCTCCTTTTGTGACTCTTGAACAAAGTATTCGCTATTTCTAGCTGAAATTTAATACAGAACTCAATTAGTGTTTGTCTTTTATCATTCCTAATATCAAGCCCCTATTCCCCCACAATCCTTTCTTCTACTCGTTGCCCTACAACTGCATTCCCATGCCCCATGACTATTATATTTACGTCACACTTTACGTACTGAATTACCGGTTCAGTATCCTCATATACTTTCTCTATGCCACCATCTTCTGCCTGCGCCATCGCCCTATATACCTGAACTATTGATCTCGGTGTTGGTTTTCTATCGATGAGAACAAACCTATCACTGAACTGTTCACAGTATACTGTATACTTCAGTATACTTCTAAATGAGTGAAGATTTTTCGTTGTCTTCCCCGGTATTTTCGGAGGGAAACTTCATTAGTGTGTCCTTAGCTGATAACGTTTTGATCTGGAAATATCAGTCCCACAGCAAAATTGAATTTCTTTCTGTTTGATTTGTTTATGTGGCAAGATGCCAAACTGGAACCTGGTGTCATCACTGCTCAGAATTAGTGCCTTAACTGTGGTGGATTGATATTAGTTATAGCCTGAACTGTATGCAGCTATGGTGTCAGACTTCAACTTGGATGCTTGACTGATTACAGGATGTGCCTAACAATTGGACTTGAATCCCATACAAAACAAAACAAAAAGAAGAAAAGGAAAGAATTAAATGGGACTGATATCTCCAGAAAAAAAAGAGTTGAAGTTAATCGCTGTTAAGTATATTTTGTAACTTTATATTCGCTGTCAGCTTGAAAGTAAATATATGTACAGACTTTAAAAGTCACAGTTGTTGAAGATGATTAATTTGATTGTTCTGCTACGGATTAGCATCACTGAACCGGTTTACATGCCCACACTACATCTACGACCAGATTCGCAAGCTAACGTTTGGTGCGTAGCAGAGGCTATTATGTATTCCATTGTTACTTCTCCTCTTTCTTGTTCCAGTCGAAAACGCTCGGCGTGACAGACGATTGTTGGTAACTCTCACTGTGAGGTCCAATCTCTCTAATTTCTCTTTAACAGCTGACGACTCGAATAAATGAGTACAAATAACTTGAAACTGGATACAAATCTATTAGACTTCGCTAATAGAATACATAACAGCAGGTAAATCAAAGAGAACGCTCAGCTACAAGAAGGCGAAATCTTATCCGATAAGCGAATATGTTTGAGTGCATCTACCAGTGCGATATTTTCGCTCGCGACATGTCATGAATTTTCGAGATGGTGCGCCAATCATTTTTTCGACTACGTCGACAATGTAGTTATGTTGGTGACATAAATATCGAGTATTAGCTGAAAAAAGAATTTCTGTTGTCTTTTAGTTCTCACTTTCTGATCTACTCTTCATGTTAGAATAATAGTTTATTTTAGCTCTGTGTACCGCAGCAAGCACTAAACGTGATCTCTAGATTTCATCTTTAACGATATTTAATCTTACTTTGTCTTAAAGCGACTGTGTAACTACAGTGCTGTTTAACAAATTCATGATGTTACAGTACTTTTAGCTTAGCTGATTAAGCTTTACACAACAAATATCACATAAGATTCGCTTGTAGGGTAACCAGTCGGTTACAACAATTTAAAATTTCAGTAATTTTGATTCCCCAGATGAAACATCTCCCCTTGCAAAATTTTGTTAGTGACTACACTCTTTAATAAAAACGTATTAGGACATTTACTTTGAATATGTACACTTCCGCGTCCTCCTCTTTAATTGTCGCCTCATGGCGGTAGGTTCACAGCGGTGCATCTCAGACATGCGGTTACCTGGAAAATTCTACGTCCCCAAAACTGCTCCATCTTTAATGTGATGTTGTTTTTTTTTTCAACTGTATGAAGTGAGTGAATAAAAGTGTCCCGTTCGAATTCGTGCCATGTATGATGCCCGATTTTGAAAGTAAGGTAACAGCAGTTGCAAGACGCATCGGTCATACTGTCTAGGAGACTACAGAAGAGATCGCGTTTCATAGGTCTACAGCGTCTAGGGTTTATTTTCAGTATCGCAGCTTACGACCTCCAGAGATGACATCGTCTCTCATGGTCCAGATTTTCGAAATGAACTTTCACTTTTACCTTATGAGCGAACTCAATTAATTCAACAGTGGATATTTGAAATAATTTGACTCTTCAAACAGTTCATTGTGGCAAGGTATTAACGAGAGTGCGTGTAGAGGGATGCCTCTATCATGTAGCTGCTGCAGCTTTCTTCCTTCCCAGGTCTTGCTGCGTCATGGCATTGATAGGAGCCATTCGGTTTTTGTTCTTGTCAAACAGTTTGTTGACCGACATAGCTGCCAAATTTAAACACAGTTCCATAAAGGTTGTGCCCAATGCAATAATTAAAACATTCATAAAATATTTCTTCATATTTTAGAAACACTCATGTTTGTCGCATAGATAATTTAGAAACTGAAATATCTCATTATGTCAGAGGGGACAGATGGGGTAGGCTGCCACGCAAACAGGGAATTCATTAAAATCTGGTGCCGCGTTTGCTCTTGCATTGAAATGGTTCGGCGGGAATCCTCTTTATCAGGGTGAGTATTACATTACCAGTTTTTTCATGTGTCTGCGACAGTTTGACACAGACAGATAATCTGCTGCCAGTCAGCTCATCAAAGATTTGCACATGAGGCGTAAGAAATCCATGTTTACAAGGACTTTACGGATTCAAATGCACCTCATAGAATTCATCAGTCCCTTTGCTTACAGCCCAAGACACAGGTCGCCTATCACAGATCGACTATCACAGATCCCCGAACATAGGCTCAGGACCATACAGCCGTGGTAGCGTGTAGAATGGTTCCGTGAATCCAGGTTTCAGTTGTTTCGAGCAGGTAGAGGAGTATGTTGTATTTGCCCCATGGATCTGTGTATCCTGCGCATCATCAAGATAGATTGCACATAGAAGACGGACCACTTGCGTTCTGAGCTGTGTTCACATATCTCGTAAAATCAAAATTGTTAGGCCGCGTTATATTCCTATTCAAATCTCTAGAATGCTGAGTATTTCGACCCTTTCGGTAGACTCTGCTTCAGGGTTCTGCTGGTATCTCAGATCATTGAGCTTATAAACGGACGGCTAATGTAGTGAGGACTAGATATAAAAATCGAGGAAACGGAATGAATGATGCTGTGTTCAGTTAGTCGTAATTAGTCCTCACTGTCCAGCTGCCGGGACCTCCACACGTCCATACCGATCACCCGACCTTTGCTTTATCGAGTATTTATGAGATGCTGTCGATAGTCTGGCACGATTGATGAATCCAGCACCAATTACATCAGAATAATTGTGGGTGGCAACACGCGGCGTCCAAGCTTCTGCATGAACTTCTGAGCTCCCTCGGAAAGTGACTAGTTATTAACATCAAGTGCCTTCCCATGTCTTTAGCACACTCAGTACATGTGGCTGTGTTCTCTAGCCAAACGGCGGCACAGAGTCAGACACGAACGTAAAAGTATAAGTTAGAAAACTAAAGAGGGAAACAAAACGTTAGTGGACGAAGAAGACACCTACTGTGAAACTGACAATGTTCTGGACTAAGGGAAAATTATCCGATGCATTATCGGCGGTAGGGCAATCTTGCGAGATATTGCTGCAAATTTTGTCTTACAACTACCGCGAACTAGTCCGACGACCTACAGGCGAGAGACCAGGCTACAAACAAACGAGTCTTTTTGCGAGATAATGTTGAAAAATGCGTCTCCAACTGCCGCGGAATAGTCAGAGAGACTTGACTACAAATAAATCGGCCTTTCACACAGTGTCACAAATAAGAAAGGGGTTAGCGACAATGACGCTTCTACAGGACACACCGAATGCAAACATATCAACAAAGCTAGGAGAGTATTTGTGTTTAGTCGAACAGATAGAGAGTAATTGTTAACTTATTTAAAAAACGAAGAATGTATATTTAGTCTAGATCCAGCGACCATGTGATTGTGACTTATGTCAATAAACCTTATAAACCGAATAGACAACTTATATTCGAAATAAAGCAATAAAAGAGAGCAAAGGTCCACCATGGTTTAATGATACTATTCGATAATGTTGCTAAAACAGACTTCTGCACACTCACTACGAGAGAGTTTACGGGTACTCTGACAGAGAGAAGTTAATAGCAACTCGTACACCTTTAAGAATGGCTATGCAATACAGTTCATCACCAATATGGGAAGATATTCGAAATGAAACGAGAATTATGTAATTTAGCATATTGTATTTGTCCGATTCGCTCAGTTCTTTTCGTTGTTGTGTTGGTAAACATACCTGAAAAGTATCGGCGCAGTGGTAGCCAATCGGATGTATGGTCTGCTGTCAGGTGTCAAAACAGTTACGTGTGTTTTGGTAGTATCGACAATTATTTATTTTGTGTAAAAAGGATAAGACCATCTGTATTAAATTTTGCTACCAAAATTGAGTAAAAGATGCAAAGCTTTATAGATGTTAAATACTGCGTTTGGTGGCTCTTCTATGAGTAAACAAAAAAAAAAAGGAATTACGATCGATATAAGCGTTCCGATAAATATCGTAACGAAGATGACAAGTAACTGAAGTCCCTAGCACGCCATCAACCGATGAAACCGTGAAGGACAGGAATTATTATGAACCAGAATCACAACTGCTCTTCATGTTGCCTCATGCCCTGCGTAAATATGTGAATGTTTTGTACATTAAACATGTCACTGCAAAATGTGTTCCAAAATTTTTGAATTCTGAATAAGAAGCAGCAGCGAACGCAAGATGCTTAGGAATAGCTACATGAAGCCATCTATCATGCAGAACTACTTAAATGTGACAGAACATGTGGAAAAACAACGATTTGCGGATCCAATGGGAGCATTCTGCGCCCGCAGCTCGTGGTCGTGCGGTAGCGTTCTCGCTTCCCACGCCCGGATTCCCGGGTTCGATTCCCGGCGGGGTCAGGGATTTTCTCTGCCTCGTGATGGCCGGGTGTTGTGTGATGTCCTTAGGTTAGTTAGGTTTAAGTAGTTATATGTTCTAGGGGACTGATGACCATAGATGTTAAGTCCCATAGTGCTCAGAGCCATTTATTTTGAAGCATTCCGCATCCAAGCTAGAAGAAGCTCGACAAGGGCAGTTAAATGTGACGGTTAAGGTCATCTATTTGAACAACATAGTGAACTAAGAGTTCTTTTGAATAAGGGGTACCAACTACAAGTACAATGTCGTTCACGTGATGAAATTCAGAAAATAACGCCCGGATTTATTCATGGTCTCTGTAACGCCGCAATGTACTTGCTCACATTTCGTTGCCTGTTCGTGAAATTTTGTACAAAACAATGCCCCAGCCTCAATACTCGCCAAACATAGCCCCTGTAGACTTTCTTCTGTTCTGAAAAATAAGTAAAACCTTAAAAACCGTCGTTTTACAAACCACAGATGTTGTTGGTTCCGCTATCCCAAAGATACAGTTCCAGAAATGTTTCGGAGAATGAAGAAACGTCTCGCATGAATGTATAATATCTGATTGGAATTATTTTGAACGAGATTAATTTGAAGTAGACGAATAAATAAAATTCATTTTCTTTTTGAACTTACTTCGTTTGTACATAGACTGTCCCGCAACAGGAACGGTAACTTACGTCAGTGAGCTACTTTGTGTGGGTAAAGAAACAGAAAGTATGTTGCCTTAGGTTCACCCAAGGAAAATTTAGATACCGTCTTTGATGTATTTTGTGTGCCTCTCTTCGCGAACAGTACACGGAAATGCACGGCTCTAGCCTCCCATGCTGAGGCGAAGAGCGAATTTAGACGGGAGAGGGGAAAATCCGATTCCGAGAATCAGAATTCAGCCTCTGAGGTGGGCCGTGGGGGTGTGTGAGGGGAGGGGGTGGGGGAGGAGCGGGAGGGAGGTGACTGCAGGCGTGTGGCTCCATTCACTTTACATCTGGGATACGCCTTCAGACGATGTGGCTATATGGCTTTACCCAGCAGCAGCCGCTCAGATTTCATTTGGGAAGTGCTCTCCGTAAATTGTTTTATGTGTGTTTGTGAACACACCATTGGCTTATTCACAAACTTGTGTTATTCAAACAATTTATTGATATGCGAATTGACTCATCTTTGATGACTGTGTCTTTCCATTTATATACGAGAGGAGTTCAATAAGTATCACAACACACATTGTTCTGAAAGAAGGTTGGTTTTGTTCTGCATTCTAGCACAACATATTATTCCCCACTGCTTTGGTTACAAAACACTATTTGTCAACATAATCTCAACTCTGAATGAAGTGATAATTAAATCAAGAACTTAAGCTGCCGACAGGAGTTGATGTACATCAACGAAGACAGTTGAAAACGTATGCCCCGATCGGGACTCGAATCCGGGATCTCCTGCTTACATGGCAGACGCTCTATCCATGTGAGCCACTGAGGGCACAGACGATAGTGCGACTGCAGCGATTTATCCCTTCCACGCTCCCCATGAGACCCACATTCCCAGTTTAATGTCCTCACACTACGTTCGTAGTGCCCCTGCTCATTACACTCATTACTCGCTACAGACAGTCGTACCCGAGTCCCGTAAGAGTCCAGGCAACGTGTGTGCATCTTCACAGAAGAAGGTTAATGGCCGGTTAGCCTCAACTGTACTAAGTGCATTCAAGTTCTAAGGCCTCCAATTCTTTTCTCCGGACTGGAAAGAGATAGAAACATGCGCGTTGTTTTAAAATGAGGCCGCTTTCATTGTCAATACGTCCCAGAGATGGCAGCACCATATGGCAGATGGAATTTTACCGTCAGCGGCGAGAATGAGAACTGTTTTAAATACTTAAAATGGTGACGTTTTCCTTACTTGAACAGCGTGCAATCATTCGTTTTCTGAATTTGCGTGGTGTGAAACCAATTGAAATTCATCGACAGTTGAAGGAGACATGTGGTGATGGAGTTATGGATGTGTCGAAAGTGCATTCGTAGGTGCGACAGTTTAATGAAGGCAGAACATCATGTGACAACAACCTGAAACAACCTCGGGCTCGCACAAGCTGGTCTGACGACATGATCGAAAAAGTGGAGAGAATTGTTTTGGGGGATCGCCGACTGACTGTTGAACAGATCGCCTCCAGAGTTGGCATTTCTGTGGGTTCTGTGCACACAATCCTGCATGACGACCTGAAAACGCGGAAAGTGTCATCCAGGTGGGTGCCATGAATGCTGACGGAGGACCAAATGGCTGCCCGTGTGGCATGTTGCCAAGCAATGTTGACGCGCAATGACAGCATGAGTGGGACTTTCTTTTTGTCGGTTGTGACAATGGATGAGACGTGGCTGCCATTTTTCAATCCAGAAACAAAGCGCCAGTCAGCTCAAAGGAAGCACACAGATTCACCGCCACCAAAAAAATTTCGGGTAACCGCCAGTGCTGAAAAAATGATGGTGTCCATGTTCTGGGACAGCGAGGGCGTAATCCTTACCCATTGCGTTCAAAAGGGCACTACGGTAACAGGTGCATCCTACGAAAATGTTTTGAAGAACAAATTTTTTCCTGCACTGCAACAAAAGCGTCCGGGAAGGGCTGCGCGTGTGCTGTTTCACCAAGACAACGCACCCGCACATCGAGCTAACGTTACGCAACAGTTTCTTCGTGATAACAACTTTGAAGTGATTCCTCATGCTCCCTACTCACCTGACCTGGCTTTAGTGACTTTTGGCTTTTTCCAACAATGAAAGACACTCTCCGTGGCCGCACATTCACCAGCCGTGCTGCTATTGCCTCAGCGATTTTCCAGTGGTCAAAAAAGACTCCTAAAGAAGCCTTCGCCGCTGCTATGGAATCATGGCGTCAGCATTGTGAAAAATGTGTACGTCTGCAGGGCGATTACGTCGAGAAGTAACGCCAGTTTCATCGATTTCGGGTGAGTAGTTAATTAGAAACAAAATCGGAGGCCTTAGAACTTGAATGCACCTCGTATGAAGATGGAATCTGTACTTTCAGACATATCATTTTAATGTAATCTCAATTCAGAGCGACGGCGCTACGCCATCTTGCTGGGAAGGCCTGTATGCCCTCATGGTCTCACTCCGCTGGCCGTTGGTGTCCTATTCAACGTCTAGCTGCATCAACAACCGCCACATCATCCACGTACTTCTTACCGCCGAGTGCATCCTTCACCGGCTCAAATAGATGGAAGTCAGAAGCTGCGTGATCCAGGATGTAGGTTGGCTGAGGAAATCAGCAGGCACAGACGTTTAAGTACCCCAACTGGTGGACGAGTTTGTCAGCACTACCAACACAAACTGTTGTTTGACTGTGACCCGTATATCACCTCGAATAAGGGTGTCCGAACGTTCCAACATTTCAACAGCGACAACTGCGTGCGGCCGGCCGGCACGCGGAAGAAAGAATAGGTTTGTGCGATTTTACTCTGACGATAATAGATACCTCACCCAACGACTGACCGTGCTCACTGCCAGATTTCCGTAGAAATCCTACAAGCGCCTACGAATATCTACAGTTCTCTGGTTTTCCGGCAAAATAAATTCAATTACAGCTTTCATCTTGGAACGCACCCCCGTTACAGAAGCTATGGCTACTTACAGCGCTGCCACAAATCGGAACTTCGTGAAAGTATGAGGCTGAAGCGGGAATATTCCAAGATGTCCCACAGCCAACTCCACTTATTTCAACAGAAACCGGCCGAGAAAAAAAAATTATTGAATGTCCCTCGTACATCTACATCTTGTATTGTTACGTCCTTCCTAAGAAGTCAAATAACAAGGTAAAATTTTGGTAAAGGAAGGAAATATCACATTGCCAGCAAGATGAGTAAAAAATAGTTACAAAAAATAGAGCAAGTCATTGAACCTTATACTGTTTTGCGGCAAAAAATAATTCTGCAAGACGATATTTCTTTTATGATATGAGTTTTGCCCATATATCGTCGTTGGAAAGCAGTAAAATTGGTGAACCAAAAGCGTATTATTGTCAACTGTTAACTGCGAAGAAATAGTTGGCACAATAATAAGAACTAATATCGGATTTCGTTAAAACCATAGACTGCAAGTTCGACTTGTGAATGTGGAAATGTGAATTCCATAGCGTGTTTATGGTGCCCTATTGTTGAGTCGCCAAACTGACTACTTCCACTTGATTTAAAAAGCTAAATAGACATACAAGATTTCATTATTACAGATATACAGGGCTACATATTGAGCTACTAGAATGAGCTCTTAAGTGACTAATTATATTATTACGCCACAGTAAAATTCGTCGTGCAGTGGATGATACAAACTTCTAGAAACGACACTTGAACAAGAAGAAGGAAGATTGACGATCGGGTCTTTTATTCTTTAACCAAAAAAAATTAAAATTTTCGTCGGTAATTGTGACACCGAATATTCTGAGAAATAATCTTACTGCTAATATTGTTGAAACACAATAATTTGCTAAAATCAACATCTACCTCAAAATGACTACTATGCAATTCACAATTAAGTGCCTGGCAGAGGGTTCATCGAATCACCTTCTGGCTATTTCTCTACCATCCCACTCTCTAACAGCGTGCTGGAAAGCCACACACTTAAAACTTTCTGTTCGAGCTCTGATTTCTTTTATAATGGCAATCATTTCCCCCTGAATAGGTGGGCACCTATAAAATATATTCACATTCAGAGGAGAAAGGTGGTGATTGAAATTTTGTGAAAACATATCGATGCCAAGCGAAACTTCTTTGCTTTAATGACCAGCAACCCAAATCGCGTATCATAGCCGTCAGTCTCACCCATATTTTGCGCTAATAGGAGACGAGCTGCCTTTTTTGTACTTTTTCGGTGTGCTCAGTTAATCCTATGTGATACGGATCACATAACGCTGCAGCAACACTTAAGAAGAGTTCGCACAATCTTAGTGCAGGCAGTCTCCATAGTTGACTTCTTGTATTTTCTGTGTTCTTTCAATGAATCGTAGTCTGGTTTCCATTCCCCACAACATCATCTACGTTATCGTTGTTATTTAACTTATTAGTACTTGAAATTTCTACGTATTTAGTTTCAATCGACTGCCTTTATGTTTGTGTAATTTATCGTGTAACCGAAATGAAACGGATTCCTTTTAGTACTCATGTGAATGTCCTGTCATTTTTGTTGTTTAGGTTCAATTGCTGCTCTTCGCACCGTACATATGTTTTGTATAAATCAGTTTTCAATTGATTTTTGTTCGTCTGATGACTTTACTTGACCTTAAACAAGAGCTTAAATTGTCTTCTGAACCTTTCATACTGTGTGTCCCAAAAAAACACCAACAAGCTTCAGGGACAGGCTCCTTACACCAAAACAAGAAAAAAATTAGTTGGCATGTTCTCTGAAATGCATACCTTCAGAGCTATGGGCACTTGTGCAGTAGAAGAGATGTGTTTCTCAAAAGAGAAGATGAACAAGTGATCACAGCTCTTGAAGTATGCATTTTAGACTCCACATTTCCTGGATACTTGTTTTTCGTTTGGTCTATTCTAGCTCCTCCCAAAATACAGAAAGCATGGTCCTTGCAGTAGAAAGCATCTATTTCATAGTATCGAAGATGAACAAATGCTCATAGCTCTTTAGGTATGCATTTTAGAGCCCATGTTTGCTGGGCTGTCCCTAAAGCTTGTCGATTTTTTTGAGACTCCCTGCATAGATTAGTAATAGCAGAGGGCCTACAACAATTCCTTAGGAAATGCCAGATATCACTTCTGTTTTACGCTTTGACTTTCTGTTAATTACTACGAACTACGATATTTTTAATAGGAACTTATAAACTCAGTCGCACATCTGAGACGATACTCCGTAGGTACGCAGTTTTTTTAGAAGTCGCTTGTGAAGAACGGTGTGGAAACCATCGTGGAAATCTAGGAATGTGAATTTGACATCACCTGTCGGTAGTACTAATTGTTTCGTGTGACATAACTTTTTACAGTAATTTTCAACAAAATCTATTTGGTTGTGATCTGCGTCGTTAAGAAACACTAAACCAACTAAATAGCCGATATTTCGACTTTCTTTGCAGCGGTCCTCCTCATGATAACTAAGCTGCTACGTACTGGGATGGTATTTGGTAAGCAGCAAGGGTGGCCACAAACCTTGCCTTTCATACTCACGAAATTATCGAATAGATTCGAAGACAGACTCATTTTTAGAGACTAACAGTTAATGTTAATGAGGAAATACTTTATTTACTTTCCTGTGATTTTTCGAGTATTTATCTTTTGCTGTGACTTGTTTGGAATCTGTCTGATAACTGGTGAGTGCAGTTTGCACAAGTTCACACAAATTTGCATCAGATCAGATCGATGTTAGATTCCATGGTCTTGCTGACAAGGGTGATTTACACACGAGTGGACTTTATTTTTTTATTTGGAAGCTTCTTCCAATATTTCGAAGTAGAACAGCTACTTCGTTTCAGTTGTTTTATTTCTTCGACTTCTTACAGTTCTAGTAACTTCAATACTAAACGTGCATAATTATTCATAATTGGCGTAGAAACATGGAAATGATCCCACAGATTCTCAACAGCAAAGCATGAAACAGGAGGCTCAGTTGTCATCGTATCACTTAATATGCCGTATATTTCTTCATTGAGAATAAGTACATGGATGGAAAGAAATCACAACAGCAGAAAATAATTAAGCTAGAGTAATGCAATTTGGGGAATACATTTGTCAGCTAACATAAGTGATTAACATTGCAAGATCACAGGCGCGAGGAAAGCCATTACAAATGCGAAGTGCTAGCACACTAATAACCGATGTAACCACCAAAATGTTGAATGCAAGCATGCTAACGCACATGCATTTTGTTGGGCCGGTGCCGGAAGCTAGCTGTGAGATGGAGTTCCATGCCATTGGGACTTGGTCGGTCATTACAGCGGCGGTTAATGGTGTTTGTGGATGACGCTATAGTTGTTGATCAATATGTGCTCTGTTGGAGACCGATCTGGTGATCGATCGACCAAAGGCAACATATCGACATTCTGTAGAACATTTTGAGTTACAACAGCAGCAAGTATGTGAGCATTATCCGGTTGGAAAACACTCCCTGGAAGGCTCTTCACAAATGGCAGCGCAACAGGTCACGTCTGACGTCAAAGGAAGCTACATAAGCGTGTGAGAGAGCTCGAAATGGGAAGAATGACTGGTCTCTGGAAAAATGGTTTGTCGTGCAGTGAAAATGTGGCCCGTATACAGCACTCTGCTTCGATAGTGACGCGAATGTAAAATTATTGAGTAAAAGAGCGTCGTACACATTGACAGTCGTGGTACTGGACCACACATTGTGACCACAGTGCGTAAAGACTGCCATCTTGTCTACATGTTCGTAACTGACGGTACAGTTTCGTCCACAGTGTTGACTCGACATTGAAGAAATGCAGCGGGTGTGAAGAGCATGGTATTGCGTCGCCTTCCAGTGAACAAAAGTCACCAGCGCCTAAGACTGCAATGGGGACGTAACCGCAGTCACTGGCACACTGAGTGGACAAATGTAGTTTTTTCGGACGAGTCTCACTGAAATTTGTCCTACAGTGATGACCACTTGCGTGATCAAAGCTATCGTGGTGAACACAATCGGACAAACTGCATTTTTGTGCAGCATAGAAGACAAACACCAAGTGCAAGGGCTTGAAGGCAATTGGTTATAACACGTGGTCTCCTCTCATAGATATTGAAGGTTATCTGAATAGCAACCGCTACATGATGGAGGTTTTAGAGTCCGAATCACTGCCCCTCCTGCACAGAGCTCCACTTGCTTCATTTCACTGGGACAATGCCTGGCCAGAGGTGGCGAATTATGTGCAAGCCTTTCTCGAAGAAAAACAGATACTACTGCTACCCCTTCCCGGATGTTCACCTGACATGCAGTACATCGACCTGGAATATGGTCGATCGGTAACATGTTCACTTTGGCCCACCAACAACCACCGTCGAGGCTTTTTGCACGCACCTATTCATTAAATCCAAAGGCTGTGATTCAGCCCCATGTGATTCTGCCTGTGATAAATTTCACCATCGCCGCTAAAGAAGCGACATACATGTTTACGCTGTATCAATAGATATGTTATTGTGAATGAAAACTTCCTAGTACACAGAGCCAAGTACATATTTATTAATGTGGAGACATCGTCAGAAAGGAGAGGAGCATCAAGCGCGTCTGCTGAAGATCGACACTTGGTACAGGGAGTGGAAATTGACCATCAACATAAACAAATGTAATGTATTGCGGATACATTATCCGAATGCGTCTTTATTATATGATTACACTATTACTGAACAGTCACTGAAAACTATGTAGGAATAATGCTTATGGAGCGATCTGAAGTGAAATGTGAAATGGCCACATAAGTAAGGCAAGTGCCAGACTGAGATTCAATAGAAGAGTCTTTATTAAATATAACCTATCATCAAAAGAAATAGCTTACAAGAGTAATTCGACCAATACTCGAATATTGCTTGTCAATCTGGGATTCGTACTAGATAAGACTGGTAGAGGAAACAGAGAAGATCCGAAAATAACAGGTTCATTTAGTAAGCGCGAAAACGGAGATGCTCTGTCAAACACTTCTGAATAAGAGTCCAGTGTATTATCGCTGCGCAACCTCGTCTGGGGCAGATAAGATACTTTGACTTGGAAAGTCGAAATGAAGTAGTACAAAATTTTTACCATTTTAAGCAGAAATTAAACAGGTGTGTTACTTAAATTCGGGGGTCAATATGCATTACAATGAATAGAAGAGGCGAACTGTAGAAAGTTGGGAAAGGGAAAAGAAAGGGAGGGGCGATATGTTTCGAGACTGCTCCCATTCTAGCAGCAATTTATTAATCTCTGGAACAACGGAGTCTACCAATCGATCGGAAAATTATTCAGTTCAATATTGTCGTTTAGTGAACAAGAAATCGAATCAGATTTTTGACTGGAATCAGGATTTCCTAGCAGATAGAAGTCTACACATGGTTCGAAACGGGACAAAATAAGCAGATGTGAAGATGGATACGGGAGTACGCCAAGGGAGGCCAATGTCGTTTACAATTTACGTAAATGATAAGGTCTATGGAAACAACGAGGAGGTTTGCAGGCGATGTTGGCGTGGTTGCAACAAGAGAAGTGCAGCAAAAGCCTAGATGACCTGACGTGGAGGAGCTGCCAGGCTGATCCTGAACGTAAGTAGGAGTAAGGTATTGCGGATAAATAGGCGAAGAGATCAATTAATGTTCGATTACGCAATTTTTCGATACACCACTGGAAACAGTAACAGCCGTAAAATATGTTAAAGTAACCGTCCGGGGCAACATGAGGCGAAGTGACAATATAAGCCTAATTGCAGCAGAAGCAGGAACAGTCTCAAATTCATTGTAAGAGTCTTTAGGACTTTCACCGGTGAAAGAAGTAGGCAACAAAAAGCTTCCACAACCGATTCCAGTGAGTATTTCAAATATAATGAACCGTTACCAGATCGTATAATAAGAACTGATAGAGAAGATCCCAAAAGGATCATTTAGGAAGCGCTAGACCGTTACGGAAACGATCGACTTAGTGCAGTGACAGGCACAAAAGCTCTACTGTGGCAATTTTGAGAGCGTAGGTGCCAATAAGAATCTGAAAACATATCTCGTGAAATGACCGCCAAGAGCAATTCAAAAATTATAGCTCATACGGAGGTTTACTACAGTCGTTCCTTCCAAGCATCATTCGCGATTGGAACACGAAAAGGTGGGAAGAGGTTGGACGATAATGTTACCAGAATAACGCTCCGCCGTAGACCACGACGTGGCTTGCAGATTGTATAACAAATCAGTTGCACCTTTTAGTGAGCAGGAAGGAATAATGAATTTAGAGAAGATGAGACACCGTAAAAGACATAGGTAGCTCCTGGAGTCGAAAAAAATCAGTGAATTTTCTAGTGGAACAGTCCATCAAAATGTCTTGCTCGTTAGCTGTCCCCACTGCAAGGGTACAGTGCCTTTGCACATCATGATTATTGTAAGGGATATGAGTCAGCCTGAAGTATAGTATAAACTTTATCGCTGACACCAACTATGCCTTTCAGAAATCACAGCCAATAAAGGGCCTAAACGCGCAATTTCTGTGTGTACCACGGCCTAGTTAGTACGTAAGTTTGGTTTCCTTCTACTGCAATAATTTCGGAGCGTAATTGGCCAGTAATAGTCAGGAAGTGTGTTCACTTATGGAATAACTGAAAATGCGTTCTTCATTAACAATTAGTGTTTGTGTTAAAACCGTTTCATCATCTTATCCTATTCAAAAGTAGATTACCAACGTATTTATTCAAGAAATCTATTACAATCACCACAAGAGTCGTAAAAGGAGTAGGTACTCTTTCACCACCCATAAACTAAAACATTCGGAAATTCTTCGCCGTTATAGATGTTCGCCTCTGAAACATGCTACCCCGCAAAACTCGCAAAATTAAGTGCCCTCTTAGGGTTGACAAAAAGTGAAGGACTTCCCTCTGTTAACATTATAACTCTTGCTTAAAAATTAAAGATGTGTTTCTTGAAGTTTTGCCGGTAGATCGAATATTCCATCAAGTTTCGTCAGTGGACCCGCGAGGTTATTAATCCATGTTCCGGTATTTCGGCAGACAGCTTTACAGCCACTCTGTACGTATCTTGCCCAAAATCCGCACATAAAAACCGCTCTCCTCCGAAAAGAGGTACGCGATGTTTTTCTTGATGTTTCCTCGGCGGTCTTTCGGGTGTGCACCTTCAGAATGGCTGTGAGTTTCTCAACCGACGTATCAGGGCAAGAATTAATAATATCGCAGACGCTCGCCCGAAAGACTATGGGATATTGGAACTATCGGGAAAATTTCGAGGAACACACTGCATACCTCTTCAGGGAAGAGTTGATTTTACACGTTTGGAGGTTGGATGGGCTATTCACATTGAGACTCGCTACACGTTTATCAGGAGAAATAAGAATTTATACTATCCTGCATGCAATCTTGTGAGATGATGTGACAAATGCCACCCTTCCTTCTCGTTTCATCTGTAAGTGGCGTCACATTCTGTTCCACTGCCTTCGTTACTTGAGTTCTATCTCCCGCTCCTTGCATGCCTTCTCTCACTTCCATTGCTGCCAGCACTCACAGACGGTCCAGTCTCAATGTAAGCACCTATCAAAAGCCTGGATATCCATGTTTTGCAGCGTGGACGTGGAGCCATGCCGACTTCAGTGCTGTGGCCGTCTGCGCTAAGTTCCTCGCTTGATGACCTTCTGTGCGAACAGCGCGATGGATGTGGTCCGACAGATTCTCGATTGAGTTGAAATCCGTGAAGTCTGATGGCCAGGAGTGTACGGTAAACTCATCCAGGTGCTCTTCAAATCACGCATGTACACTGGGAGCTGTGTGAGCGTTGCATTGTCCTGCTGGTAGACGGCATGCAGTGAGGAAAAAACCACCGGCCGCGGTGGCCGAGCAGTTCTAGGCGGTTCAGTCCGGAACCGCGCGACTGCTACGGTCGCAGTTTCGAATCCTGCCTCGAGCTTAGATGTATGTGATGTCCTTAGTTAGGTTTGAGTAGTTCTACGTTCTAAGGGACTGATGAACTCAGATGATAAGTCCCATAGTGCTCAGAGCCATTTTGATCAAAAAACAAACTTCATGTAGGTCTCCAAGGTTAGATGCTTACTTGATCCCTGGTGCCTCCCAGAATGACGAGATCACCCAGGGAATCACAAGAAAACATTCGCCAGACCACAACGCTTCCTTCTCCGGCTTGGGCCCTTCTGATGACTGCTGCAGAGCCGTTCATGCCAACAGCCATCTGTCCGATAGAGCATAAAAAGTGATTCATCTGGAAAGTCCAAATGTTGATATTCAGTGGACTCCAGTTATGGTATGGGTGTGCACAAACTAGTTTTCTTCACCGATGAACAGCAGTCAGCAAGGGTGCCTGAACCAGGCGATTGTTGCAGAGGCCCGTAGGCGGCAACGTTCACTGAATGGTCGTGTGACACTGTTGGTAGTCCCTTGGTCCAACAGTCTCTCAACTGCTGCACCTCTGTTCGCCTGTACATATCTTCGCAGCAGTCGGTCATCTCTGTCATCTAAACCCAGTGATGCACCACAGTTGCCTAGACACCGATTTTGGATACCGCCATTTCGACATGCACGGTATATTTTAATGACGGCAGCACGCAACCACTTTACAAACAGCTGTTTCGAAAATGCTTCCACCTTTGGTCCGAAAACCAACGATCATCCCCTGTTGGTCATCAGACAAATGGCTCCTTTCCACATTACGACACTGCCTGCATTGTTTCCCGCGTCCCACCTCCTCCGCCAGTGCTGCCACCTGACGTCTTCTGTCTTCTCAAAATGAAAAAAATTCACTTTCTTGTTGACGCCGAAGATAGGCGATGGTCACATTAATGTGACTGGACTGTGTGGGTTAAATACATTTGTAATTTATGTCTGTTGTTATAGTTTATGTCGTGTCAAGCGGAACATTTGTGTTGCCTTTGGCCTGTGAGCCACGCTAGGCGGGATGTCGCGCAGGCGCCAAGAGAAGAGTGCGGGCCGCATGTGCACATGATTGTCGCCTGCAGCGCTGCGGCGGAGGTGGAACAGCGAGAGACAGCAGTGGCAGGCTGTTGCTGCATAGCCAAGAACAGGAAGCTGTTTCCAACCTGGCACACCAAGGAGCCGTCTACAACATTGTTAATTGAAAGAGCAGCGCGTGAACACGTGTGGTCACAAACAACCAGGTGGAATGGTTGGCGTCTCTTCTCAGGCCGGAAGTGATTCAATGGAGACGGAGAAGGGGGCTTCTGCATTTCAAGAGGAGCACTACCTGCGTGCTTTAGTAAACGACGGCTGTGCCTTGGTGCTTAGGTGATCCAATACGAGGTATTTGAGAAAAGCAAAGAGAGCGATAAAACACCGCGAGCGATCTGAGTAGACCGATGTGTTCATCCCTTCAAGATGCTCAGTCCAAGTTTCAGTTCCATACTGCCATCACCAGATTTTTGAGAGCGCTATCAGGGAATTTACGTTTTTGTTGTGTGTTACTCAAATTGAAAAGTGGAATTTAGAGCAACGTTATGTCCTCGGGCCAACGGCCTTGCCGCGGTGGTAACACCGGTTCCCGTCACATCACCGAAGTTAAGCGCTGTCGGGTTGGGATAGCACTAGGATGGGTGACCATACGTTCTGCCGAGCGCTGTTGGCAAGCGGGGTTGCACTCAGCCCTTGTGAGGCAAACTGAAGAGCTACTTGATTGAGAAGTAGCGGCTCCGGTTTCGTAAATTGGGATACGGCCGGGAGAGCGATGTGTTGACCACGTGCCCCTCCATATCCGCATCCAGCGATGCCTGTGGGCTACTTGTGACACGACGGCCGGTCGGTAACTTTGGGCCTTCCAACGCCTGGTCGGACGAAGTTACGTCATCACGTTTCGTGGTATACTTGGGTCACCAAGGAGTGTGAAAAGCAGAAATAGGCCTATAGGGAACATTCCTCATCAAGAGGAAAAGTTTGTCGCTGGCACAAATCATTTTAGGAAGGCCGAGGACACGATGAAGAATAAACCTCATTCATGAAGACCTTCAACCTGAAAAACCGACGTAAACGTCAAAAAACTCAAACACTTTCACTAAACATCAAATTTTGACTGACGTTTTGCACATACGAAAGCTTTATGCCAGAATGGTGCTGAAAAAACTCATAGCTGAGGAACTGAAGAAACGTGGGCGCTGATCTGCTTGAGAAGATTGCGAACGACCACAAATGGTTCAGTGTGAATTTCTGGATTTTGGAGGACGATTTTGAGACTAAGCACTAAAAAAGCTAGAATGAGCAAATGGAAGATCAAAACAATGCTGATTTGCTTTTTTGAATGTAGGTCTATCGCGCATAAAGAATTTGTTCCTCCAGCGCAAATTGTCAACCTGGAGTTTTTCAAACATGTCTTTGAAAGGATAAGGAGAGGGAGACCTGACGTTGCAGATACGTGGATGCTACATCATGCCAATGCCCCATGGTACACGGCCACTTCCATCACGGAACGTCTGACTTCGAAAGGCATTCCTGTTGTTTCACAGGTCCTCTGTTCAGCTGGTCTGAGCCCTTGTGAATTTTCTCTTTTCTCGAAACTGGAAAAGTCTTAAAAGGACATCACTTCAGGTCTCTGGAAAACATTCAAAAGAATTTGACCGACATGTTTAAGGACCTTCCAGTTGAAGCCTTTCAGGGTTGCTACCAAGAATCTTCTGGTGAATGGCTGTCGAAGAGAACTGCTTCGACGGGGATAATGTTCTTTGGAAAAAAAGATGGTGCATATAAATTAGTCTCATTACGTTTCTCACAGTCCTCGAGTAGTGTACACTGTGGAGTACAAGTGGCGCATTGAGTTTTTAGATTAACAAGTAATATTGGACAGGGAAAGTTCATAATTGTGAAGTGTCTTGTTATGGTTGTTTCATAATCCCACGCAGGGCGTGCGAATGTTTTCTTTGAGAACTACATCTATTTTAATTTCCGTAATTGCACGCACTGAGAGTGACTGATTTCTACATTCTATTGGAGTGAAGGTGACCATGTTTATATTGTGCTGTAATTGCGACTGATTTGCTTTAAGTCACACGTACAAAGCTACGTACCTTCCAATTTAGCTTTGTGAGACTGATTCATTTATATGTTTCATTGAACAGAGGACTGTATTGAGACACAGTTTAAGAGAAAAGATGACGCACCACGAAGGAATGATCCGAATGGGACCAAAATCAGTACGTATGATGTACATATACAGAAAAATCAATGGTTACAATTTTAGATGATTTATTCAAGAGGAAAGCTTCACAAATTGAGCAAGTCAGTAGCGCTTTGGTCTACTTCTGGACGTTAGCAGTTATTCGGCTTGGCATGGATTGATACAGTTGTTGGATGTCCTCACGAGGGATATTGTGTCAAATTCTGTCCAATTGGACTGCTTGGAGGCTCCTGCCCATAATTCTCCAAACGTTCTCAAATGGAGCTAGGTCCAGCGACCTTGCTGCCCAAGATAGGATTCAACAAGCACGAAGATAAGCTGAAGAAATTCTCGCGGTGTGCGAATGGGCATTATCTTGCCGAAATGTATGCCCGGAGTTACTTGCCACGAAGGGCAACAGAACGAAGCATAGAATACCGTCGACGTGCCACTGTGCTGTAAGGATCTGTGTATAACACCCATGGGAGTCCTCCTGTGTAAATAAATGGTACGCCAGACCATGACTCCTGGTTGTCAGACAACATGGAGTTCGACAGTCAGACTGGTATCCCACCACTGTCCCGGGTTTCTGCAGGCGCGTGTTCACCCTACAATCACATTTACTGGTGTAGAATTGCCATCAGTGATAAGTCCAGCTTCGAAATGAGCCGAAATGACAAGCGAAGACGTGTCTGAAGACGACCCGGACGGTGGTGGAATACAAACCTGACTGTCGTCCGCCATAGCGCCAGATAACCAGGGGTCCAATTTCTTTTGATAGCAGAACTCCTTCAGTGGTAATATGTGGCACCCTTACAGCACAGCGCTATGTCAACGATATTCTACATCCTGTTTTGCTGCCCTTCATGGCAAGTCATCCTGGGCTTCAATTTCAGTTACATAATACCTGACCACAAACGCTGCATCTCATTCATCACGTTCCTCTCCTCTACCTTTCACGCTTCACAGTGTAGTGAAACTCCACACTGCGACATCACCAGCTCCTCTTCCGCCTCTGGTGACTGAGTGGTCAGCGCGATGGAATGTCCTACCTTACGGCCCGGGTTCGATTCCCTACTGGGTCGGAGATTTTCTCCGCTCAGGGACTGGGTGTTGTGTTGTCCTTATCGTCATCATTTCATCCCCATCGGCACGCAAGTCGCCGAGGTGGCGTCAACTCGAAAGACTTGCGCCAGGCGAACGGTCTACCCGACGGGAGGCCCTACCCACACGGCATTTCATTTACCAGCTCCTCGTTCATGTACCGTGTGGCTGCAGCTGCCCACGGAAGTCCTGTGAGGGGTGTAATTATCGTATGACAGCTATGCATTAAAGGTAAACCTATTTCCGCTGGTTCTATGCGCTTCAGTCCGGAACCGCGCAACTGCTGCGGTCACGGGTTCGAATCCTGTCTCGGGCATGAATGTGTGTGATGTCCTTAGGTTAGTTAAGTTTAAGTATTTCTAAGTCTAGGGCACTGAAGACCGCAGATGTTACGTCCCATAGTGCTTAGAACCATTTAAACCATAACTGATGCTGGCCCTCTGTAATAAAAAAAAACTGAGTGAAGGAATCAACGATCAACTTGAACGGATGGCCTATGACGTCTGCATAGACCAAACGAAACGAAAATTACAGAACAAAAAAAAAATAAAAATAAAATAAAAAAGAACCATTTTTTTCCGTTGGGAGGAAAATTATTTCCAACTTTGGCCACCAGATGCAAATCTGGAACTGTACAGCATCTCGTCAACTTCTCCAGAGCTCATATTGAGCAAACTGTTTAAGTGGCAGTTAATAATAATATTACGCCTTTTCCACTTGTTCAACATTTATTGCCCAAGTACCTATCCTAATCCATTAATATGGAAATATGTCTATAATACTTACTGCATTCACAGCGACAGACATGCACCTGATGGACAACTGGAACTAATTTAGTCCAGCGTAAATCGGTTACACCCTAACTCATTAGAATACCTACCAAGTTTCGCTGCCATACGATAATTACAGCTCACACTCGGCCTCTTTGAGTAACTGCATTAAAATTATAACTACCCAGCGCGTTTTCACGTTCCATGAGAGGATGGCATAACAAGCTACCTGATGGCCCTCTTCGTGCCAGGATAAATAAACCAATAAGTGTGTGATGTTAGACGCAGAAGAGGCGATTTACCAGGCAAAATGAACAGGATTTCAAGAGGAGTGCACGAGTCCATGCAAGGTTTCTGCTCTCACGATGGGAGTTGACCGACGGAGTCTGCTAGAGCAGAAACAAGGGCACGCGGCGAGAGGGAAACTTGCCGTATCAAAGAAGAGGCAGTCCTCGGCAGCGTTCCGGAATCGGCAAGGGAACCGACCCGCCGCGCTGCACCGTAAAGGAGCAGCAGCAACAGCAGTAGCAGCAGGAGCAGCAGCCACCGCGCTAATGCAGCCGGACCCAGCTCCCAGGCGACGCGACGCGACAATGGTGGCGGCCATTAAAACACTTGCCGCGCGCCACACAGCCGCACAATGGGACGAGCGAGCTCTCCGGCGTGGAAAGCCCGCCGTTCATTTCCCCAGTGGCGCTTATCGCCTCAGGTACGGCTCTTCCGAAGAAACCTCGGCGATAGGAGTTCGCAGAGCGTCGTAAAACCACTCTTATTACCAGTCGCTTCCCACCGTCGCTAAAACTACTGGGACGGAATGGCGTGACTCGCAAATATGAATCGTTTCTCAACATAAACACAGTTTCTTACGCATCTGTTATCTGTTACGAGATGAAATAACGAAAGGGCAGTTAAAATTAAAACGGACTCGTAGTTTTTGAAGGTTATATGATTTTGACGATTCCATTGTTGCGCATAACAGTTTATCTGAGTATAGTGCTGCAAATTGTAACTGTCCCGTGAACGCGCATAGCGAATGTGGTGTTTATATTCTCCTTCCAACATTCCTAAATCTGTTTCTGTTGCCAACCAGCGCACGCACATAGGTGTTGACATTCCCGTCAATGAAAATAAAATTGGTTTCGAAAATATCCGCTTTCTGCAAACACACTTTTTTCCTACCCAACAAGCAACTATTACTCGTTAAAGCGAACAGCTGACCATTCTGGGAACCAATTGGTCACGTGCTTGATGCCGTCACATGCAAATTAGCTCGTGTCGCTACGTCACCGTGCAAGCATGGAAAGGGGACATCCATTAATTGTGTGAGAGGTTTTCTTTGAAATTTGAATCCCCTCCACTCCCCCCTCCCCCTCTGGTGAGATTTGATGAGATGTTGTTCGAACTCCCCTCCCTCCCTCCTTCCCTCCCCCCCTCTCCTCCCCCACCAAGTGACACTGACCCTTACTCAGGTAACAATACATCAAAATTGTTTTAAATTTTGATTGTGACTAAAGAATGCTTTGATTTAAATATTTTAAACTGCATTAAACAGTGTTTTCAACACACAAGTAGAAATACTTTATTTTAAACACACCAACCCTGAGTAATATTCGGAAGAACAGAACAGGCACAGAAGGGAAAACAGGCTCCAAAATAGCAGTATTAACCTTTTTAAATGTTCCAGTCGACCTTTTCTTGGTATGTTATATACATTGTCACCTTTCAGATAATAATATTATTTGTACTTTTCTTTCGACTGTATCTGTATATAGTTTTTCAATCTCTGGAGTAACATTTTCACCAAGAGAAATCTTGTCGGTGAGCAGCTTAACTTCCTTTCACGAACTTTTAACTTCCTGCTCACATGCATGTTTCGAATTGTCGGCATGCCGCTCAACACAAGCATTGTAAAAGATTTTAGACAAATTCATGTTGTACACAATAACATCAGCTTTATAAGCGTTGCAGAATACCATGGCTGACACACTAATATGCAGTAATTTCGGTCGGCGCGGCACAGAACTCCCCAAACGAAACAAACCTAACACTTGTGCGTCACTAGTTTCAAATCGGGGAATCCTGGGCATGCATTCGTATAAAGCATTCAGTTCAGGGACGCTAAAAGACTGGTAGGAACTTTAAAATTGTGTATGCTGGGGCTTAGTTCTATAAAACGAAATGTTATCTGTTATAATGATGTATAATCTATGAATTAAAAAGTTGATGCGATAGTTTCATTGTCACCCCCTTCCCAGCCAAATTAGATTTGGTGTTATTCTGCCAGACTTTTCCTCCTTTATATCCGCTCACGTAATTAATGGACGTGCCGGCCGAATGGCCTTGCGGTTCTAGGCGCTTCTGTCTGGAACCGCGTTTCCGCTACGGTCGCAGGTTCGAATCCTGCCTCGGGCATAGATGTGTGTGATGTCCTTAGGTTAGTTAGGTTTAAGTAGTTCTAATTTCTAGGGGACTGATGACCACAGGAGTTAAGTCCCATAGTGCTCAGAGCCGTTTTTGCCAATTAATGGACGTCAAGAATGTGATGGGATAAAATGTCTTCAGGGGTAGGATTAGCAATTTGACGGTAACATTGTTAAATATAGTAAATGAAAAGAGAGCAAATCCCGCTATCAGGTCCTGAAGACCGCTCGTTAGTCAACCGACCACCGTGTCATCCTCAACCATTCATCATGCGATATCGATTGGCACGGGGTCAGCACACGGCACTCTCAGTCAGTGTCGAAGTTTAGACCTTGGAGCCGCTGTCTCTCAATAAGGTAGTTCCTCAATTGGCATCAAGAGGCTGAGTGCACCCCGATCAGTACTCCCGTCAGGTAAAAACATCTGGCAGCAACGAGAAGAGAACCTGGGTCCCCTGTATGAGAAACTGTCGCATTGACCACTTTCATTTCTGCTTTACATGTTCATTTCTCTAAAGGGGGTCACAGTGTCCTCTCGCCCCCCCCCCCCCCAGCCAAGTGGGGTTTCATTAAGGATAACGTTTATGCACCATCAATACCACAAAACCTAGAAGAACTTAAGAACCGGATCCGTGTTGCCATAACATCGGTGACGACGAACATGCTTACCTGAGTGTGGGAGGAATTCGAGCATTGAAGTGATATTGTTCTTGTCGCTGGTTGAGGGCGTATTGGATATCTGTATTCTAACCTAGAGAAGATTGGTGTGTACAAGGCTTCATAGTTTCTGTCGTGCAGGTTAATAAATGTATGCATTCGCGTTACCTATATTATTATTGTGTAAGGTGTCACGCAAATCCAACACCTTCCATGAAAACCCTGACATGATAAGCAAATCCAGTAGTATGTCACATAGCTCCGAATAAATCGTGACATTAAATTAACCAAAGTAATACGAGTGAGCAAATGGAATACCACAGACTAACACAAGAATGCCTAAATGCATGTCATACCTTCCCACCGTGAGACATACGCAGTTCCGAGGGGAGAAACGAGAACAGAAGTCAAGAGCAGAACCGTGTTAAGCTGGAAGGCCCTACGATAAGGGACGGACACCCACGTCGCCAGCTAACCGCTAGGACCACCCTAGCTGCAAGTTTTAGCGTGAGACTTTTTCACGTCTCTGTTATATCAGGACCACCCCCCAAACCATGTTAAAAGCTAGAGCCCTCCAGAAGAACAGTCTAGATTTTACGATAACACAAAAAGGGCCACACCCCAGCCGCAAGTTTTAGCGTGAGACTTTTTCGCGTCTCTGTTACCTCAGGACCACCCCCCAGCCCATGTTAAAAGATAGAGCCCTCCAGAAGAACAGTATAGATCTTACGATAACACAATAAGGACCACACCAGCTGCAAGTTTTAGCGTGATAATTTTCCGTGTCTCTGTTACATTGCAAACTTTAAAAACATTGCCCTACCACGAAAAGTATAACATTTCTCATTGGATGGACAGAATTTTTGTAGGTGGAGCTTAAGGTTAACACTGAGGCCCTGATTGGTCAGATGAAAACACAGCCAGATAGTTTTTTTTAAACCAACTTCGGTAAATTGTAGTAAGGAGAAGTTAGGGGAGAGTTGCTTCCGAGACGGCGAGGTGAGCGGAGATGTGCCGTCCGCCGCCCCCTGACAAACACCGACAAGGTAATGAACACACGCGATGCCGCATAACAGCGCATACAGCTTCACTCAGAACTGCAGAGGTCTCATCTGTTACACCCTTTTTTAGCGTAATACTAGTGTCGATCGTCAATTAAAGCTCATGGTGTTCACATTTGCCACTTGAAGTAAAAATTTGAAATGCGATGATTTTTCTGTTATATAATTATTGAGAAACCACATCAGCCACTGCAATTTACGACAAGTTATATAAGTAATTAAAGATAATTGAGGGTCACAGTAGACCATTTTGATAGTTTTCTCTTTTGTGAAACTTATTTTAAACCTAGATTATAGATGTGATATGGCATAGGTCATCTTTCGATCCATTGTAGAACTTGGAAACCCATTCAGGGAATATTCGTTCACATTTTTGTAGAACGCAGTTGATTTTTACCATCCTGTATTAAAACATTTCCTTTTATCAATAGTGCAATTTATAAACAATGTTTTGTGAGTGGAATAAAATTTCCAATGGTAAACTTAACTGCTTTTTCGACATTATTTTACCAGCTAACTAAAAATAGGAAAGCCTTGAACCCCTTCCACTAAATTTAGTTAGTATTAAGATTCTTTTACAGGGTGTGCAGTGGAGCTGACGCTGAAATCATTGGTTATATCATCGCTAGTCTCACTGAACTCTTCTGAATTCTAAAGGTCATGTGTGGTCTGACGTCTCCTTACTAGCAACAGGTTCCAGGTTGAAACTAGTCAATTCCCTAAAAAACACGCTCAGAGCGTCGTTGCGCGAAATTGGTAGGGAGACACGATATAGAACAAAGAGACACCATGCAGAATGTTAGAAAATGGCGACCCTGCCAGGATCGTAAAATACCATGATTGAAGGTCGACCTCATGCCTAACTAGGTCAGAAAAAAATCCTGTTGAAAAATTTTCGTAATAAAAAAAATTTTTTTTAACGTTATAAATAGTCGAAAACAGTAGCTGCAGCGATAGACAGTAAGAAAGTATTCAATAAAAGTGAGACATTCTGGCAGAGACAATAGCATAATTAAGTTATGAATTTTAATATTGTTAGAATTAAGTTTTCTCTCCAATACAAGCGCACAGATGGCGGATACATCGTTGACAAGTTGGTTCTGACCCTACAAGTAAGTGAATGGATTGTCAAGTCGTGTGTGCAAAAAGTTTATGAAATGCGTGAGATCGTATAAGCGAATGTTGACGCGAAGTAGGGCGCATGAATTGCTTTTAAAACAGAAAATAAGGGATTCGGAAAGATTAGCGATGGCAGATCGAGACCTTGACCGAATTGAGGTAGAGACCCAGCATGAAAATGGGCAGAGAATAGAGGACAGTACAACAGACGATGCAGTATCGCGAGAAATAGGATATATAACGCACCATAACGTGGATAATGTACGCCAAGGCATAGAAAACGTATGTCAGCATACGACAGAGGAGCAGGAAAGTAGACAGTCGATGAGGATTCTAACTTGCGTCTTGAATACGTAGAACCCATAGTACAAGTAATCAGAGCTCCCTCACCACAGAGTACAAGGAATTCGAGCAGAAACGTGTCACCGCACAGTTCAATGCAATCGGTTGCAAACCAAAACTTGGGCGAAACCACAGAGCGTAGGACGTCGGAAGAAAACGTAATAGGACCCACCAATCTGGCAGAATTATTATAACAAATTACGGAAACCATGAGAAGGCAAAATAAAGACATAGCGAACCAAATTCAAATTCAGAATGCAGAAACCACGAGACAAATGCGTGAGATTAAAGAACAAAACAAAAAAATTCAGTTACACCTAAGTCGTATTGAAGACAAGGCAAAAAAATCTCGAGAAGTGATAGGAAACTTAATAACAGGTCACAATCAATTGAGAACAGACATTGACAAGGTACAAGCGCACGTAAAAACATTGCGTAATGACATTCAGGACGAGATCAAAACATTACGTAACAACACCCAGGGAGAAGTCAAGAAACTAGAGAAACAGATAAATGAAATTACTAGACAAGCAGCAGGTACAGCGCGTGAAGTTGTTGAAAACAGTGTGTTACACAAACGTATCACAAAAGCAGCGCTGAAAAGATATGATAACCGCATCGTCAAAATAGAAGCGCAAACGAAGCGACAATTTCAGAAATTGCGAACAGAGTTGTTGCAAACCATCGAAGAGCGTAGTGAACAGGACCGAACAAGCACAGAGTCTGCAACCACATCCGTATCTCTAACAGCACCGGAGAAACAAGCAATTGACGAAGATATCATGCATTTGCGATTCCAATCACAGGCGGAAAGTAACATACGTGACAATGGAAAGCCAGGACGCGAAGAGTACAGTGCAATGCATTCAGCTACACGTTCACAACCGATGGAAGAAAATTATTGCGTACCACTCCAAAGATACTACGCAAGGGTAGGCGAAATTTACAGTGGACAATATCTAATGGATCCACCACAACCGGAAAGAACGACGGGAGAAATGATCAGAAACAAAAGTGGCGAAGAATCGCGAATTTCATATGGAACTATGACGAAGTACGACAACGATCATTTACTCACAGAAAATTTCAACACTTTCGAGAAGGAAACTCATTACATCCACGAACTTTTATTGATCAATTCCGAGTAGGATTACCAGAACACTGGACGCTAGCACACAAATTAGACTTTATATGTGCACACATGTCAGGAACAGTCGCAGAAACCATGCAGAATGTTGCAGCGACATGCCGATCGTACGAAGATTCCAGGGAGAAGTTTCTCTCACGATATTGGTGCAGCGGAGCACAGAACAGAGTGAAGTACGGATTATTACAGAACCCATATTTTGAAAATTCAGGAGAGAAGAGTCCCGTGAAATTTTTCGAATTAATAGCAAAGAAAAATTAATGCTTAGATGTACCATACAGTGACGGAGAGTTGATTAAATTATAAGCGATGAAATACCAGCAATCATTAGTAGGTCGCGGAGGCAATGACGTCGAAGCATTTAAAGGTATTCTAAGGGAACTAGAGTTCATATTTTCGGAAGATGAAGCAAGAAAAAGACGAAGCGCACGTGAAAACGAAAGCAAAAAGCAGTGGAATTCACAAGACACATTATGGATTTAGAAGAGAATGTGGCAATAACTATAATTCATCCAGGAACGGCAACAACTATTACAGAGGGAATAACGACAACCGGAACGGGTACTGGAGAACCAATAGACCGACAAATTATCAACAAAGAAACCACTATCAACAAGCTGAACAAGAAAAGAGAATACAGATAGAAGAGGTGGAGGTAAGACCACCAAACCCCGATAAACGTTCGAATTGACAGCTAAGCGCCCATGCCAAAAAGAATGACGCACCGACCCAGAACAATTGCAGCACCTGGAACTGAGAAGTAAAAATCTTATCACGAGAAGAGAAGAAGGAAGAAACAAATCCGCAGGGACTAGATGAAAACGAAAACAAGAAAATAACAATATCGTGTTGGGACGAAATTAATTGGGAGAATACTGACGAGGAAGATGAATTACCAGAGGCATGCACAATGAATGTAGGAGGAAAGGACGAAGTAATGAATATTCGAGAGCTATTTGAGATGGAAACCAGGGAAAGCGAATTCAATGAGGATAATGCGCAGTCAACAGAAGTTGAAAATAAGTTACGAGTGGGCACACAACCCAACGTATATAATGAAGGAAGTTATGAAGCGATAATTAGAGCATTTAGATGCTATTATGTGGAAGTAGCGACGAAGAAGGAGAAGATAGATGAGGATGAGGAAATAGTAGAGGATGCTGAAGAAAGCGTAAATGAAGGAAGAAATAGAGAAGAGGAAATAAAAGAGAGAGAAATAGCAGTCGAAGCTTATCCTACAGAAAGTTCGAATTCACAAGGGATATTCCTAAAAAGACTCATGTATGATTCAATGGAGGATTCGTTGATGCAAAAAGAAGAAGAACAGAACCAACCCTTTCAAATCCAACCAATTGTCAAGGCCATGGTACAGCATATCCCAGTCAATATTGTAATTGATAGCGGAAGTGAACTGACTGCGATCTCAGAAAATTTATTCATGCAGTGTAATGCCAATGAGGAATTGCCCGTTCTGAAAACACGTAAGATTAAACTAAGAGGTCCTATTAGAAACAATGCTGCGGAAGTTACGAGACAAACAAGGTTAACTCTTTCGTGTCAAGGTCAAAAGATCGAAGCCAACTTCGTGATTATACCTAAACTAACTGTAGATTTGATTATAGGTGCAGATTTTTTAAATGAGAGACGAGCAATAATAGATATGGAAAAAGGTAGCGTAACATTCGGGAATGTCACACTTCTCTTTGAGCGAAAGCTAAAATTAGAAGAAATACCAGTTATAAACAAACAATTAAGAATGACGCGAGATAACGAATGGTATGCACAAAAGGGGGAATCGCCTAAACTCATGTTAGGAGTCCATAAAGAAATCGACGAAAAATTGCAAGAAGTTCAAGGTATTTCGGAACACAGTAAATGAGAATTAGAGGGTATTTTACGAGATAAAGCAGAGGTATTTTTCCCTAAGACTGGCTGTATTAAACACTTTCAGTACAAGTTTGAAGTAAAACTGCACAAACCATTTAGAGTGCCACCCGATACAATCCCAGTAAGCTAGAGGAATAAAGTATTCCAGGAGATATCCAAAACGTTAGATGACGATATTATTGAACCAACTACCTCCACATATAACAGCCCGCTCCATATTGTACAAAAACGAGATGGGAGTATCAGGTTAGTGCTTGATTCCAGACAGATCAACACAATCATAATCACTGAGACAGATCGCCCAGAAAAATTAGAGGAGTTGATACAAAACTTCCACGGTACTAAGATATTTTCATCAATTGATTTACGAAGTAGTTTCTGGTAAATAGAATTGGCCCCAGAATGTAGAAAATTTACAGCATTTATCGTATTCGGTAGATGTTACCAGTTTAAACGATTGTCATTTGGTTTAAACATATCATCAGCAGCGTTTATTGGGCGATTTAATACTATACTCAGTCCTGAAATTTTACAAAAAATTACGTGTTATGTTGATGATGTGATCATAGCAGAACCCTCTTGGGAACATCACAACGACACATTAAATCAGTTTTTACAGATCATGAAAGAGCGTGGGGTCACAGTAAATATAACAAAATCCAAACTTGGAAGGCGAGAGGTCAAATTTCTAGGACACATAATTTCCGAGAAAGGGGTAATGCCCGACCGAGAAAAACTAACGGCAATCAAAGAATTCTGTACGCCATATAATAAGAAAACTCTCAGAGGATTTCTAGGTCTCACCGGATTCTATAAAAAATTTATTTGGATCGACTTTCTCGCAACACCACGCCTATGTGCATTGACTGGAAAAAACACGCCATGGGTATGGGATCAACAAGCCAATGAAGAATTTTTAAAAGTGAAAAACACACTAACAACAGCACCGATTTTAGCACATCCTGATCTAACACAAAATTTTTGTATGGCCACTGATAGCGCGAAAACAGGTTTCAAATGGTTCAAATGGCTCTGAGCACTATGGGACTTAACTACTGAGGTCATCAGTCATCTAGATCTTAGAACTACTTAATCCTAACTAACCTAAGGACATCACACACATCCATGCCCGAGGCAGGATTCGAACCTGCGACCGTAGCGGTCACGCGGTTCCAAACTGACGCGCTTAGAACCGCACGGCCACACCGGCCGGCAAAACAGGTTTAGGAGTTGTTTTATTCCAAGAATACAAACAGGCAGGGCTAAGATCATATAGAACAATTGCATTTGCCAGTCGGGTACTCACAAAAAGCGAAAAAAACTATTCAGTCACGGAGTTGGAAGCATTGGCCATTGTATGGGGCTTCCAACGTTTCCGATACTTCCTATTCGGAAGAAAAATAAAAGTATACACTGACCACAAAGTATTAGAATTTCTGTTATCCGCTAAACTAACTCATGGGAGGTTAGCCAGATGGATGTTAGTACTACAAGAATTTGACTTCACTATTACACACGTACCAGGACCAGCGAATGTATTAGCAGATGCTTTATCTCGATGTCCACAGGGTGCATCCAATAACATAGGTTTGGAAGCAGCAGAAGACCAGTTTACAATGTACTATATGAAACAAGTACCTTTCGAAAACTACATTACGACAGCATTGAAAAACGTAGGCAAAGAACACGACAAGGATCCCGAAATACTAGGAATTAAACACAAGTGGAGAAGTAAGGATTTTCCAGACATTCGACAGCACTATCTCGTAAAAAACAATGTTTTATTTTTAGACGAAATGTTGCAACGAATGAATGGTTAATTTATATACCAGATGAACTAATTAATAAGTACATGTGGTATACACATTTAAGTAATGGCCTCTTTGGACCAAAGAAATGCTTTTTTAAAATAAAACAAACAAGCCATTTTCCTAATATGGAAAGACGAATTAGAACAGTATTAGTCAAATGCAAAAAATGTATGAGGGCTAAACACGTCACTTTCCAAACCAAACCACCTATGGAAATATTTCAAATTAACAATTTATCTTTTAAAAAGATAAAAATTAGAAAGATAGGAAAGAGTTTAGATTTATAGAACACCACTACGGAACTACGGATGCTGTCCAGGAGGGAGATCCTCAGAAAGACACTGAGCCCCTTCGCTCCTACGCAACCTCCGCCATACTCACCATCCGAGGGCGAGTGCCTCAGCAATACTTCAAATGGCGCGATTTTACATCTACGTTGCTTTACGGTAGGTAGCAGTTTCCGCTATCCTCTATTTTAACATTTCTCTTGCAATATTATATTAATGTTTATGAACACTTGTTTTAGTAACACTTTGATGACTACAAACTTAGTTCTTGTAATATTTTTATCTTTCTTCCCTTGGGCCACTGTTACCTCATCTCCTACCCCTACTGTTGTCATCTGTCTCGCTAGTGTTTGATGTGGAATAATTTGTTGTCTGAACTCTCGTCGGTGCAAGTACTATTCATGCAGCGCTCAGGATATTCTGTCTGTACAGTCACTGAGATCGGTTCCCTTGGTCTGATGTGTGATTGTGTTAAGTCGTCGTGTGCGCTAGTCGTCTTTTCTGCAACCAACGGTCACAGTGCAGAAATACGCGTTCTGCGACCCCTCTGTCTCATGTGGCAGAATCGGCCTCCTGAACGAGATTTGCATGCAGCAAATGAGTGGGATACGGCCTACTGAGCGCGTTTGTGCTGCTACATTGCTGCCCACGCTTATTACATTCTCTTGCAATGTTTTATTACACACTCCGTTTCTCGAGGCAAGCGAGCCAGTAGGGTCACAAAACACACTAATCGAACGACGCGCCAGATGGTCTCATACCGTGAGAACTGCCGGGCGAGAGAACGCCGTATCTTACGGGAGCAGAGACTGAGGGGATTCACCTGCAACGGTGCGCTCCAAAAGTAAAATCTTATAGTATTTATATTTACTGCTCAAGGATTAGTATCCAGCTCCAACCGAGCTGCTGACGTTACTTGCACTGAGAACTTGTTAATAATTTCAGTATCATTCAATTCATCATGAAATGATTATTGCGAGTTTAGTTACTGTCAGTGCTTATCAGTGGAAAGGACGAACCAGTCATAAGTGCGCAGGCGCCAAACTGTTAGGATAGTCTACGAGCGGTTTTCGAGATGGCAAAACGTGAACTAGTGTGTGAAGTGCAACTTCACGTAGAAACGGCAATTGAAATTGCCGCAATAAACATTTTTATGCGACCTCGTATTGATTCTAAGATCGTGTGAAGAATTTTTGTGATTTTTGCGGTGCTCGGTGATTAATGATTAATGGTCGGGAATCTTGTTATGAATAGCCTAATAACAATAGACTGGCTCTAGTAATAGTTTTACTAATTTTACGGTTAATGAAATAAAACAAAATTAGTTGGCATTGAAACATTTTACGGTTCTTATTATGCTTAGCGCCAATGGCCTTGCCGCAGTGGTAACACCATTTCCCGTCAATCACCGGAGTTAAGCGCTGTCGGGCTGGGCTAGAACTTGAATGGATGACCATCCAGTCTGCCGAGTGCTGTTGGCAAACGGGATGCACTCAGCCCTTGTGAGGTAAACTGAGGAGCTATTTGATTGAGAAGTAGCCACTCCGGTCTCGTACACTGATATACAGCCAGGAGAGTGGTGTGCTGACCACATGCCCCTCCATATCCGCATCCAGTGAAGCCTGTGGGCTGACGATGACACGACGGCCGGTCGGTACCGTTGGCCTGTTCGGACTGAGTTTAGTTTCATTACGCTTAGCATCTAAACCGGTTCACGTGTCACATTATTATACACCGTTTACGGCGCAAGCTTTACAGTTCGCGACCGACAGAGAAGACACCAAGGGGGACAACGGCTGCGGGACATCTTCAGACGACGCGAGTTAAGCATGCTGGCTACTGTTCAGTTACGAGAAGTAGGGGACGGACACAGTACATCTGTAAATCACACATAACATCACTGGGCGTCGCAGTGTACGTATTGTTCGTGTATAGTCGAACATTCATTCGACTGTCTACAGTGATAGCGGTACACCATGGACTGTTAAGAAATAAATCATGCCCCGGATGGTAGTAACGTGTTTCATTCTCAATAGAGCCCTAACGATGGGGAAGAATGCGCTGACTCTATGGACCTTTCGACAGGTGTCCCACTCCCTTTGCCATGAACTCATCTTCCAGGTTTAAAGCTTTTCTGTATTTCCTCCCCTGAGAGGTCTCTGTGTCTGATCTGCCAGTTTTCAGCCAATATGCTGCCGTCCGACACTTAATAGTTACGTGTGTCGGGTATACCCCGAGCAGCACGCATACTGCGTTCACCGACGTTGTGCCGAAAGTCCCCTGTAGCCACATAAGCACACTCCCGTGTCCGCACCAACGTCATATTATTAGCCGCGGTGCAGAAAAGATGTTGTTGACACAAAGAGAGCACAGTGGTATGTGCGTATTACAGCCAAGGGTAATCTGCGGTTCACTGTGTTGATCCTGGCACGTTTATGCAGTAACTTGCACGCCCTTCCTGTAGCAGTTTTTATGTGTTGATTAAAGTTTAATTTCTCGTCCAGAAATATACCAAAGTACGCTCATGCTGAGAAAAAACAGAACACCTTGAACGACTAGAGCTAGGACGTTGATATTCACACGACATGTACATTAGTATGTTCTGCAGAATTTATTAGCGTTTGAACCATGTCGGTCACGCGGACAACGTCAAAATCGACATCGCGACGCAACACCAACTATCGGTAAAATGTGTCTGCGGCTCTTGTTGTCGCTATTAACCGGAGGTAATGGATTAGTGTGAGTTCAGCAGACGAGCAGGATGCATCGCAGACGTATGCGTGAACCGTACCGCCAAATCAGTGACTTCGCAAGACGGCGCGTTATTGGCACGAGATAATGTGATGCATCCGTCCGGGAAACTGCTGCTCGTGTAGGACGAAATGTTTCGGCAGTGCAACGGGTGCGTGCAGAATAGTTCACGGATGGCCATAGAGCATATGTCAGCGGCAAGAAACAATCAATGCCTTCTCTGCGCGATAGCAATGGAGATACTATCGAAGACAGTGCTGCCAAAGCAGAGTTACTAAACACAGCCTTCCGAAATGCCTTCACAAAAGAAGACGAAGTAAATATTCCAGAATTCGAACAGTTGCCAACATGAGTAACATAGAAGTAAATATCCTCGGATAGTGAAGCAACTCAAATCACTTAATAAAAGCAAGTCGTCTGGTCCACAATGTATACCAATTAGGTTCCTTTCGGAGTATGCTGATGAATTAGCTCCGTACTTAACAATCATATACAACCGTTCGCTCGACGAAAGATCCGTACCCAAAGACTGGAAAGTTGCACAGGTCACATCAATATTCAAGAAAGGTAGTAGGAGTAATCCAGTAAATTACAGGCCCATATCGTTAACGTCGATATGCAACAGGATTTTGGAACATATATTGTGTTCGAAAATTATGAATTAACTCGAAGAATACGGCCTATGGACACACAGTCAACATGGGTTTAGAAAACATCGTTCCTGTGAAAAACAACTAGATCTTTATTCACATGAAGTGTTGACTGCTATTGACAAGGAATTTCAGATCGATTCCGTATTTCTGGATTACCGGAAGGCTTTTGACACTGAACCACACAAGCGGCTCGTAGTGAAATTGCGTGCTTATGGAATATCGTCTCAGTTATGTGACTCGATTTGTGATTTCCTGTCAGAACGCTGAAAGGCATAATCAGTCTTAAATGATGATGATGATGATGTCAGAGAGGTCACAGTTCGTAGTAACTGACGGAAAGTCATTGAGTAAAACAGAAGTGATTTCTGGCGTTCCCCAAGGTAGTGTTATAGGCCCTTTGCTGTTCCTTATCTATATAAACGATTTGGGAGTCAATCTGAGCAGCCGTTTTCGGTTGTTTGAAAATGGCGCTGTCGTTTATCGACTAAAAAAATCATCAGAAGATCAAAATAAACTGCAAAACGATTTAGAAAAGTTATCTGAATGGTGCGAAAAGTGGCAGTTGACCTTAAATAACGAAAAGTGTGAGGTCATCCACATGAGTACTAAAAGAAACTCGTTAAACTTCAGTTACACGATAAATCAGTCTAATCTCAAAGCCCTAAATTCAACTAAATACCTAGGTATTAGAATTACGAACAACTTAAATTGGAAGGTTGGTTGGTTGGTTTGGGGAAGGAGACCAGACAGCGTGGTCATCGGTCTCATCGGATTAGGGAAGGATTGGGAAGGGACTCGGCCGTGCCCTTTCAGAGGAACCATCTCGGCATTTGCCTGGAGTGATTTAGGGAAATCACGGAAAACGTAAATCAGGATGGCCGGACACGGGATTGAACCGTCGTCCTCCCGAATGCGAGTCCAGTGTCTAACCACTGCGCCACCCCGCTCGGTCTAAATTGGAAGGAACACATAGAAAATGTATTGGGGAAGGCTAACCAAAGACTGCGTTTATTGGAAGGGCACTTAGAAAATGTAACAGATCTACTAAGGAGATTGCCTACACAACGCTTGTCCGTCCTCTTTTAGAATACTGCTGCGCGATGTGGGATCCTTATCACATAAGACTGACGGATTACATCGAAAAAGTTGAAAGAAAGGCAGCGCGCTTTGTATTATCGCGAAATATGGGAGAGAGTGGTACAGAAATGATACAGGATTGGGGCTGGACATCATTAAAAGAAAGGCGTTTTCCGTTGCGTTCGTTTCGTTCTCACGAAATTCCAATCACCAACTTTCTCCTCCGAATGCGAAAATATTTTGTTGGCACCGACCTACATAGGAAGGAACGATCACCACGATAAAATAAGGGAAATGAGATCTCGTATAGAAAGATATAGGTGTTCATTCTTTCCACGCGCTATACGTGATTGGAATAATTGTGAAGGTGGTTCAATGAACCCTCTGCCAGGCAGTTATATGTGATTTGCAGAGCATATATGTAGATTTAGATGTAGATGTAGCCCTCATCAGATTAGCATTGCAGGAGAGATCTGCTCCCTCCTAGGCTCTGGAGCAACATGGAACAGTGTAACATCGTGAACTATCAGGGGTGACAGTCCGTCGCCGTTTATTACGACATAGGATACGTGCGCGTCGTCCACATCTCCACCTACCTTTGACGGGTTTTTAGAAACATGCTAGAGGCAATGGTGCACGGAACGACGTCACTGATAACAAGGATGGCATCAGACAGTGTTTTCGGGCGAATGCAGGTACTTCTATTTATTTATTTTCTTAATAATGGACGCACTGTGGTTCACCGCCGACAACGGAAGCGGCATCACAGTGACATACAGCGTCAACTCATGGCCATCTGATGTGGGATACAACCACAAATCACAGCTGCTGCCTGTCCAGGACAGTGTGACCAGTGTGTCGTAGTGAATGATATGCGCATACTCTTTCTGCGCAACATCCCTACAACATTTTTCAGCAAGACAATGCACGACCATGTGTTGCTGCAGGAACATGTGCTCCTTGGTGTCACAGAATGTCAGCCCTTTGCCCTAGCCCGTCAGATCACCAGACCTGTCGGCAATTGACCTCGAAGCCGTGGGCCAACATGGTTCAAATGCTAATCATTTCTGCAGAACATAATGTACATCTCCTGTGCCCTAGCCCGTCAGATCACCAGACCTGTCGACAATTGACCTCGAAGCCGTGGGCCAACATGGTTCAAATGCTAATCATTTCTGCAGAACATAATGTACATCTCCTGTGAATATGAATGCCCTATCTCTAGTCGTTCAAGTGTTCTGTTTTCTTTTTTTCTGAACGTGTGTGTATCTTGTAACCCTTTTATACCTTTTCCATCTAGTTTTGTTGCAGGATTTCTTTTTACGGTTCCTTTCAACATACTGTATAGAGTTTTATTTGTCGCAATGGTGAATTTATTTGTAACACTCCTATCGCTCACGGTTTGTAGTATCGCTGATGTTTTCGCTTCAAGGTGCTTTCTTCTCTCCAGCTGGCCGCCATTACAAGGACGAAGTCGTCAGCATATGCGACTACTCCTTCTGTGCGATCGTCAATCGAGACTGTACTGTGGATGTAATGGAAATACGACATTTGGTCGGATGGCTCACATTTATTGTTAGGCCAGTCGATGGCGTGTCTCTCTAAGCCAAACTTTTAGTAGTAATCGAACACATCAAGGCAGTTGTGCACTATCGAAATATTACTGTCGACCACCTACATCTCTCCATGATTGACCATGTCATAACGCCAAAATCGTTCAAATGGTTCAAATGGCTCTGAGCATTATGGGACTTAACATCTGTGGTCATCAGTCCCCTAGAACTTAGAACAAGTTAAACCTAACTAACCTAAGGACATCACACACATCCATGCCCGAGGCAGGATTCGAACCTGCGACCGTAGCAGTCGCACGGTTCCGGACTGCGCGCCTAGAACCGCTAGACCACCGCGGCCGGCGCCAGAATCGTGCTACATTGTATCCAGAGGTATGAGAGTAAACGCGTGTTGCTCTCTTGGAAACCAAATTCATCTGATCTTAACCCGATAGAAAATATTTAGGTCGCTATCGACCTCCAGCTCCGCGCCTAGGAATCACCCCTCTTAAATTATGGAAATTGCGTGACATTTACCTTCGGATTTGTACCGAGACCTGTAGAATCCAAGGATCACTGCTGCATTGTCCCCGAAAAGTGAACCAATATACTTTTAAGGAATTTATCATAATGTAAAATAAAAGTAATGAACACTCGTACTTTTACGGTTGTATATTTGCTTTGTATACAGACTACTTCATACTGTTTTCACTCCAGTGCACATTTGTGCAAAGGACGTTGCGGGTTGATTGTTTGTTAGTTGTTTGGTTGGTTTGGGGAGTAAGGGGACCAAATTACAGTGTCATCAGCTCCTTTTTACTCATGCTAACCAAAAGGGGAAAACGAACACCGAAAAAAAATTAGTGGAATGTATTAAAATAACATAGCAGATGGCCTAGGCTGGCTGATCCAAAAAATAAAAAAGGATGAGCCAGCCACTCTGCGACACACTAGAATCTCAAGGCTAAACGACAAGGCTATAGGAATAAAAGAAGGGAATGGACGAATACCAAGGTGAACAAACAGCAAATAAAGAGTGATGAAGAGATAAATGGAGGGAGGGTGGTGGCTTGGGAGAGAAGGTCAGACACTCACCCTTAGATTATGTGATAAAACTCCCTCTAAAGAAACAGATGTGGACAGATATATGTGAATGCAGGATTTCTCGGCGAATTTCATATATGAAGATGATGGAGACGCAGTCCATCGAAACGTTGCTACGAGACGACGACGCTACTCGGCTGACAACACGTGAAGACTTCATATATGTGGACACATAGTCGTCAGTTTATTAAAAAATAGGGTACAATGCATATTTGTGCAAAGCGCGGTCGTAAATGGCTACTTCCTAAAGTATAAGGCGTACAACATTCAAAGTGCACAAATGTGCGTGGCACGCGAATTTTTAACCAACTGATTGTGATGTGTCCACATCTGTTACTACAGATGCCTCTAGAAATGCACAATATCTGGAACCTGTTGTGCAAATAAAGTAATTTAAAACACAGCCAGGCGTAATCATGCAATTTTTATAATTTATCGAGGTCTGGGGGGGGGGGGGGAGTGGAGGGGGGGCACTCGGAGGAAAAAAAAAATTAAGAATAATCGTTAGAGATACATTGTCGATGCAGTTACTTGAAAGAGGAATGTACACATTTTACGCTACTCAGAAGCAATGGATCAACTTTGTCCCGCTTATTAACGATTTTTGCTACAAATAGCGTTTACAGCTTCTCGCTGTCACTACCGACAGTGTGGCTTCCACTGCTGAATAGGTGTTTTTTTTTTTAATTTTACGTAGCGAAATTTTAATCGCAATTTAGAGTATGAAATGTTTTGCGCAATTGTTCAATTTAAAAGCAAATCAAAACAATTGTTTCCAGTTGTGAATATGGCCGAAACTGTACAAGCGGCATTTATGAATAATTCTTTAGTCGCTAGGAAGTGTCGACTGCATTACGCACGAATTATTGAATAGCGCATACTCGTATTTAAAAGCGCAGCGACAAAATAAGCTGCGAAATTATTTAAGCTTTGAAAAATAAACAAATACGTTAGTTCAACAAATATTAGCTCCGTCGGATAACGTATAAATTTACCACATACATCCACGGAATAAATCTGAAGTTATGTAGTATAAATCGGAAATGTTCTACTAATTTTCGTAAAAAAAGTCATGCTAACTCTTTCAGGTAGGAACGGCCACAATTCTGCATGCAGTGAAGTTTGTGATTTTATACTCTGGAGATACAAAAAAAAAAAAAAAGTAAACGTACTGACAGTGTGCAGTAAGTTGGTATATACTTCAAAGGAAGCAGTGTTACTTTTTCTGAAGTGGAAAATCCGCGAGTATAAAATACAAATTTTATAAGAAAATTTACCTGTGTGTCATTTTCGCGCTGAAGACAATTAGGGAAGCTGTGATACAATGTTGCCATTTTAAAGAATATTTAAAACTAGCGCCTCGGCTGTTGGTTACACGTATTTATTTCATTTAATTTCGCACAATTCCCCATTCTCAAGTCATGTGTCCGATTATTTAGCAGCAGACACAGCAATTCTGAAACGAAACTTATGTACGTGCAAGCGTCAAATTGAAGCTGAATGTTTACTGAACAGAGTAATGGTCATGGTAGAGACTATTGTCATTTTCTTGGACACACATCATCGTATGTAGTGTTTTATAACGTGACGATAGTTTTTCGATGATTGCTACTATATTAAAAAAAACTTAGCTTTAAGTTGTAACAACGCGGACACGTGTCTGCAAGAAGCAGTGTACAGTTTGCAGCCATGTAACACAGCATAATAACGGTTGCGGAAAGATACTGACTGACAGGGACCAAAGACGATAGTCACATATTGTCAGTAACGGTTTTTTACAATCCCGAAATAAATCGCTGCTGTTAATGACTCCAGGTCCATCTCAATCAAATCCCTACCGACGGCAACTGCGTGCTGTGAATATTCGGAGTCAGGAGCCTCCCAAAAGACCATTGCTGTCAGCGCCACCTAAACCTGTACGTCTTCATTGGACCAGACAACACAGAATGGACAGTACTGACTAGAGGTTTGCGATGTTCTCCCGCGTGCTGCGATGTTGCCTCTCTTCGAACGTTGCAAGGCATCGAAGTTGCCGACAGACCATTGAGGCTTTTAACCTTGACCTGGCTTGACTCATTCATGTTACTGTAAACATGAACCGCGAGCACGATAATTTGACAATAACGAAGCGTTGCCATTTCTTATAAATTTTTATGATAATGGGCACTCCCGCTGCACAAATATTTTCCTGGTTCGGCGAACATTCAGGCACCCTGTCAAATCTGTAGAGGCTTGATAAATTATCCGATCGTTATAATATAAAAAAATTCGGGGATATTTGAAACCGTGAAACGTAGCAATGAACATCCCACAATTTCGTAGCTCTATAGTGATTACCAATGAGTAGCTTCATTTGGAAATGACATACTTGTAGAAAGTGGTGGACTCTCTTCTACAGATTGACGACAATACCAAGGTTAGAGACGGTTTTACGCGGTATTAGTGTTATTTCTCCTCAGGGTGACTGTCCGGTGTCCTTAAAACGCTATTATTCACTTCGTACAGTACTGATCGGCACATCCCCTGTAGTTCCTGCAGAGTAGTAGTCTGCGTGTCGGTGTATGCGTACTGTCTACAGCTACCAGATGGTGTTGCTACTTCCCATAGATGGCACATTGCAGCAACTTTAGTTTTGTTTTCCGAGTGCGCTGATGGACATCGATAAGACATGAAAGCAGACAAGGGTGTTCGACGCTGGACAGTGTGGTTTCTCTGGAGAAACGACAGGCTGCTTCAGACATTCACAAGAGGTTGGTAGCCATTTGTGGGAAAACAGCACAAAGTTGCAAATCCGTGTATCACTGTTGGAGTATGCACAAAGCGTGTATCTTCCGTCGCTATTGCTCAGAAACAAAAGATTGTGGAGATATGCCACTAGTTGGTACAACAGTACACTGCAGATCTAGCCAAGTTCCTTGAGCGTCTGGTAATCCTGAACTATTCGTTGTTATTCTACGACACTCTAGAAAAGAAACGACATATTGAAAGTACTCGTCCCAAGAAGTCACGGCCGTGACTATTCGTGCAGAAACAAATGACAACTGTGTTCTGGAATCATGAAAGGCTAGTGCTGGTTGACTGGCCCCCTCCCGATACGACTCTCATCTGTGAATTTCACTGTATCAACTTCGTCAACGCTTCCAGAACGCCGCCACGGAAAATGGAGCAGTGGCGTTCTGCTCCAACACGACAATGCTCTGCAACAGGCAAGTCGCCAGGCTGTTCCCACCGTGCGTAAACTGGAGTCTACTGTGCTGCCACATCATCCATATTTGCCCGATCTGGCTCCTGGCGACTCCGTCCTATTCGACACAATGAAAGACGTCACACGGGGTAAGAAGTTCAGCACCAATGAGGTAAGAAGTTCACCACCAAGAACTTCATCCATTTGTTCACCAATGGCGCCGGGATATCTCCAAAGAATAGTTTGCCACGCAAATACGAAAGCTGCCAGAAAGATGGCAAAAGTGCATAGACGTTGCCGGGAAATACCTGTAATATAATCCGTATTCGTTTGTTCAGTAAATGTCTCCTGTGAAAACATAGAAATTATGGTGTCAATCATTCTTGAACGCACCAGCAGTTAGATAGAACGAGTTTTAAAAATGTGTTCTAACAAGTATTCTTCAAAGTTTGTTGAATGTCGTCTTCAGTATTTAGGTGATCTGAAGTATCCGTTCCCTCAGCTATTCACATCCCACGTTGTTGCCTTGTTTTCCCCCTTACAATACTACCAAACAACCTGTTCTATATTTTAATGCTTGAGCCATAGTAACGACGAAATCTGAAAATGTTGTTAACATTTGCGAACATAAATTAACTACTTTGTAGAGAAAGTGTCACTGCATAAACCTTGAGATTTGATAGCAATTGATTGCACATACGCTTTAAGATTTAAAAATCATAATATTCCCTGATAGTGAGATTCAAGTGCTCCTGAATGTAGTCAGAATTTTGATGCGGTGAGAGTTCGGACAGAATCAGAGAATACTGCCCTGGGAAAACAAAAATTACCACTGACTGCCAGATTTTCTTGTTTAACTGGATTTTCTTTTGCCACCGTGTGGAACCAAGACACAGTAAATATGTATCCTGTAATTAAGTAAGTAAAACCGCGATGGTATTGATTTATTGTCATTATTTCCGAGCTTGCACCACACAGTCCTCTTTTGATATCATTAAAAAGACAACTACATGTCATTTTATAACACAGGAACCAGAAATAAAGCAATGGATGATTGTGTAACAGAAAAAAATGCGCTTTTCGGTAATAACTGAAAATGGAAGGATGCTAAAGAATAAAGCAAAATAAAAATATTTTAGTGTGATCGGAGCGGGACATACGAGTAGTATATTGTTCAAGCAGTAATGGAGGAAAAGAAGCAATCGAACACTGAAAACCACACATGGTCTACTGAAGAAAAATAGTATTATCTAGCGTAATTTACGTTTCTCGCATGTGTCACTATCAGCATATTTGAAACTAAAAATAACCTTCTGAATGTTTTCAAATATACTGTTATAAAACTTAAATAATCTATCAAAATACTCACTACAAAATTAAGTAGCATATAAGCCTATTAAAACTGTAAAACTGCAGGCAGTTTGATCCAGACCTTCAGTCAATAGGATGCTACAGCAGATATTAATCATCTGTATATTTTAAAATTAACGCCACAACAAACAGCCCAAAACTACCACTGAACAAATGTACTTTCAGATGGCTTTTGCTTTGCCGTTCAGTCAGGCTAACAAGCATGAAGTGGTGTTAGCCAGTCCCTTATTTGAATGTCAGTCCAGAGTTAATGAATCTATGCAACCACAACATGGATTCCTAGTTATCGCTAAACCCTCCTCGCAAATGAGGTCTACTAATCAATGGTTCCTTTAAGAGTACCGGATCAGAGAAATAATTGCTGTTCACCGATGCTAACTAACAATATTACGTAAGCGTCGTTCTGTAGCTGCTATAAATTTATCAAGGACTGCACTGCATCCCATTTAGAGATAATAATCCAGCAATAATTGCTCATATTGGGTATAATCTTAGACTACGAAAGTATGGGATCAGAAAATCTGTCCACACCATAATTTCATTATCATTTAGAAGGGTTTCACTAAGGCTGTTTGTGGTTTTCCAAAGTCGTGGTTAACTTAACTTACAAATATAGTGACACTAGTACAATGAAGTCAAGTAAAATACTAGCTACATTTTGTACGTATGCTCCATGTCCTGTAGGGCAGTTCCGGAGGAAGTGAGCTAAAATCAATGATTCCAGTAGAGCTTTATTGGTAATATTCAAACCAGTTCAAGGAAAGTAATGATGATTGGTTCATGCAACGTTATTCACCAAAGCTACCACTTTGTATCTTGAAGTCTGTCTGCAGTGAGCAATACTAGCTTTATTCCTCTGCTTCACAACTTGGCTGGCAGCCGGTTCGTAACTTCGAAGCCTTTTCATCGCTTCGAAGGTAGAGAAATCGGATCTCGTCAGCTACTGACTCGTTTCAGAACCGTAGCCTTGTCCAGTTTGTAACTGTTTCAACAGCACTGCACAGGGTGATGATAATAATTAAAGCTCCAGTATAAAAACGCAGTAGAAAGGAACTGCTCCACAGAAGTGCGTCTAAATTGAACGGAATAGTGTCGAAGAAACGGAATCGTTACAGAAAGAACCAAAAATTAACGAAAAATTTTCCACTAGATGGCGCTGTTGGCGTTATAACGTAAACGGGTTCGGCTACAAATGACAGATGAAAAAAAAGGGTTCAAATGGCTCTGAGCACTATGGAAATTAACTGTTGTGGTCATCAGTCCCCTAGAACTTAGAACTACTTAAACCTAACTAACCTAAGGACATCACACACATCCATGCCCGAGGCAGGATTCGAACCTGCGACCGTAGCGGTCGCACGGTTCCCGACTGTAGCGCCTAGAACCGCTCGGCCACTCCGGCCGGCAATGACAGATGAATCGCATTATGACGGCTGTAGTGTGAATTGCACATTAAACCAACTGTACTGTGCAAAGTGCATGACCGCGTAAGTTAGACACAGTCAGTGAGATAAACTGTCCACCACAGCAGGAGCGTACCCCATCAGATGGGTAAAAAACGATTTTTAACTTCCTGAGGCTAAAATCCAAATAAAAAGCAACACTTAAATCGATGTTCACCATTCGTGAGATTGGCGCAAGCCTAGTTAAGTACCCTGTCGACCTTTGTTTGCCACTAGTTGAATTCGAGAAATAGCGTGTTCCGTAACAGATCGGAATATCATAGGGATCACAGATCGGTGTACCTCAGTGATCACATTCAGAATTCGATGCGAAATGCATGCCTTCAGTTCAGCTCCATTTACAACTGGAGCACTGAACACAGCACCTTTCAGCCAGCAGTCACGCGGATTAATTGTATTTATCGACTCTTCCTTCGGTTCTTGGTAGAATATCTTGTACATTATGAATGAAGCACACACAACACTGGTGTAAAATTCTACAATAGTACTTCTTTGTTACACGAACCGGTTTTCGGTCGTTAGGCCATTATCAGGTACCAGCAATAAATACTAAATGTTGTAGAATATTACACCAGCGCTGTGTGCGTTTCACTCATGATGCACATGGATTAAAGTCGGGTGATGTGGTCGGCCAATCTCTAGGGGTGATGGCTCTAGAAATGCATCCACGGCAGCCGCTTCACTTACTGTGTAACATACGGAGGAGCGCATCTTGCATTCAAACGACCTTAACCCACACTTCCACGTTGTTGAAGGGTTGGAATGATGTTGGTGCGCAAAAGACACTCATAGTGTTCAGCTGCGTCGTTACAGGTAACAGGTCACGTAGGACTCATCTCCTCTAAAAAATACGGCACTATGGTAAACGATGCCGTCCACCCGCACCACACAGTCACATTTGCAAAATGAAGCGGTACCGCCTGATGTGTGTGAGAATTTTCGTTGCCCATATTTTGAAATTCTGCTTATTGACATCTTCTTGGAGTTGTAAATGGCCTTCTCTGTCCATAAAGCGTTCCATGGTCATTCATTGTTCAGTTCCATGTGAGCAAGGAATTCCAGTGCAAACGTTGGTCTGACTGCCATTTCAGCAAGAACATGGGTAATTTTGCATGAGTAACAGTGCAGGACATTTCGTAGAATTTTATGCACCACACTGACAGGCATGTCCGTAGTTGGGGCAATTCACTGTGCAAAATTTGTTTGTACACCACCGCTTGCCCCTCCTGTGAAGCTGTGGCCTTGTCTGCTGCTGACGTCGGGTCAGTTGTTTTCCTCGCTCTGCCACACTGCATTTCTAAAGAACCATTCTTTTCGCATTTCGTAATCATTTTCTCCGGACACTTGGCACCCAACGGGCCAACGTCTTTCTTCATTCTCTTGAGTGTCTGGAACTTCTACAGAGCTACTGGATCACACTTACTGTTCTTGTAAAAGAGTTTTACCAGCAACACGCGATCCTGAATTGAGACAATCATGCCGAGCGTCTCACACGCAAACTAAGGAACAGTCATTTACCTCGCGTCTTTTATATTGGATGTTCTTCCGTCTAGTGGTAAAATGTTTGTTGATTTATTTTTCCTTCTTACCTTCTTCGACAACTAATATTTTTTACGTCCTTTTGACCAGCGGTTCCTTTTTTACAGAGTTTTGAAACTAAGACTTCATAATCATACTATACATTCGCAATCAGCGAAGTGTCATTTGGATTGCTTCCCTCTTTATGAGGTGCGAAATCTTGCACAAACAGGTTCTCTTTCTCAGTTCATTATCAACATTAGACTCTTTACACATACCTTCCGTGTCACTTCTTTTATAGGCGTCGAACAACTGATTTAGTCTAGACTGCCAGACTTTAAGCAGACAATCTATGTTCAATAAGGCGTACCATCTACTAAATTACAAACGTTGGCTGATGGACATCACAAATTATTACAATTTGTGTCGTTCCAATGTTAACCATTACAGTAGGTAGCGGTTGTTACGGTAATCGCTATAAATATTTTAACATTGATGAGACGTAGGACTTACGGAAAGCAGGAAAAGGTGTGCACGGGGCCTAATCAGTTACCGTTGGTTGCACAGTAAACAGATATACTTTATTTAAGAAAATAATTTTTTTAAACAATCATTTAAAAAAATTCACTGCAACACAAACTACACTAAAGGCTGAAGGCCTTAGTAAGAGAGAATTCAAAATTATTTGTCGACTGAGGGTCACAAGCAATACTTCAGAACAATTAGCGGCTGAAGGCATGAATTACAAGTGAGAAAGACAACTACACGTTAAAATACCAAAATAATATTTAAAACAATCATAAAAAAATTAGCTGTAACACAAGCTACACTAACGGTTGATGGCTTTATTAAGAAAGAATTCAAAATTATTTGTCTGCTGAAGGCCACAAGCAATACGAATAATTTAAACAAAATATTATTTTTAAACAATTGACACAATCAGACCAAATAAATAAAGGGAGTGATGCACAGACAGTGCTCCAAGGATCGACCTGAGAAAAGTCCCTACAGTTGCATAATCGGTGAGACAGGCAGCCAAGAGTTCTGCTCACCTAACAGGAAGGCAACTCAAACGAGGGACAGTTTAAACGCCGATCAATGTCATTACCAAACCACCTAACGTCTGATAATCAGTACAGCGATGGAATAATTCAAGCGAGGGCGAAGTACAGACAGTACTGCGTCTTCAGAATCCGGTGTTTAAAACAGGAATGATGTTAACACTGGACGTTACAGGATTTCTGTTGTTAGTAGTCTTAGTATCATGAATTGCCATTGGGCGCCAGTAGTGGTACGGCGATGTAGGGTTCAAACACAAGCTGCAGTCTGCATTACAGTTGAGGACTGTCAACATGGTTCAGGAAAATGTCACCAGCGCTCTACTCGTAAAACTGTTTTATCACAACAACAGCAGTAGTGTTGCTGCTCTTCACTAGTAGCGACGCATAAAGGAATACAGAGAGGTCCTCATTCCGGACCGGGGCTGAAAAGTGTGATTCGGAAACTCGAATTACATGCAGATTTCGGAATTTCTCCTAGGAGCGGCCGACGATCAATTGGGCCACAGATTGTTGAAGAAGTTTTTGAAGATACGGCTGAGAATGCTGGATGCAATGTGCAGCAGTTCACGAACTGTGTCATGACAGCTGAACATTCGATAGTTCACCGTTCGAAGAGTGCTGCGAATAGTTGTGAATGGTATCTGTAGTGCGGTTCCAGGCTCTCGTGTATGCAGATGGCCATCACATTCAGCAATGTTTGTAACATGGAACGAAAACATGATACGCAGTTAATAAATGTTACAGTGTCTTGTGGAAATGAAAATGTGTTTCTTTCAATGATTTACTCATCACTTCTCTTCATTATGTCCTTATAAATGTTTCCACAGAGTTTCGCAGTCCTACTGTTACCCTTTTTTTTTTGGTGGTCCTCTGAGGTAGCGTGCGTTGAATTATAACCAAACAGTACATTTTCAAACTTTACCGCGTGGACTGCTATTTCAAGTTCCTCAAGCAGGTCAAATTTCTTTCTTTTCTTTACTACGTGTATCCCCGCTAAGTCCTCTTCTACACCTTTCACGTCGTGACTAGTCTCATACATATATTTGGCAACCACTTACCTGCCGTAGTTTCCCAGTCTACAAGCGTTTGTATGTTACCCTATATCTCACTGAAAATTTCCTACGTGTTTGTCCCATATGGCGTTGTATTTTATTTTAACTATAAATCATAAGTTATTTTGCTTTGACGCCAACTGGACCTTGTATGGCCAGACAGTCTTCTCCAGTTTCTGTTAAACGTTCCCAAAGTATTGTAAAGTGGAGATTTTCTTAACTCTTGCTATTTCTTCTTGAACTGGTACGCCGCTAGGACCAGTCTCCATCGATTCTCATCACGACTGTCTGAGTCGATTTTCGATGCCTGCATGGCTTCGTAACTTTGGCGAACGACTATTCAACTGCGGCGCGCGCGCTCTCTGGGTCTTCAGTTCCGGTATCAACTGTGTCAGCGGCAGTCACGTCTGGCTTTGTGCCTGTATGCAGCGTGGTGAGTGGCCGAGATGGTTCGACGAAGGAGCGTGGGCCGCTGCTGCGGCGTGATTAGCCGTTGTAATGCAGATCCGCTGCCGACGGTGAATTGGGTTTCTTGGATATGTGAAGGACAGATTTCCTTCGTGTCTCTTGCAAGTGATTCAAAGTCAATGAACTGGAGTCGTCGAAGTGTTCATCGGTGGGTTCTGTTTATGATAATTGAATACCCCTGTGCACTGAAAACTATCTTGGCTGTTTCAGTTACCTTTGATCTTGCTGCCTGATATGTTGACAGTATTTAAGGG